>NC_056727.1:846734870-846737370 GCF_019279795.1 Protopterus annectens | reverse complement strand
TAGGGCCCGTCATACAGAGTGACTAAGGCACTTTTAAGCAGTTGTGGGGTTTGGGGTTTCAATGTTTAAAGCTTAGCTAAGCTTATTATTATTTTACTACTAAGCTTTTAGCTTATAAATCTTACAATGCTGACTCCCACACTGGTAAACCTGCTTACTACTGTTTACAAGTGCTCACTCGCTAACCCTGTGCTCTTTCTTTGACAGAAAAGTAAATGGGAGATAGGAATGTGGTGATAAAGGGTGCACAAAGAGGGAAGACAGTGGGGAAACCAGCTGGATGTACAGGATGGGTGTGGAGAAGGTCCATAGCTGCCCATTTCTTTACCAGCAACAGCTTGCATATGCAATACATTAGGAGGATATTTGAAACCTTCCACCCCTGAGAGAGGGGTGAGGACAACTAAGTATGTTGTATTACCAATTATGAATATCAGGCACATGAACTGTTTGTGAACTGCTATACTGTCATTAGTACGTTTCTCACTTCTGAACAGTTTGTGGTTTGTTTGTGTTGACATTAGCACAGTCTGCTCAGGACAATTGGACATATTTCACTACTGCGTATGCCTACCTACACCCTTGGTTGTGCCTGACTACATGGGTATATAGTACCTTTGGGTAGGGGTGCAGAACTGCAGAGCACATTATTTATTATCGTGTGATGTTTATCTTGCTGAACATGCAGAGTTGCTGTGTACCTGTAAGTCTATAAAGGCTAGTAATCTGTCTGAGTAGCTCCCACCTGTGGACATATCCAGATGGTAGACAGAGGTTAGCCTAGTATTCATTGACTGTGCACCACACCAGTCTTTTTAGCACCTGAACAATGGCATTGTCACAGGTGGTTGCTAGCAGTACATGGCTACATCCTTTGATATTTCTGTGTTGTACTCCTACATAAGGGCATGCTTGTGGAATTCATTCTACAGCTATTGCAGAGTATGTAACAGCAGACAGGCTGATATGCCTGTGTGTTTCTGACTCTTCCAGGCCTCAGATACTCTCAGGTATATATTTGAACAGCCTCAGGGAAAGGTACATATCAGTGGGATACACCTGTGATATATTTCAGATATTTTGCAGTTGACTTTGGGGATTCTGAGCATATGTATTACTACACCTTTTCTGATGTGCAAGCAGTGTCTACTCTCACTTATTGACATTTATCATTAAGTGAGATTCCCACCTTTTTGCCTACTGCTACTACATTTCACAGGGGGTCTGAGGGGCACAGCTAACATTTGTTTGCAAATCAGGGACATCCTGTAAACCAGTCACAGTTGGGAGGTCTGGCCTCTGACCTATTCAAATATGCCAGTGTTTATCCTGCTCTGATACTGTGGGTTGTAGGTGCTACTGTAACATTATTCCCTACTAGCATGGCTGGTTCTCTTTTCACAGTCATGTCATGCAATTCCACAACATCTGGTTAAGCCACAGAACATGATTTGTGTTATGCCATTCCTATTCTCCTTTACATTCACTCATTGTAATGCATGATATATTTCTTTCAGCACCACATTATTGTATATCTGCTGTGTTAGTGGTACTTCATGCAGACTGGTGAGCCCAAGGTCTGGGGTTCGAGACTGACAGGTGTTTTTATTTGCTGCTGAGCAATACAGGCCCTGTCATACAGAGTGACTAAGGCACTTTTAAGCAGTTGTAAGCGGTTTTGGGTTTACATGCTTAGCTAGCCAATGCCACACTTGCTTAAACCCCACTACTGCTAAAACTATCCCTAACCCCTGGCTAATTTCTTTAAAGAAAAGAAAATGGGGAGATAGGAAAGTGGTGAAAAGGGGCACAAAAGGGAAAGACAGTAGGAAACCAGCTGGGATGTACAGGAAGGGTGTAGGGAAGGTCCATAGCTGCCCATTTCTTTACCAGCAACAGCTGTGCATATGTCAATTTGGTGTGAAATTTGAACCTTCCACCCTGAGAGGGTGAGGACAATATGTTGTACTGCCAATTATAATTATCAGTTTACATGTCCAGGACATGTGTAAATGGGCAGCTATGTATGTAATTTTTGTGGGAACAGATTGCCCTTTTTTTTTTTCAGGTGAGAGTGGAATGTGAGGTAGGGATGTAGGTATTGGGAGGTAGGTTGGAGGTAAACAGACAAGACAAACAAGATGCATACAGGGCGAATTTGACACATGGGGTGGGTGAACACAATTGATGGGAAGGTTGTTTGGAAATCGCAAGCCCATGAGCCCACAGATGGTAACAGTGGACCTGAGATCCCCACCCATGGGCAGTCACCACTGCACCTTCACAGCCCCAAGGGTGCTGTGCTGGGGGGTGAGTAGGATGGGCAGGCTTACCCAAGAGATGCCACTCTCCCCCAAGCTGGCATAGGGGATCAGCGTGGCTGGATCTCCCACGCACCACAGCCCGGACCCTTCAAGGGTGACAGGTGGCCCTTCTCGCCCAGCTTGCATGGGGAAACCCCATCCTGCAGCCCCCAAGGTGGCACAGGACCAATGGAGGA
>NC_056727.1:846507291-846734370 GCF_019279795.1 Protopterus annectens | reverse complement strand
CCCTTTAATGGTGTTACAACGTGTCTCAAAATTCACCACTTTTTTATTTTTTTAAATTTTGGGGTTGTGCACTTGTAAAAACAAAGCGGAATAAGGAAGTTCCACAGTCTCGCTGACCCATGTATATGCTGTTCATTTTGTTACTACTTATGTGTACATATTTTCTAGTATAGGAAAACTGTAGTCTGTGAGTGGAAACAGCCATATCTGAGCAACAAAATATTACTATAGGTATACTTGATATACTGTTGCCTTGCATAGCACTCTAAGACATAGAAGCATAAATTACTAAGACAGAAAGGCAAACAATCTGTGCAATATGGCAGACAGTACAATTGAGACACTTCAATATCTAGAATGTCTAGCAACTGTGGATAGTGACTGTCTTTAGGAAGAATGGGATCACAGACTGTACTCAATAACTGTAATTACTATTGTGCTGTAATACGTGACTGTGATTGTGGTCTACTTCAAACTTCCATCATGAATCACATGATGTAAATATGAGGTCCTAGTGAGGTAACCTGCTACCATAATCTCTTAGCTCTGTTTTGTGTATCTGGTCAAACGTGCAGCAATTTATTATTGCATTTTTTCTTTAGTACCATAGGTAAGTATTAACTTAACTGCCCTTAAGGGCCATATTAAGCCTAGTCAATTTTCATTTTAAAGCTGAGAATCAAATCCTGTACCCTAAATTTGTGAGGTAAACACCTTAATCATTTTGCTATCCATATACTTCATTTCAATATTCCATTTAACTTTTGTCTGTGATCATACATCTGTGCATTGATACTGTCTATGCATTTACAGTATGTACATCATCAGTAGTACATTTACATAATCTATCAATGACATATTTATTAGTTGTGGACTCCAGTTCTATTCCATATACCAAAGCATCTATGTATCAGCTCTCCTCCAAAGGTGAATATTGCAGGGTAACTCCTGCAATGCAGTCATTGTTGCCAGAATACTCTCTGTGTACTGTTTTGCTATGACTAACTTCTCATTTAGTTATTCCTGTCTAATCATACTCCCGTCTCTGTTTTACTATTTATTATTAAGTGAAACTCTTAACTCACCTAAGCACTGGTGCAGCTTTGCAGCTACCTAAGAGTTTCTGCTGCTTCTGTTTTTAACTAAATATCTGTATTTACATCGTATATCTACAAAGGCTGTGGGAATTGATCTCAAGATGACAAGATGAAGCTTGTTCACAGTTTTGTAAGAAGTATTGGCTGCACATGCATCAGACACCATACTAGTCCAAACCACAACATCCATTCTATAAATTTTCCTTAGATAGCTGACTAGTATATTACCTACCTACTGCATCCCATATATGGAATTTAGTTGAGGGACTATGATGTTTACTGTGAATATCTTACAAAGGCACTATGTTCAGCTGGTCTAATATATACATTCTTGCCCTGTTTATCCCTTCCTTATAGGCACTTGGACGCCCTCCCACTCAATAATACACATTGTTGTGTATGTACAATATAGCAATAAGAACACCTGAATGATTTAGTGGCTTACACCTTGTCTTAACAAGGGAATATATTAAAGTACACACACCAAGCACAGCCAATGTTTTCATATAAACATATTAAGATTTTTGTTGTATGATCCCCCCTACAAATAAAATAGCCCTGTCTCAGGTGATAAAATACAGCAAGCATTTTGAATGGAGCTACATTCAGGTTCAGTGACATATCGTGGGTCTACTTTGTTTCACTCAAAACACACTTCACTGAAACTCATTTCATTGAAAGCTCATTTCACTGAAAATCAGTTGCCTGAGCACAATTCACTGAAAGCTCACTTCACTGAAAACTCATTTGATTGAAATTCATTTAATTGAAAGGTATATGCCCTGTTCCCCATTGTAGTGTGATCCTGGAGTTAGTATATATAGTAAGGGGGTGGGGGCATAGCCCCCCACATTGGGAGGGCTGGAGGGCATAACCCCCACCTATTTTAAACACTGGAAACCATAGACATGGATAATTATAAGTTGAATGAATAACTCTTTCCAGAAGATAATATATAACCAAACTCTGTGGGGGAGGTATCTCCCCCCCCAATGTGGGGGGCTGTGCCCCCCCCTTACTATATATACTAATTCCAGGATTGCACTACAGTGGGGAACAGGGCATATACCTTTCAACTAAATGAGTTTCAGTCAAATGAGTTTTCAGTGAAGTGAGCTTGCAGTGAATTGTGCTCAGGCAACTGATTTTCAGTCAAATGAGCTTTCAACAAAATGAGTTTCAGTGAAGTGTGTTTTCAGTGAAATGAAGTAGACTCCAGTATCATATACAATGCTGTTACTTGGATGAAAAATTATCTATACGAGTGCAAAGAGAAACAGGATGACATTTCAAACAGCATGGAGATATGCAACATACATTATTTTATTTGTTTTTCTGCTGCTTAAACGGCCAGTTCCTAAAAACTTTACCTTGTTTCAGGGCATGCTACAAAGCTTCTAGGATTCAAAATGTTTTTTTTTTTTTTTTAATGTGGAAGCCTTATTTCAGAAGGTATTCACATTGCAATAAGCCTTTCTCATTCAGAGAATACCTTTTCACTGTGATTTTTTTTTTTTTCGAGATGTGGAAGCCTCATCTCAGAAGACATCCACATTTATTTATTTAACATTTGTTTACCGGCAGAGCTCAACTTAGAATAAAAACAATTTTCAGCAGAGGCCCAGGGAGAAACACTCTAGACATATGTCTTTGTTCCTGGGAGGAAACCAGAGCGAACCCACATGAATGCAGGGAGGATACACAAACTTTGCACAGAAGGCACCTCAGCCAAGAATTGAACTGGAGAACCTCTCGTTGTGAGGTGACAATACTACTGCTGTACCACTGCACCATGTATTTTACATTGCAATAAGCCTTTCTCATTCAGAGAACACATTATCACTATGGTTTCCCCTTGTGGAGGTTTGGTGTTGAGATCAGTCTCACTGGAAAAATTAAATGCTAATGCAGCATTCTTCGAGAGTGGCTAATACTAATTAGCCATGAGCTTTTCCTTAGAAGTGGCTGTAGTTCCCAATTAACTTGTCAGAGGTACTGATGTGATACAACTCTGTGCTTTTTCTTGTGGGCTCATTTGTTCATCTTTATATAGATAGACTTTATGCTACAAATCATGACTTGAACAATTATCAACAACTTGATGTCTTAGGCCCCTATAACAGTGACATATTCAATACTACAGCAGGTCACAACTTAAAGAGTGACATGGGCTGTCAGATTGTCAGTGTCTTCAGAAGTTCCTAATTTGCAGATAACCTTGCTGGTTTGCCCATTTGCAGAGCAGAAGGTCATTTATTGTCTGTAGGTGACCCCATGCATTTGTGTGTATGCATGTGTGTGTAGTTGTGTGTGTGCATGTGCACGTGTGCGTGCGCATGTGCGTGTGCGTGTGTGTGTGTGTGTGTGTGTGTGTGTGTGTGTGTGTGTGTGTGTGTGTGTGTGTGTGTATGTTGGGGGTTACAATAGGACAGCTAGCATATTTTCCTTATGTAAATGGATAACATGATGGTGTAGGAACCTGGCTTATTATATGGCATGTGCCATTTGGGTACAGTTTCTTGAAAAGCTTTTCCTTACTAGTCAGTCTTACTTTACCTTAAAATCATTTGTTTGTTTGGAGTGTTCACTTTTTCAGTTTTCTTTAGTCGGTGGTGTGCAAGAAATTAGTTTTACTTCAGTATTTTGTTGCAGTCATTCCCCAAAAATGTACCTGCACTTGAGATGCATCACCATGTTTTGTGCAAGAGACTCATTCCATAGATTAGAAAATTAATTAGCATAATATTGGAAGGTACAGTCTCCGGATACTAACCACAGTTCAGTCATGACTTCTTTTTTTTTTTTAATTGATTAAGACATACATTATATTAGACAATTTTGTGGTATTAGGAAGTACTATACAAAAGGAAATAATGAAATGGATAGGTGTATACAATGTTGACATATAGGTGCACAGCTTAAAACCAGGTTCTGAACTCAAAACAACACTGATAGCTTTCATGTCTCTATTTTTTTTTAATTCTAACAGCCATTGTACAACACTGCAGTATTTTACTTCTACTATGAGTCATTGATTTACAAGTTACATAAACAAACACAACGGCTCAACAAATCAATCTGATGAAAAAATTAAATGTAAACATTTGTTTCCAGGTAGCAAGCTCTCCAACACCAAAGCTTCTATCCACCATATCTACAGTTGCAAAAATATAAAGAAGGGAGAAATCTCTCAAAAGAATGAAATGTCTGGTGGCACATGCTTAAAAACTACACCCTCAATGATTTGTTATGGAAAATAGTGAGGGGAGGGTTTAACTTCATCAAGTTGTACTGTGTGAGTTGATTCCTCTGCATATTTTAATATGATGAGCTGTAGGCCATCCCACTAATTCATGCTGCAACTAATATTCAGTCCATTTTTGTATACCTTATTAAATATCCATCCTTCTGTTTTCTTCTAATATGACAGAGATGAGTTGCTTAATTTAATGGATTGGTATTATCAATTTACATTAGATCCCTCCAGCTCCTTTCTGTTCTGCCATCTGCCTTCCTATTTTCAAAAAATGAAACAGTCTATTTACTCTTATCACAAACACCACACCAAACCAAGTAAAAATACTGCCAGTACTGGAATACGAAGAAAAAATGCCACAACCTTGTTTTTAACGCATTTTCATCCAATTTAATACCATGAACTTCATCAGAATAAACATCCATACTTGTTTCAAGATTTAAATAAAAAATAATATACCTCATGTGATCAGCTAGACCAATAGAATACATAAAACACTTAATGTGTTCTTCTAATCAATTAAGAAAAGAAAAAAACACACACATTGTACTTATGATATTGTACTAAAAGGTATTGATATAAAAATTATTTGTTTAACATATAAACAATGAATATTATATATAAAAAATATACATATTACTATAATCTTTGTGCTTGTAAAAAGCACTTTATATTAATCATATCATTCAATCCAGGAAGCTGGTTTGCATTCAATGAAATCTGCCATAATGTCTCTTTACATTCTAAAAGTACTTTAAAGTTTCCAGTAAACATTTCATCATTTACTTTCTCTAAAAGAAAAAAGGAAAACTTTTTATAACCAAAACAACTAATTGCATGTTTAGCTAAGGTATTTGACGTATCTTTTTTACGTATAGCTAAAATATGTTCATATATATGCCTGCTCAATGCTCTGGTAGTTTTCCCTATATAAAAATGTTCGCAAGAAATACAATTAGCAACATAAACCACATTTTTGGTCTTGCAGGTATAGTGTCCCTTACAATGAATTATCTTATTATTATGCTTAAGTAACACTGTACTGGTACCTGAAATGTGCCTACATTGTTTGCATGTTCCACAAGGGAACGTGCCTAAATTAAAACTGGTCTGAACATTGGTACAACCATGAACACTTCTCTCAAGAATGGTCTTGATATTAACTGTCTTTTTATACGTGAAAAGGGGAGAACTGCCAACAGTTTTGCACAAATCAGTGTTGCCTAATAATACTTTCCAATTGTTCCAAATGATGTTTCTAATAAAAAACATCTCATTTATGATTGGAATAGGGAAGGCTAAACTGTAACTACTACAGACTGTTGTAATCACTGGTTTGTCTACAACTGGACTAATAGTTTGTTTCAAAATGGGACAAGCCTTATTAAATCTAAGGCAATTAACTTATTTTAATATACCGTCCAACCAGACTTTGTCCTAACCTCTTGCTATAAAAAATCCAGTCAACTTGACTGTTTCTTCATGAAAAATGTCATCTCTACTGGTTCAACAACTTAGTCTAATAAACTGTCCCTTAACAACCCCACGTTTCGTAAACACTGGATGCAAACTATTGTGATGTAAATATTGGTTGACAAAGGTAGATTTTCTGAAAATGCAACTTTTAAACTGCATACCCTCATTACTAATGGTTAAATGTACATCCAAAAAATTTATATTGTCACCAATATTACCTAATGTAAATTGCAAAAAAATTGTAGAATTGTTTAAATATTGTACAAAGGTATAAAATGAACCAATGTCCCCATTCCATAGAAAAAACAAATCATCTATATAACGTTTGTAAAATGAAATATTTTTTGATAAGGGATGTGAAAGAAGAAATTTATTCTCCCACATAGCCATTACTAAATTGGCAAAGCAAGGGGCTACCCTGGAGCCCATAGCAATACCTGAAATTTGTTGAAAATAAGTGTTTTCAAAAATGAAAAAAATATTTTCCAATACCAGCTCCATCAAAACATACACAGTATTCACCATATCATTCTCAAGGTTGGTGTATTGACTTAAATATTCTCTCAAATATTCCACCCCTATTGTTTGATTTATACTTGTGTATAAAGCTGTCACATCTAATGATGCAAATTTTACTGTTGTGTCAACATTGTGTAGTTGACCCAAACATTCTAACAGGTGCCATGAGTCCCTCAAGTAAAATTTCATTTTTTGCACTATTGGATTCAAAAGTTTATCCAACCAAACAGAGATGGATTCTGTCTTAGAAAAACTGACCGACACTATTGGTCTAAAGGGAGGGTTCATCCCATTTTTATGTAACTTGGGAATCCCAAATAGTGTGGCCAATTTGGGAAGTTTATCTGTTAAAAAACTGTAAACAGAATAATCTATACTACCTTGACTAAATAAGTCTTAGAACTGCGGTGGTGGTGCTGCGGTAGTGTTGTCATCTCACAGTAAGACGTTGTCCTGTTCGATTCTCAGCTAGAGTGTCTTCTGTGTGGAAACATGCGTGAATGGGCGTACCTTCATTGAAGGTTGTGCATCAGGGCTGGCAACTCGGCATGTAAAAATCTACTGCCAATCATTAGCGGACTGGAGTTCTGCTGTGGCGACCCCTAACCGGGAAAAGCCAAAAGACACAACAACAACAACAACAACCTTGACTAAATAAGTCTAATGAACAAGTATCCAGTCTCAAAAAACTTTTAGTAATATCTTCTTTAGTGACTATTCTGTAACAATTTTGATCACTAAGCAAAGAGTTCATAGCCAAACTATAATCAACAGACTTCATAATAACAATAGAACCACCTTTGTCTGCTTTCATTATACGCCAATTTTTATTATTAGCTAATTCATTTAAAGCAGACATTTCAGAAGGAATTAAATTGAGTGTACCTTCATCATGGTGTCTAATCTTATTGAGTGTACCTTCATCATGGTGTCTAATCTTTCTGAACTCCTGCTCACACAGCTTCCCAAAAACCATCAGAGTGGGATTTAATAATGGATTATATGCACTTCTTTTTTTACATTCAAAATCCTTAGATACAGGTTTAGCAATACCATCAAAAATGTACTTCAAGTTAAGTTTCCTTAAGTACAATTTGAAGTCAACTATCAACCTGATAATATTAACATGATTTGATGGAATAAAAGAGAAACCTTTCTTAAGAACAGAAATCATGTCACTAGACAACACTTCATCAGTTAAATTACAAACATTGATAGTGTAGTCTAGTTCTTTTTGCGACCCTTGCCCTTCCCCTTGCTTCTCATTTGGACTTTCCCAGACCATCTCAGAGTTTTTTTTGTTGCCTGTTTTGTCCATCAAAAAAGAAACAGACTTGTTTGTCACAAAAACTGCCTGTGCATAAGATGTGGTAGCTTGAGTATCATTTAGTGGCAAACAACCACCATTTCTATTTTCATTTACATTTACTGGGCAAACATTAGAACCGGTCTCTTTGTTGATAGGACTAACATTGTCATTTGATGTGCCATTGCTGACAAATAAAGTTGTGCCTTCTTTGGTGCCCCTATTACTCTTTAGCGGATAAGCTGTATTTGAGCCATAGGCCGCAAGGTCTCTCTAACTTTTTCTGCTTTCTTAAAATGACTGAAGTTCTATGCCTCTCTAGTTTCGCATTAATTCCAAAATAGAGAGACGCCAAAGAGCTGAAAGCCTGTGATACTCTAATTTTACCATCTAGGCTCTCTGCTTGATCTGTTAAGGACACCAGTTCACTCTTGTAATATTGTATAAACATTTTCATGAATGTCAGTCCAGAGTTATTAAACAATTCCACTAACTGTGTATACAAGCCATCACCTTGAACTACACAGTTCGGAAATTTAAAATTCCTTAGACCAAAAGCCACACATTTTAAACTGACATTTTCTTCTAGATAAAAGACTTCTAGTTGCAAAGAAACTATCTTTGTACACAATTTCTCAAGCAAGAAGATGTATTTTTTCATATAGAAAAATCGTCCAGACTGGACGGAATTACATTGTCACTTACTTTATTACATTCTTTGCCATTTTGGGAGCTACGAAATGGATTTGTCGTTTCTTTAAAAACATTTTTGATGACCTTATCTGTTACACTCATGCCATTAAATCCCCGTAAATGGTTAACTGAGGATAATGTGTTGCCATTGTCACTTGCAGACACAGTCAAACATGCTTGACTGGAAGGAACGCCTAGATTGACTCTGACATCATCTCGCCTGCTGCCTGGATTGCCTAGATTGCCTGAATTGAGGTTCAGGTTACCTGTAATACTTCTGTTGCCTATCTGCTGGGAGAGAGCCTCACGAACGGCCTCAGAAATAGTTGAAGCAATAAGTCCATTGAAACTTCCACCTGACTCAGGAACCAGGTGGATGCTAAGGTTCAGCAGAGTCTCCTGACTTGATTCTTCTTCTGCCATTACTGACCAAACAGTTAGTAGAATCACAATCACCACAACAAACCAAGTAAAAAAACTGCCAGTACTGGAATACGAAGAAAAAATGCCACAACCTTGTTTTTAACGCATTTTCGTCCAATTTAATACCGTGAACTTCATCAGAATAAACATCCATACTTGTTTCAAGATTTAAATAAAAAATAATATACCTCGTGTGATCAGATAGACCAACAGAATACATAAAACACTTAATGTGTTCCTCTAATCAATTAAGAAAAGAAAAAAACACACACATTGTACTTATGATATTGTACTAAAAGGTATTGATATAAAAAGTCTTTAACATATAAACAATGAATAATATTATATATATATGTATATATATATATATATATATATATATATATAAATATACATATTACTATAATCTTTGTGCTTGTAAAAAGCACTTTATATTAATCATATCATTCAATCCAGGAAGCTGGTCTGCATCCAATGAAATCTGCCATAATGTCTTTTTACATTCTAAAAGTATTTTAAAGTTTCTAGTAAACATTTCATCATTTACTTTCTCTAAAACAAAAAAGGAAAACATTTTTATAACCGGAACAACTAATTCTATTTACTCTTCTCTTTCTCCTCCTTGCTGGTGCCAAACTTAGTTTCTTTGTTCCTTTCTCCTTGTGTAGTTAAATGTCCATCCTTTTCTGTTATGCAGAAGCTGCATACCTTTCTTTTATTTTTTTCTGGATAACCCTACATTGCACATACAAACTTCTCTCCATACCACACATTAATTTCCAGCTCTTTTCTCCAGGTTATTACCATCTTTCTTCCTTCCATTTCCTCCTACAGTAAAGATTATTACTGAGTTTCTGATTGTAACCAGCTTATTATGTGTTTGAAGATGCCAAGAAATTTACCTCAAAAACATAGCCCGGGTGGTGGTACATGTTAAGGACACATAATATAGGGTTACGGTTTGTAGTCCACAGAGATTTAACTGCTCTATGCACTGCTAGTTTGAGAAAAAGAAACAGAAAGTGGTTTCCTGGTTTTTACAGTCAGTAAAGGAGTTGGCAAGCACTGTCAAACAGATTGCAGGAGAAGTATATATGCATTACATGTGTAAGGAAAGTAGTTCCATTTTGTCTCACTGTAATCCACTAAGACAAGAAGCAGGAAACAAAGTTGAAACAAAGCTGCTTCAAATTCTGCTGCCATTATTTGTTGGCCACCACTGTCAACTGTTAGTGGACAGCACCAAATATGATCTTAAAAGTGCTTAGGGAGGCGCTTACCATTTATTAGGCACCCTTCTAGGCATTGTTAAGATCAGGTTTCACTCTAACTGATTTGGAGATTTTCCTGACTGATATGTTTATTTTTATTAATTATTATCGGTTTGTGTGATCTTTTAGTATTTTATTTTCTTATCTGGATCTGTCATTACTTTCCATCTAAGAAGCAAGTGCCTTTTAATTTCATAGCTGCAATAAACATCTGCTGAGAACTTTAAACTCTAGAAAAAAAACTGTCAATGTCTCCTCATCTTGCCCATTAAGTTGCAAATAATTGATAGGGCTTAATGGCATAATTTTACTTTTTTTATGTTGAGCAGCAAGCTAAGTTTTGTGGTTTCAGCTTCAGCTCTTCAACTCAATTTTAGTCAGTGTGGGGTTACCTGCAATCTGAGACTGCTAGCATTTCTCCATTATTCTTTCTAAAATCCATTAACTCCTTTCATCACAGCCATGATTACCTCTTCATCAGTTTAAATTCAGTAGTTTGCAAATTATCTAAAAATGCCCTTATCTTCCTTCTTTGCTTCTAACTTTTGCCACGGTCTCCTTGATGAAACTTTCATCACTGACATTAAGTGCCATCATGACAAAGAATAGCCCTGTTTTGTCCTCATCTCTTCTTGTATCTTCCCTTATCATTATTCCATTCATTAAAACCATTGCAGATAGTATGTACTAGAAATCTTCCACCTAACATATATTAATTACTCTTATCCCTAGCCACATAGGGACTTTGAATAGAAGATGCCTTTCGAATAAATTAAAATAATTCTATTTAATATCAGTTACACTGTCCTTGCCCATCTCTCTCCAGATCCCTCTGCTATACCTATAAATGTCACTAATAGACAACATTATCAATGGAGTCCCTTCCTAACACAACATGCAACTGTGCTTCACCTTTCAGTTACAATGATGACTTCCTTCTTCTTCTTCTTCTTTCCAGCATATTCATCAATCTCTATGTATATTCAATGATTATCAAAATGAGTTTGCTTCACTTTAGATCTACTTTGTACCCCACATCCCTAGACAGCACATCCTTATGTCCTTTGTTCTCTTCCTAGTCGCTGGTATTTCCCTTTATCTAGTGTCCCACTTATACATCCTTTTTTAATGTCCAGTATATTTCTTTCCAACCTGCTTATAGATTTGTATAGGATACCCATCCTGTCCACCCTACTGGTCTCTTTTATTTTCGCAGTTATATATTCCACCACCATCTGCATTATTTTCTTGTTCATTTGGATTCCTTATGTATCTGAAATTCTTCCAGTCATACCTTACCTTTGAAACCCCATCCCTTTCTGGTTGTTCATTGCTCCAAGACATATAAAATTCAGAACTGAAAAAATCATGTCACCTCCTCTCTCATGCTCCCATGTAACTCTTTACAAGCTTTATTATTTCCTGCTAATGTGGACATTACATGTTCAGTTCATCATTACATTAGCCTCCAAGCCTCTAGGCCAGATATTTCTCCACCATTCTCAGCGTTCCCATCAAGTGTTCTTTCTTGTAATGAACTTCTGTCAGTTCACATAATATCTATTACCTTGATTTTATACTCTAACCTTAAATTTTCCTCCTTTATTCATTTTCCTTTCCCATTCTTTCACTGACTTATCTAGTGCTATCATCTCATACCCATCTTTGTTAGAGTCCTTGCTTGTCTCAGACATGATCCCATCTTGAATTTCTGCTTTCAGTCCACACAAGGAATCCTTTCCTAAGCCAGCCCCATGCCCTCCTTACCTTTATGCAGTGTCTACACTTTCTTCCTTAAGTTTCATATCCTGTACAGTCTTTTCTAGTAACAGTTAGACAGTCACCCTGGGCATTCATACCTCTCTAGCAGTCCATCATTACCACTAAACATGCTCAGTCTGTGGCTCATGAAATGTACCTTCCTATCTACTACTGAAAGGTGGCACTAACTACAACCCATCCTGCATTTTCACTCCCATAGCTGCCCTTAGTAAAACTATATTCCAACAGATGCAAGTTCTGTTCCTCTATTCATCTACAAATTATATTGCCCTTCTTATTGACTTAGTTTATTTTTCTCGCCTATTCCTGGAATATTCCCATTTACTATCAATTCTATCCATCCCTGTAATCACCGTGACATGAAAATCACTCCCATAATCTCAACATCCTGTCTCTTGCCCTCTCATGTCCAAAAGCACTCGTACATATCTCCCTGCAATCTATACTTGCCTCATGTATGTTGAATGATCTCTAGTCCGTCCCCTACTTTTCTCGTGCATGCTTTTTATATGACATTATTCACCCCACTCTTAAGGACCGTCAGCACTCCAGTTTCCCAGTCAGCCCATCATTCCATGTGGATGACAGCTGTTCTCTGGAAGCTGCAACTACACAGGCATCAGGGGTTTCTTCTTGGCCTTAGCTCCACCCTCAGGGTATTGATATCTATTTATGCATGTGAGAGTTGGGTGTGTTATCTCAATTTCACATGCACACTCCCACACAGGAGCAAGAATGTAGCTTGACAGGTCCAGTCACGCGTTCACAGCCTTATGTGCTACATGCAGTGCCTCATATCTCCTGGTGCACCTAGCATTACAACAAGTCAGGCCACTTCCCATCCTCCAATATGAGTCAGCTGACATGAGTCATTCTCTCTTTCACCATACCTCACTATCTGTTCAAGCAAATGAGTCAGACGCAAGATGGCTTTATCTCTCTTTCCACAGTGCTGGCAACATCATATCAATTACCTTTCTTTCCATTTTTCCACATTTATTATAATAACCATTAACACCTTATAGAAAATAACTGACACCTTCTCCACCCCTCCCCTTACATGCTCCATCACTGATTTTTCATACATTATGTGCATTGTTCCTATCTTCCATACCAACCTTGTTCCATATTTGTTTTCTTTGCTAAAATTATATCCCTCCCTTCCCTAGTGATCCTTCTTATCACCTCATTCTCTTAATATGGTTAGAAATGCATCAAAATCCCACATCCTTGCTGTTATCCTCCTCCCCCTATGTTTAGAGTAACCACACATGCCTTCCTCTTCCCTCTCTCCCCAGTGTAACTTGGTATATATCTATTCTAATCTCCTCAGCTAGACAAAAAGCACACCCTTCAATTCTAGTTCAACTGTGTTGAAACAATCCCTATTTGCATAGTTAAAGCTCCCAAATGATGTTTCCATCATCACAACTACTCTCACAGGACTGCCCATCAACTCCTTGACTGTCCTCTCCAGCAAAGAAAATCCTCACATTTATCCCCACCCTGCCTTCTTGAATTCAGTCAGGCCACCTCAATTTTACCTACTACATCCCCCATGTGTCTAGCTCTCACAGTCTATTCCAGATGTCCTATACATAAACATAAGATATCATTGAGTTTTTACTGGGTCAGGGATGTTTTATAAGATGGTACTTATGGAATAATTGATGAAATTGATCAGGTTTGTGATTTAAATGATATTGCATTATCTAATAATTATTTTTTTTTTATTTCAAGGTGAATATTATAAACAGAGCTCTGCTCTGTGTTGGCACCCTATTTTGTGAATTTAGTTTCATGTAAATGGGAAAAGTATGCAGTTTTAAACATTAATAATAAGAGAATTTATGAGCACCTTCATCTATATCTTTATTACCTTGATGACATTTTTTAATTTTATGATTGGGGGATGTGAATGAATTTCACAAGTTATATGAATACTGCAATAGCTCAACAGAGTTTTTAAAGATTACTTATGAACATTCTAGTGGTTTTATTAATTTTAAAGATGGTGATATTTTTGTCGTTAAGTATATTACTCAGGATGAAAAGGCTGGTGAGTGGAAAAAACATGTCCTTTAAAGACAGTTATATTGGTAGGTTAAATTGAACTCTGGCAAGTTTCCTGGGTTAAATGAGAATCTTTCAGTTATTAGTATCTTGAAAGACAAGCACTGTAGAACTATTTGATGTTTTATTGGTTGTTTGCACATGTGCTTTTTCATAGCATGTATCTAGTTTAATGGGTTCATTTATTCTGATGGAGTCTTTGACTATTAAGATACAAGTGCTGATAAATTTTGATCAAGCTTTTTGTTGATTTGAGAATTTTTATTTTTACTGGTTTTTGATAAATTACACTCTTATTGGATCTTGAACACATATTTTATTGACTCAAAAGGTGATAAGTTCATTGTGAGGCTGTCTAAACACTACATGATGTAAATTACATATGCAGAAAAAACAAATTACACTTGCAAATATTATACAATAGCATGGGACCTTTGCACCTGAGTGGTATTTAGCAGTGATCTTTCATATGTTTGGCACATATTGTTTGTATTTACATTGCACATTATACATGCTGTGAAGATAGGTGAGGGCTGCCACCCTAACCAGATAGAATTTTGTAGATAATTATGTCATTTGTAAATATTAATGTAAGCCACAGGCTTGTTATCTTAAATGTGAAAAGACTGTATTGGAAGTTGAACTGAAAAAAAATGTAACAACAGTGCACTCTGCTGTAAGAAAGCTGATAAGTCAAACATTGTGAAATTCTTTGATCTAAAACTCAGAGACGAGATGTCTAGAGGGAGGCTTTCTGCCTTTTGTATTGAGGCCAGAGTTAATGGCCAGAATTTACATGTATAATTTATTTTATTGCTCTGGCTTCCTGACCAGCTGTAAGATCAAAAGGGCTATTAATCTCTGAGTTTCTTTTTGCCAGGGAACCAGAAAGAAATGATGTAATGTGAAATGAATCAGTGGTACTGTGTTATCAATTTAAGGACAGAAAGAATGAGCATTTTAGCATTTGTCTTAAGAACATCCAACTCACCAGCACTCTGCCTGTGTTCTATATGTAAGTTTATTTAGAACTGTGTTTTCTCTTAGATACAGCTAGGGACTAGGAAGATTAGATTAGTTGTTTTCTGTATTGATGTCAGACCTTTTCTATTGCATTCTTTTAAGTATTTATCTAGGATCTCTGAACTCTTGACTAGCACTGTGTAGTAAGAAGTATTGACTTGTGTTTTTATTATTTATTATTAAATATTTTTAAACCTTTCAACTGTGGCTGTTTTGTGTAGAGATAATTTAAGCTCTGGAGTACATTACATGTATATAGTGATACTGGCCAAGCCACTCCAATCAGCCTTGACTGTTCGGTTGCACTTACCATTTGGATAATAATATTGCACAGTATAATTGGACACCCTTTCATAAGGGCCTTTTAGTAGCTGATACATATTAGTGGGTGGTGGCAAGTGGTACTATGGTATAGTCTGGGTAAAAGGGGCACTGCTGGAGAAACTGTACCAGCCTTTCCCAGGAGTGTCTGTGTGGTTGTATAAACTCTTATGTCAAAGTGTGTGTGTGTGTGTGTGCGTCAGCTACTCGGGAAGGGACATGAAGCACTGGTTGGACAGATAGGGTGCTGAAGGATTTAGCTTGCCCACTAGGCTGAGATCTGGATCCTATAGCTGTGCCAGTGGGGAGTCTTATTGGGAAACAGGAGAGAAAGGGAGAAACCAGCCCCAGACTGACTTTGAGCTCTGTGTGCTCTTAAAGGAAATTGTACTTAACTGTGTGTGTATTTGTTATCCTTTCCCTATATGGATGCCCCTCACTGGTGTTTGTGGTGAGGATTGAGGCTCCTTGATTGCTGAGCCAATGCATGGGGGTAACACATGCATTATAAAATAGTCAAAATGACAGACCAAATAATGGAGATTTGCATACAGTGAAAGTGATTTGAACAGTCAAGAATGCTTGACTGCCACTGCAATGTTTGATGACTGTGTTTATCATCCATTATTGACATAGTCACTACACCATAACATGAAAACAGCTACATATCACTCACACTACCAAAATGTCCATGAATGAAAGGATATATAACTTATCTGAGCAATATGTAAAGACTTGTGACCAACACATTGCTGTTTTGTCTACTTGTCTGGGTACATTCCTGTCACCCAGTCATGTGAGTCACACTATCTGTTCTGCAACACACTGATGATGTCCTGCTTTAAAATGAGCTTGATCTCATACTTCTAGTTATTCTTCTGTGGTGCTTGTAGATGACACAACATACTCTCTCTTGTGTACTTAGATAGGTGTTCAATTCTACCAGCATCTGGCTAGTAAGACAGTGTGTGTGTGTGTGTGTGTGTGTGTGTGTGTGTGTGTGTGTGTGTGTGTGTGTGTGTGTGTGTGTGTGTGTGTGTTCTTGAGAAGTGTGAGTGTGTGGTAGAAGAACTGGCTTACACCAGAGATTCTGATATATCTTTCCACTGAGAAGAAACATTCAACCATGATAGCACCTCTGATTAATACTATGTGTGTGTGTGTGTGTGTGTGTGTGTGTGTGTGTGTGTGTGTGTGTGTGTGTGTGTGTGTGTGTGTGTGTGTGTGTGTGCCTACATCTAAGTAGAATTGCTTCATCCACAGCTCTGATTAGTAGGTTTAAACAAAGAGAGGACTCTCCCATCACATTTACCACACACATGCACTTTGCAAAACAATAAGGATATAATCTTTTCAAATGTGCTCTATCTCACAGTTGTAGTCTGATTTTCTCTGTGCCATTGGTGGTTGACACAATGTAATCTAGCCTCTGTACTTAGATACTTAGCAATTCTTCATTTGTGCCATTGCAGAATCAGAAAGGCATGCCTTCACACACAGATCTGATGTGTAGATATACACCAGGACAGGGCTCTCCCACCACTTTTAGCCCAGATATCTGCTTTGTTAAACCCTGATGAGGCCATCCACTGAAATGTGATTTTTCTCCTTCTTCTAATAAGACTTCTCCTATAGCACCAGCAATCTATACAATGCACTCTAGTATGCACACATGGGTAGGCAGCTGTTTGAATCTTCCACTCCCTAAATATTGTAAGTGTGTATTACTAGCCACAGAAATGACTGGATTATCCAACACAACTGGTATGTATACATCTGCTTAGGCAAATATTGACACAGGTTGAGAATTCACACTACTGCACTCATTTTTAAGCCACACATATTACTTGCACACTATGATAATGTCAGACCTTCTAATATGTTCTGTCTCACCCTTGCAGTAAGACTTCGCCAGTGGTACATGCAGGTAATACACAGTTCTCTAGATTGTGGACTTACATAGGCAGTAGACCAACACAATGCTGTTTTGTCTACTTGTCTGGGTACATTCCTTGTCACCCAGACACGCGAGTCACATTATCTGTTCTGCAACACACTGATGATGTCCTACTTTCAAATGAGCTTGCTCTCATACTTCTAGTTAGACTTCTGTGGTGCTTTTAGATGATACAACACACTCTCTCTTGTGTACTTAGGTGTTCAATTCTACCAGCATCTGTGTGTATGTGAGAGAGAGTGTGTGTGTGTGTGTGTGTGTGTGTGTGTGTGTGTGTGTGTGTGTGTGTGTGTGTGTGTGTATGTGTGTGTGTGTAGAGTACATGGTAGAACTGGCTATACCCACAGATCTGATGTATATGCTTCCACTGAGAAGAAACATTCAACCATGATAGGGGTGTCTTCTACTTTTAACTCAAACATGTGTTCTTCACTACCCTGATGAGGTTATTCCTTCAAATGTGCACTCTCACACTTATAGTGTGACTTTTTCCATGGCACCTCTAATTAATACTATGTACTGCAGATTGTGTAGTTAGATAGGCAGGTGTACAAATCCAGTAATTAATCCCCGCTTCATCAGTATTACTGTGTGTGTGTGTGTGTGTGTGTGTGTGTGTGTGTGTGTGTGTGTGTGTGTGTGTGTGTGTGTGTGTGTGTGTGTGTGTTTGTGTGCCTACATCTAAGTAGAATTGCTTCATCCACAGCTCTGATTAGTAGGTTTAAACAAAGAGAGGACTCTCCCATCACATTTACCACACACATGCACCTTGCAAAACAATAAGGATATAATCTTTCCAAATGTGCTCTATCTCACAGTTGTAGTCTGATTTTCTCTGTGCCATTGGTGGTTGACACAATGTAATATAGCCTCTGTACTTAGATACTTAGCAATTCTTCATTTGTGCCATTGCAGAATCAGAAAGGCATGCCGAAACACACAGATCTGATGTGTAGTTATACACCAGGACAGGGCTCTCCCACCACTTTTAGCCCAGATATCTGCTTTGTTAAACCCTGATGAGGCCATCCATTGAAATGTGATTTTTCTCCTTCTTCTAATAAGACTTCTCCTATAGCACCAGAAATCTATACAATGCACTCTAGTATGCACACTTGGGTAGGCAGCTTTTTGAATCTTCCACTCCCTAAATATTGTAAGTGTGTATTACTAGCCACAGAAATGACTGGATTATCCAACACAACTGGTATGTATACATCTGCTTAGGCAAATATTGACACAGGTTGAGAATTCACATTACTGCACACATTTTTAAGCCACACATATTACTTGCACACTGAGATAATGTCAAACCTTCTAATATGTTCTGTATCACCCTTGCAGTAAGACTTCGCCAGTGGTGCATGCAGGTAATACACAGTTCTCTAGATTGTGGACTTACATAGGCAGTAGACCAACACAATGCTGTTTTGTCTACTTGTCTGGGTACATTCCTTGTCACCCAGACACACGAGTCACACTATCTGTTCTGCAACACACTGATGATGTCCTGCTTTCAAATGAGCTTGCTCTCATACTTCTAGTTAGACTTCTGTGGTGCTTTTAGATGATACAATATACTCTCTCTTGTGTACTTAGGTGTTCAATTCTACCAGCATCTGGCTAGTAAGACTGTGTGTGTGTGTGTGTGTGTGTGTGTGTGTGTGTGTGTGTGTGTGTGTGTGTGTGTGTAGAGTACATGGTAGAACTGGCTTTACCCACAGATCTGATGTATATGCTTCCACTGAGAAGAAACATTCAACCATGATAGGGGTGTCTTCTACTTTTAACCCAAACATGTGTTCTTCACTACCCTGATGAGGTTATTCCTTCAAATGTGCACTCTCACACTTATAGTGTGACTTTTTCTATGGCACCTCTGATTAATACTATGTACTGCAGATTGTTTAGTTAGATAGGCAGGTGTACAAATCCATTAATTAATCCCCAATGCATCTGTATTACTGTGTGTGTGTGTCCGCACACTCACATGTGCATACGTGTGTGTATGTGTGTGTGTGTGTGTGTGTGTGTGTGTGTGTGTGTGTGTGTGCCTACATCTATGTAGAATTGTTTCATCCACAGCTCTGATTAGTAGGTTTACACAAAGAGAGGACTCTCCCATCACATTTACCACACACATGCACTTTGCAAAACAATAAGGATATAATCTTTTCAAATGTGCTCTATCTCACAGTTGTAGTCTGATTTTCTCTGTGCCATTGGTGGATGACACAATGTAATCTAGCCTCTGTACTTAGATACTTAGCAATTTTTCTTTTGTGCCATTGCAGAAACAGAAAGGCATGCGTTCACACACAGATCCGATGTGGACAGGGCTCTTCCACCACTTTTAGCCCAAATATCTCCTTTGTTGAACTCTGATGAGGCCATCCATTGAAATGTGTTTTTTCTCCTTCTTCTAATAAGACTTCTCCTATAGCACAAGAAATCTATACAATGCACTCTAGTATGCACACTTGGGTAGGCAGCTGTTTGAATCTTCCACTCCCTAAATATTGTAAGTGTGTATTACTAGCCACAGAAATTACTGGATTATCCAACACAACTGGTATGTATACATCTACTTAGGCAAATATTGACACAGGTTGAGAATTCACACTACTGTACTCATTTTAAGCCACACATATTACTTGCACACTATGATAATGTCAAACCTTCTAATATGTTCTGCCTCACCCCTGCAGTAAGACTTCACCAGTGGTACATGCAGGTAATACACAGTTCTCTAGATTGTGGACTTACATAGGCAGCTTTTCAATTCCAGCAAAGGCAAACATAATGCGAGTGCAGTGACATGAAACACTGTTTTATCAAACATTCCCACAAACTATTTTCTTCTCTTTTACATCTAACAGAAACCTTTCAACGTATTGATGATTTCATCCCACTCAAACAGGTGTTCTGTAACCCTTGTTGGAAGACTTTTCCTGTGGTGCATGCAGCTAATATTGATTTCTATTACATGTGGCATTAGACAGGCAGTTGTTGAAATGTGGCAATACATATGTGTAAAACAATATTGAGAGACTGAAGTGGCTCACTCAACAAATGGTGATATAGCTATGTCAAAGTTGTTTGAACAGTAAGATGGCTAAAGCCTTTTAATCCTTCAAAAGAAATGTTAGGACATACATGACCATTCAAAACATTGTTTTTTTTCAGAACTTGATGCATGTCCTTTTCAACATCTATGTTTTAAAGTCTCATGTGGTGGAGGCAGGTAATACACAGTTCTCTAGAGTACTGAGTTTGAGAAACAGAAGTTTGAATCTGGTAATATAGTTCTGCCAAACAATAGTGACAGACAGTCATGGCTTAAACTAACAGTTGTGATTTGTCACTCTAACAAGGCAACATTTTTGAGTTTTCAGGCTCTTTTTAAATGGGGGAGGATAACCTTTGCAACACATTACTGATGTAATGCCTTCAAGTGTATTTTTTTTCCTCAAATTTTTTTTTTTATTTTTCAAATACATTTGAATGAATTCCATAGTATTTATACATAATGTCTTAAATAACTATGTACACAATTTACATTAGCCTGACACTATAACATATCTTAATGTATACAGTTACTTTATAAGTATGTCCAATCCATTATCAGAGTGTCTGATCAATTATTATATAGTGTCAATCAATGATAAGACTTTTCCCCAAGGAATGTTGATAAATGACTTTGGATTAATCCTTAGTTGTTTAATTTTAATTTCCGATAATGCTGTGGTCTTTAGTAGACTGTAGAAATCTTCCATAGTTGGTATTGTGTTTGTATTCCATCTTCTTGTTATACACTTCTTGAAATTGCAAGTATAGCCCATACTAGATACATGTTTGATCTATTCAAATGAGGACCTTCATTCACATTTAATAATGCAAGAGCTTTAGGTAAAGAAAATTAGTCATTAAATAAAGCTTTTAGAAAGTTATTAATACTATTCCAAAATGGCTTAATTTTAACACAATCAAAGAAAATGTGGTTCCAGTCTGCATTGTGTACTTGTTCATATCGCCAACATATTCCTTTTATGGAAGAACTAATTTTACAGATTCTGTCTGGGGTTAAGAATGCCCTGTGCAATCATTTTCATTTAAAATACTTTCCAGTATTATGTAAAGGATGCATATTTTATCGATTATATTTGTTTTAATATCTTCAGTTAACTGTATTGAGTGTCCTTTTGTTATATATTTCCAATATGAGGTTTTGGGTGTTGTTTTATAGTTTATCAATATTTTGTAAAATTTTGAAATACTGTTTCCCATGTCAAAGTCATTATATATGATTTCATATATGTATTTCATAAATTTAGGTATTTCTTTAAATGAAGAATTGTTAATTATTCTACTTAAATCTTGTGAATATGACATAATACTCTGTAAAGTTAGCCAGTCCTGTTGTGGAATTGTGTATGTTGTTTTTGTTACTTGCATATCTAAATCCTTTAGTTCTTTGATACATTGGAGCCAACAAGCAAATCCTTTCTGTTCCCAGAAATTAATTATTTCTCTATATATTTTATGTGGAAAGTTCTTTGTGACTATAAATGGTGTTAAAAGAGCAAACCAGATTTTTAAATCTATATTTGCATTAATAATTTTCCTAAATGAGTCAATTTAATAATCATATGAGTTGTAGTGGGTTTAGGTATGTCATATTACATACTAATACATAATATGTGCCATAGCAAATTGTTTTTATCTGTTGTTTGGATTTGTTTTGTAAATCAAATTCATTTATTGATATTACAGTTAATAATTCTTTCCAATTTGAAGAGTGATTTGGACTTATCCAATCTGAGATTGTTTTAGATATTGATGCTTTTATATATGTTTCTATATCAGGAATGTTTAATCCACCCTGTTTCCATGGTCTGATATAATGTGTAAAAGCTATTTTGTTTCTTTTGGGAAACCATAAAAAATGTATTAGGTATGAATTTATTTCTTTAAGTATATTCCTTTCTGGTAAAAGTTGTATTGCCAAGGCTATATATATGATCTTGGGCAGTAAAACAATTTTTATTAACAGTAGTATATCTTCAAATGTTAATATTATTTTGTTCCAGCTTTTCACAGACATTTTAATTTTATTGATGATATTATTGTAGTTTTTTTAAACTAATTCATTATTATCCTTGCATAACTCACTTCCTATATATTTTAAGGTAGATTCTTGTTTCCCTATGATGTGATCCTCCTCAGTCTGCAGTTCTTTTTTTTATTTAAAAATAAACATTTTGATTTTGATTTATTGAAATGGAGTCCTGAAGGCATGTGAAATTTGTCAATTAATATATCTAATTCTTCTAATGTCTCTTTTGTATTAGATAATGTTAGTAATATGTCATCAGCAAATAGCATTACTTTAGAATTGTATTGCTCATAACCATCTATTCTTTTGATTTTTATATTGTTAAGAATTGAATCTGCCAATATTTCAATAGCCAGAGCAAATAGAATCAGTGACATGGGACATCCTTGTTTAGGGCCTTTTATTATATGTAGAGATTCAGAGGTAAAAGGACCTAACTTGACATATGTTAAATTATTTCTATATATAATCTTTAGGCGATGAACAAAGGATGCAGTGAATTCAAATTGCATTAGGATTTTGAATAAGTAGTCCCAATTTAGGGAATCAAAGGCTTTCTCTATATCTAAGTCAATTATGAGTGTTTCTTTATTTTCTTTATTAACATAATCTATAAGAGAAATTATCCTTTTAATATTGTCGTGTGTGTGTCCGTGATACATAAATTCAGTTTGATCGTTATTTATTGTTTTGGATATTGGTATTTTCATTTTGTTAGTTAATATTGTCATAAATATCTTATAGTCATTATTTAATAATTATATAGGTCTATATGAGTTACAAAGGTTTGGGGATTTGTTTTTCTTTAGGATTGGTGTGATTAAGGAATATCTCCAAGAGGGTGGTATTAAAGCTTGTGACTGAATTTCTAATAGAGTTTTATGGAAGAAGGATAGTACCTTTGAAGGAAAAAGTTTATATATTTCCATAATTATGCCATCTATACCTGGAGCTTTACTATTCTTTACCCTCTTTTATTATATCTGTAATTTCTTTGTAGGATATGGGTGCTTTCAGATCTAGTTTTATTTTTTTCTGGTATTTTTTTTTTATATCAGAACATTTTTTCATCTAGATTTAATTGATCAATATGTATATTTTCTTTTTGGAAATGTTCCATATAGTGATTTCTATAGGCATCAAGAATGTCACCTATATCCAAGACATGTTTCCTTTTCTTTTCATGGAAGATACATTTAATATTATTAGCTTTTGATTATATTTTGATTCTTGTGGATAAATTACGTAGATATTTGGGAGAAGTGGCCAACATATCGATTTTTAGTTTTTCTATAGCTAAACTAGTTTTATGTGTTAGAATTTTGTTGTATTTATTGTTTAATACCTATACTTTCTTTTTCATCTCCAAATGATTTTGATTTTTTTTAGCTTTTACTGACAAAAGTTTGGATTGTAGATCTAGTAATTCAGAATCCCATTCTCTGATTTTGTTTTAATACCAAGTTAGGGTTTTAACATATATGTAAGCTTTTAATGAGTCCCATATCATTATTTTATTTATCTCTGTGGTGTAATCCATATCTAAGAAGAACTGTAATTCAGATAATAACCAGGGTTTGAACTCTTTAATTTTTGTATATATGCTGGAATTCTGGAGTTAAAGATTAATGTTTTTTACGCATTTCGAAGTTTTAGTATCAATGAATTGTGGTCTGAAAAGGGGCAGGGAATGATTGAGAAATTAATGATTTTAGAGTATAAATCATGGGCAGCACATGTTTTATCTGTTCTAGTTTGGGTACCAAATCTGATCTTAATGGGAAAGCAACAAGGATTTATCTTCTTTAAATTTGAAAGTATCTACAAGATGAAATGATTCTACCCACTTGTTTAAAGCTTTTGATGCAGCAGATGTACGCAGCTGTCTTTTATTTGTAGTTTCAGAAATATCAAATATACAGTTAAAATTTCCTCCTAATATTAAGTTGCCTTTATAATTATTGGAAATGAAATCCAAGTGTTTTTAACAGTTCCTGTTCCAATGCTTGGGAACGAGTGTAGAATGGCTAGGGTCCGTATTCTGTTATTATTTTTAACTATTGCTAATGCCATATGGCCGTCTTTATCTTCATATTTATAAATGATTTCTGGGTTAATCACATTTATTTTCCATAAAACTGTTACCTCTTTTCTCTTTGTCTTATAAGTGGAGTCCGCCAATATCATATATTCCTTAGGATTCCATTTGAAATTGTCATTTGTTTTTAAATGAGTTTATTTAAGGAAAGAATTTGTGCTTTGTTCAGTTTTAAATATTTCAGTAGATTTGATCTCTTGTTAGGATTGTTTAAGCCATTGGTATTTAAAGATAATAAAGTTAAATCCATCTTAGGTTATTTAGACTATGCATTTTTTGTTTTATTGTGACTATTGAACATTTTCCTCTGATAAATATAAAGTATATGTTTGAGTTTCTAAAGGAACTTATCAGTTTAATACTTTGAGTGTTTACCAATAAGGTTTTGGTCAGGTATACTAAAAATGTTTTTGTGAAATAACAAATTTAAATTAATAAATGTTAACAAAACTAAGATCTGCACTAGCCATGCAATTAAAATCATTCCTAATCTGATGGATAAACCTAAGTCCATCAGATTATCACTCATACCTTGACAATCCAGAACATCTGAGCTCCATAAATCGCATTATCATATGGAGAATATTTGCAATAGGAATAAGCAATATTTATATTATTTTGGACAGATATAGTACAATTGTAGATTAAATAGCATTCTAATACAATATAAATGTCTACTTATTGTATAAGCAATTAATATTTACATGAAAGATAGATGACAAGCAATTCAATCATAGCAAAGTAGGATGTATCATATATAAAACCTCAGTAAAAGATTATAGCACAAAGTTATTTAACATATTCACCCTTATTGATGAAGTCTTTCAAAACGTATTACTTAATATAAATAGGTGGTAGTAATATTTATACCTAATGTTTATAATACAATGTATTTTACTGGATACATCAGAAGTTATATTACATTATTTGCCAGCAATTAAGTAATTGCCTTGTTTGTTGCTAACTTACTTAAAGTATCAAGTTTGTTTTATGCGAACATTGCTGAACGTTAGTGCATTTTAATTATCAGTGCATCCCTCTTCCCCCCATTTCATACACATAAGGATTTTCATATCTGTCATTTCTTAGTATAAAATGAGGGAAATTAATAGGTTAAAACCAACAAATTCACTTATTGTGATTGATTACAGATTCCCTTTCCATATTCATAAATTGCCATTTTATGGCATATACTCAAAGTTTTTTTAGATTTAAATGGCAACATTCTATTTTATATAACCAGCTAAGGTTAAACTGAGTGATTACTGTCACTTTAATACTATTTGTTCAGAATGTGATTGTTACATTCTGTGACATTCCTAGTTCAGGCTTCTATTGTTTCCCTTGATCAACTTTGTCAGTTTGATGTCATAAATAAAACATTAGTTTCCTTGGTAACAGCTTAAGTATTATGTATGGTCAAGATGGGTTACAAAATCACAATTCAAGTTAAAGCAATTATATGACTTGTTATGCACATTTACTTTTATGAAAAATAATCATGCTTCCCCTTGATGTTCAATATAGTGTGTCATTTGTGACAAATTAAAACAGTAGTGTTATTGTACACAAGCCCATGTTATTAAACTGATTGTCTATTGTCAATTTAATACTATTTGTTCAGAATATACTTGTTACATTTTGTGGCATTTCAAGTTCAGGCTTCTATTGTTTCTCTTGAACAACTTTGTCAGTTTGATGTCATGTATAAAACATTAGTTACATTGGTAACCACATAAGTATTATATATGGCCAAGATGGGTTACAAAAACTACAATTCAAGTTAAAGCAATTAAATGACTTGTTATGCATATTTACTTATATAAAAAATCATCATGCTTCCTCTTGATGTTCAATGTAGTGTATGTCATTTATGATAAGTTAAGACAGTAGTGTTATTATACACAAGCCTATGTTATTAAATCCTGTCCTTAATATCTAAATACAACAGACTGCTTCATCATATATGATGATTATATATTTTATGTCTAGATTTACTAAAATCATACATTATATAACTAGTGTGTGTGTGTGTGTGTGTGTGTGTGTGTGTGTGTGTGTGTGTGTGTGTGTGTGTGTGTGTGTTTTACCTGTTGCTTAGTTCTTTGAAAGACCACACGCTCTAATGCTTATTCTTATTATTAGCTCCTTCCAAGCATATTTATACAGGTCATAGACTTTAATAGATAGACCCTTCTAGTTTCTTATTTGTTATAAGTATATTCCATCCTTACATACACACATATCAGTACTTCAAGCATGGGCAACAATACCCATCCAGTTTTTCCAAAATATCATTAACTAGTTCATGTGGTGTGTTTCCAGGCTGTTCTTAAAATATCCAAACCGATATTTGTCCTGTTCCATTTTACCAGCCTGTTCCATGCAATGGCCACTCTGCCAGTGAACCACTCAACACACTTTCCATTCCTACAGATATTTCTATGAAGGAAATGTGATGACTCTCCAGCACTTCCAGGCAACCCCAAATACCCATGGAATCAGCTATCCCCATATGCCCAACACGTACGAGCAAGCTCACCTCCCAGACAACTGCAAAGGGTACTGCACAAGACCGAGTGCTTCTAGTCTTTCACAATAACTCAGCCTTTCACTCTTATGTAAGTCCTTAATGTGTTTGGACCAAAATACATTTTAAATATAAAATTGCGCTTATTATTATTTCTTTTTTTTTATCAAGAATCAACTTAATGAGCTAAATGAAGTGTTAGGTGACCATCAATATCTGTACATGTGGTTTAAAACAACCCTTTTATTATATATTTTTTTAAAACCAAAAACTTCATTGCCAAGAATCATCTTGGAGGCTCCTCAGAGCCATTAAGCATTATCATCACTCTGTCTCCGTTACCATAGCAACCTCGGAGCATCTGTTTCTCTTAGTGTGTCTGTGTACTGCATACCAGAGGCTCACAATGCACCTGAAGCAAAGCTTCACTTTACTGGAATTTCACGCCTAAATTCCCTCCTTTTTAGCGAGGCAGCAATCAGGAAAAGAATGGAGAGCAAACAGATTAAAAAAAAAAAAAAAAACTCCAACAAGCCACCACAACAAGAGATAACACATTCTTCCAGCCTTCCCACCTCTCACTCAGCAGATGTATAAACAAACTATTCTTTTCAAAAATATCCCAAATCACAGTTTTAGTCATCCCCTTCCCCTGGATCCAGGCTAAAACACCAAAATGTCTTTTCCTAATACATAAGCATCAGTAAACCTTGATCAAAAGCCGCAACCCACAGCTTCCTGGAGATGAAAATGGCAACATACAGCAGCTGCCAGACAGAGCTGCATCCACACACACCATGCCAGGCTTAATCAAACAGCACTCAAAGCTATGATACCTGCCATAATTGATATTAACTATGTTTAGACAGAATAATAATGACATTTGTACTAGCTGCCAGACACAGCTGCATCCACGCAAACCATATCAGGATTGATCAAACAGCACTCGTTGCTGTGATACCTGCCATAATTGATATTAACTATATTTAGACATAATAATGATAATGTTTCTACTAAGAGCTTGCTACTATTATTTAACCAGGATATGCATGACATTTCTAAATCATACTTTAACTGAGGAAGGCATTAGTCTCCATGGCAGAATTTTTTTTCAAAACACTCTACTGTTACTGCTATTATATATGATGTTAATTTGTTACATTTGCGTCTGAACTCTGATGAACAGTACCTTGTTGAATTAGTTAACTAATTACTTAAATTATTATAAGTAAAATCAATGAAAAATGAACAAGATAAGTATTCATTGAGTTCAAGCAGGGGAATAAAAACTTCTATGTTTGTATTATATGTTGCTTTGTTTGGCTTATATATAATGTAAATAGTAACCCATCTTGACCTACCTTTGTTTGTGAAGAATTATTGGACTCTTTGAACATTCTGAATAAATCATTACTTTTTAACAGTTGTTTAAGAAACCCTCCTTTTTTAAATAAAAACAGATGACAAGTGATGTACCATATCAGTTGATACTTTGAGAGATGTAGTTGTAAGAGTTATTTTTTGGGACAGCTATCTTGGAATCAGTTTTTTGTTTCTTCATTCTAGCATCAGTCCAAGGATTTGTTTCTTTTATTCTTTTGAGAGAAGGGGCCATCCATTCTATTTCTTCTGGGATAGGCACTATGTTGTTTTTGATGACTATAGTAGCTTCTTCTAACTCATCAAAGGTTCTAATCTCATTGGCAAAAAGTATTTTTATTTTGGCTGGAAAGGCCAGCTGTGCTTTAATGTTATTTTGATTCAACAGTTTTATTATTGGCCAGACTTTTTTTCCTTTGTTCTAGTATTCTGGAAGAATAATCATTGTCAAAACCTTATCAGGCTTTGATTGTATTTTAAAGGTGATTTTCTCCAAGCAGATTTTAATATTAGTTCCTTGTCCAGAAATGAAAGAAATTTTATAACTATGGATCTAGGTGGAGTATTTGTTGAGTTAGAAGAAGGTTTCCTCAGTGCTCTGTGCACCCTTTCAATTCCAAATCAAAGCCCCCTCTTTCAGGTCTAAAAATTCTAGAATCCAGGTTGTTAAGAATGAAATAATGTCTTTACCTTCAATGTTTTCAGCCAGACCAAATATCCTTATGTTGTTTCTCCTTTCCTTGTTTTCTAAGCCATCTAATTTGTTAAGCAGCCATATATTCTGTTTAAGCAGAAAATCTTTTTGGAGTTCTTCCTCTTTGAGTCTCCCTTCAATGTCATTTAGATAAGTCTCTGTATTTGTTATTTTTGTATGGTGTTGCTGGAATAGTTCCTTAAGAGTATCAGTCTGTTTTTGAGAATTTAATTTGAGGTCTTCTAAGTCATTTTTAAAGCCATCCATCTTCAAAGATAGTTCCTGTAAGGTAGATGTAATCAATTGCAGTTCATTTTTCAAAGCAGCATCTGGATGAGTATTCCTTGAGTTGTTCATATTCAATGACTCAATATATCTTCAAGTTACTTGACAGGAAAATTTTTGTATATCTCTACCAAAATTGATATTTATGTAGTTTAGTAGTTTATTTATAGATTTCTGACCATTTAAACTTGAAAATAATAAAATTTTCCTATATTATTATACTAGTTTATGGAGCTCTCAAAATTCACTGCTCTCATTTGGCCATCTAGACTCTGTCCCGTACACGATATCCCTATTATGTATAAACTCACGCAGTTTTTCAAGTTGGGTAAGGTATAACTACTGAATATATCAGAGAATACTTACAGAAATAATTTACTTCCCCAAAAGGAATGTTTTTTAGTTTATGACTTAATGGAAACATTTATGTATACCTTTTATTATTTTGTTCACATTATAGTGGTTAAAGGCAATAATGGCTTATTCATCATTCTTGATATGTGTAATGCTGCAAAGTGGTCACAAAGTGTGACTGCACTTGTGAATCTTTTCTTTGGTTTTCTGGTGGGAATGTGATGTTAATGCATTCCTTGCTGTATTTCCTTGTGAGAATGCCTAGTACAATGATATACTAGATGCATGACATTTAGCATAAAGCAGATTAATCAATGTAATAAAATAGTCCTGTCATTTGTTATTGTTTATCAAAACATAATAGAATTAGCCTCTGGAATCTTGGCTTTGACAACATAGCCACAATAGAGGTAGTGACCAATGCACAGAGAATAACAACATTGATACTGACTAGTGTTCAATAGTTGTGTGTGAAATGTACATTTTCAATAATAGATGTTAATGTTTCACCTGTTTGTGATTTATGTTTGTGTACTGTCATACAGGTATTACTAATTTGTCCAACAAGGCTTGCTTCAGGGCAAAATGTGATGTACAGCATGATGCTATACTGCATTCAGAGATGGACATTGACTGACTTTTGTATGTCGACATTTATTGTGTGACAGTTGCAGCATGAAGGACACATGTAATATAATGATGATGCTCCTAAAAATGCATTATATTCAAATATGTTTAAAATGGCAAGTGACACATTTCACCTGTAGCTGATGTTATTACAAAATACTGCTGGCAGGAAAGTTGTTTTGGGCTAAGTCTTCTATGGGCTTCCTACCCATTTGTGGTCTTCCTAGCACACATACATACATCATAGTGATATTCCTAAACATGTGACCCAGTTGTCAAGGAAGTGACTACACATGAGTTTTGCCTTGATTAATGAGCATGTTAATATATGTCATATGACTGTGCCTCTCAGTTTACTCCTACCTACATCTCACATCTGCTATAGTTGGATATCTGTAGTATGGATAGCACTGCACTCATCTGTCGATAGGCTAGGTAAAGTGACACTTCTGTATACGTCTCATGCTCATCTGGATTGCAGTACAAAAATACATGGTATGCATGAAAAGTCACACTTTCTACAATTTACAACATGCAGGTTGCTCTCAAAACTGAGTATTTCCAGAATTACTACTTCTATTGGAATGATTTTACAGGTGTGAATGATTCCTCTCGATATATTCCACATTTTACATGTGTACATTGCTAATATAACTTCATTATTGTTTCATACATAAAAGGCAAGGAATGAGTTAACATTCTTTAACCTGTATGTGTGCTCAAACATCAGTTCATTTTTATGTAAATTATTGCCTTTGTTTCTTTCACAGTATTCATGACAATGACAGTGAAGTTCCATAACCATGCACTACATGCAGTATATGTAATGCCCCTGTCTGCTTTCCTTTACAACTGTTATTGTACCTCTCAGCTTTAAATATAGTGTATGAAATTCAGTCACTTTGTTACACAATAGTCGTGTCTCTCTCATCTTTTGTCATTTATTTTTTTAATCATGTAGATGTATCTCTGAATGTCTATAATTACTTCTATTATGATGAATAATTATAATTACTGGTGTTTGTACAATAAACTATCTACATATGACCACCGTTTCTTGTTTAAGCTCCACCTGCCTTTTAATTTATGTACTACATTTCCCCTTGCCTTGCATTGTGTCTGCATGTGCTCACTTTAATGAGGTTAAGCGTGTTTAGAATCTATTGTTTATACTGTATATTAGAGCCTGTCTACAACTTAATGGGGCCAGTAACAGGTGTTCTGGCCACAAACAGGCACTGCTCAATGTATAGGGTGCTAAAAGGCTTACATATTTGATGATTACCACTGCTAGTAGCACAGATAGTAGCAAACATATAGGCTTAGCGTAACATGTACATGCTGATTAATGAATCCCCGGGTCTATGTTTTCATTTATATTATTTGTCAAGTGATGTGAATCGGGTGTAGATAAGATGTTCTTTTCCAATAAATGTGGAAATAATGATTAAAATACTTTCTAATTAATCTAAAGAGTTAATGAATTTTGTTCCCTGTCTTATTTCTCAGCCTGTTGAGTCAGTCATATCCACAAATAAGTAATTTCTTACTTGCACTTTGAATTCTGATGTTTCTCAGGAAGCATCAGGTATCCTTCAGCTGATGCAGATGAAGCTAATGAGCTAAAGGGAAACAGTGATGGTTGCTTACTCTATCAGCTCAACAAGTCCCCACCCCCCCAATAAAGCCCCATTTCCAGATTACCTGAAATGGCAGGATGAAATGCAAAAGGCATAATTGCTATATTGTTTATGGGACTGTACGTTTAAATGCTGCTGTTGTTTAACTCTTATGTCTCTCTCTCTCTTTTTTTTTTTTGTTTTGTTTGTTTGTGGGGAGGAAGGAACTCAGACGTCCAGGTATGCATGGTATGTAGCTGTGGAGTTCCAACTGCTGAAAGTGGGAAAATCAGCTATTTATAGTATTTTTGTGAGAAGTATAAAAAAATAAGAAGAAGAAAAAAAAATTCAAATAAAATAATTGGAGATCTGCAGCCCAGCAATCCAATGACACAAGCTAGACCTAATATATTGTATATGTTTACGGTTAAAGGGAAAATGGCAGTCATATCCCAAGTATTCTTTGAGGCAATATTCTTTACAAAGGGCACAAGTTAATTACTTACCTCATTTTACTGAAATGGAGCTCCACAAAATCATGCTATAATGACCAGGATATAGTTATACTAACTAATCTTGGGTAATTTTTATATTTATGTGATAGAGTAGCAATCATGCAAAAATTCACATGAATTAGAAAACATTCTTATGAATTGTTACTAATAAATCTCAAAATGATTGATATATCTTTTTCAACTTTTCTCCTAAGACAGAACAATTGACAAAGTGACTCAATGTGACATCTCACGCTTGGAAATTCAGATTGTAGCTTGGTGACGAACATATCTACAAATAGAAAATATATCAGAGGGAATCATGTGTACTTTTACAATGAATGAGTACAGTAATATCACAACACATTTTTGAGTGAGATTACCACAGATAAATGGGGAATAGAAATAGTCTAGTATGACAACCTTTGTATTAAAGCACTGTAAAAGCTGAATGACAAACTTTAAAGAGTAAAATTCTGAGTTAGGACTGATCACCTTTACAATATAAAGAAAACTATTTTCACAGATCTCAGAAATCTCTTTCAAGAATTTTGAAACTAAGACTGGATAATAATATTGTTTTAAAAATACTAGTAAATGGTTAAACATCACTTGAATGAAAATATATTTGTCAAATGCTATCCTTTGCATTGATACTAAGCAAATGGTACATTCCATGAAATACAACAAAATGTTTCATGTTTTCATTAGGCAAATCTCTATAACTGACATGATAAGTTGATACAATACAAATGCTTGTGTAAAGTACACAGGATGCTGCAGAAGCCACAGAGACATACATTTAAGCAAATGGAAAATGTATGTCTAATGGAAAGATGGATTGCTTATGTCCACAGAACTGGACATGTATAAAACACACATACACAGTAATGTGCAATCATGTCATATCAACATGCATAGGTAACTAAACTACAGATTATAATCACATACACATATACATATAATGTCATGCAAACATCAAATAAAGAAACATGTACATTTTAATCACCATCCTCATTAGCAGAGGACACGCCGGTGAGCATCAGTACAGCACATCAGCAGTAAATCACTGAATGGTCACTTGTTAAAGGTATGTCTGTGTCAGTATGTATCCAATTATGGGCGCACACAAATACAGTCATAATTTGTACAACTATTTATGGAAGGTGTACCTCAATGTCACTACATCATGGATGTGGAAATATTACCTACAACAAACCCAGCGTAATGTGCTGTAAAAAAATGTATAATCTGTAACATTATGTACAGATTAATGTTACCTTGCTTTTTGATGCAGTCAGAAAAGGAAGACTGTACATAGACAGGATATACCTGTATATGATTCCCATATTATCAAGTATTGCCAAACCATGACACAACACCACATCATGATAGTGAGGCATCATGACAAATGTCATACAAAAACATATGGAATGACATGTCTGTATGTTGCACACACCTGATATGGCAAAACAGAAATACAGGGTCTATATTAGATGAACGAAAGCTTAAAATGTCGAGTATGACATACTCAACAGCTTTTAAGTGAACGTTCGTCTAGGCAAAACCCCAGAATGTCAAAACAAGGAGTTTCGAAAAGTTATAGTTGGCCAGCCATCACGAAGTCAACGGCTGACAGCTGAAATGTACTGTACACCATTACAACACCCCCAAAAAAAACAAAAGCAAACTGACAGACAAAATAAAGTGAGGGGGTTCAGCCCCCAGCATGGGGGGCTGTGCCCCCCACCCCCCCAATTAAATATACCAACTCTGAGATTGCACCACAGTGGAGAACTGTGATAACATTACATAGGGTGAACATCGAGACTGCACCACAGTGGAGGATTGTAAGAATGGCTAGACAGGGTGAACATTCTGATGTCAGCCATTGGCTTCATTATGGCTGGCCAAATGAAGTTTGGCAACAAACCAAGTTGTCCTGGGACATCTTCATGAGGGGTTATAGTGATAGTGTTCTGTAGCATTCCCTGGGTTGTGGGCTTTATTGTACTCGTTGGTGGTGATAGGGTTCTGTAGCTTTCCCTGTGTTGTGAGCTTTATTCTCCCAGTATATAACGTGATTATCTGTTGTGGTGATAGGAATCCATAGCATTCCCTGAGTTGTGGGACTACATCTGAGTGTAAGCAGTTTCATAGGCTGTATGATTGTGTTCCTTCAGGCTCAGCGCATGCGGGGTACTTTCACGGGCTTTGTGCTTACCTTGTTACCAGTTAATTCTAGTGGACTTTGGATTCTTCACTCTCTTGTGGTGGCTCTGTCTGTGGTTTGTTTTCTAAGGTGTTGTCATTTGGGACCGGACTTTTTTTTTTTTTTTTTGGGTTGGCAGTTGCCTGTTCATGAAGGCATGATAACTGGTGTGCTTAGTTCCAGATGCAGGGTGCAGAGTTAATCCTTGCCTCTGTTCAGCGGAAGTGCTGGCAAGAAAAAAAAAAGGGAAGAGGGGGTTGGCGCACTTTCTTCAGATGTTCGAGGTTCGGATTTCATACCCTGCAGGAAACTCATGTTAAAGCAAGCCTCTTATGCTGGTGACTTCTTACGTTTGTAGGAGCAATGAATAATATTGTCCCTGTTGTGAGTTTTCTTCAGATTTTGGGGCCTTTGGTAGGTCCTGTGCTGTGTTAACCTGATGGGCTGTTTCAGGTGGGGTGCTTGTGTCTTGTTCAGGCTGCATGCAAGTCTTTGTTGGGTCAGCTGGAGTAGTGTGTTTCTTCCTTGGCGGTTAATGTCAAGAGGTGGGTTTGTCGGATTGTTCATGGAGGTTAGTTGTGATGTGGTGGAGGTGTGCTTGTTTAGTGATCACAGTAAATTAAAGTTTCCAAGGAGTGCATGGGGGGAGAAGTAAAAAAAAGTGCAAAGAGAATAAAAAAGGGGGTTCAAGGTGTAGTTCTGGCTTTTCTTTTGGCCAGGAATACTGTAAGAAGCTCTTGCTGTCAGGTGATCCTAACCGCTACATCAGTTTAATAACTCGGTCAGAGTTACTCAAGGGTTTTTAGATGTCTTTCCTGCAAATAGTTAGTGTGTATAATTAATTATGTGGTATTTGTGTAAATGCATTTATTTCTGCATATTTAATCTAAACCAGCTCTAACCTCTTTATTTTTGGAGTAAAGTTTTTGTTCACTCTTCAGCTATCTTGAAAAGACGGTTAAAGAAATGTTTGGATTTTGTAGTATGTCCAGATTGTCGATACAATACTGGTTACCTAAAATTGTCAGTCGGTATTACCCACCCATACAAATGCTATTAATTTTAAGGAATTTTAGACAAAGAACAACATAATAATGTCCCTTTTGATGCAGCCATTTATTTTCTGAAAAATGTATTTAATTGTGCAGAAATTCCAAAAAAAAAAAAAAAAAGTAGGTTTGGTTACAGCACTGATTATTTCTGTTTCTTGAATGCAAGTGTGACTAACAGCTGGTGGAAGTTATTTGCAGGCCCTTTCAATGTAGAAATTTGAAGAACATTAGGATTTTAAGAACCCAAATGATGTATGTTCCTCATAATGAGGTACACTTGAGTGGTATGTTGCAGACTATGCTCTCGCGCAGGCACTGATAAAGTTAACTGTCAAGGGGGACGGTTGGAAGTAATGTTGAGGGATGGGCACAAATCATGTCTTTTGACATTTGCTGCTGTTGCTGTGAGGTGAGTCAGGGGAGTTATCCAGCTTGGCGGGACATTGGCGGTGACTGGCTGGTGTTTCATGCCCTCGTATAGCAGGGCTGCGATCTCGGTACTTGCAGAGAACATTTTGTGGTTTTGCGGGCTTTCACGATGTTGTTGTTCACTGTGCATGCCAGCTGTAACTCACCCATAGTGGGAGAGGGTGGGGATAGGCTGTCTTTGAAGATGTTTTTGAATGTGCATTATGTATTTTATATGATTTGTATGTCCCTTTTTTCTTTCTTGCAGATGGGGTTTTGGAATGCTGCTGCTATAATTGGAATAGGTGGGTATAAGGTGGAACCTTCTCATTACATTTTAGAGGATTTACTTTTGTCCTTTTCTTTGTAGGTAGTGGTGTCATGAGTACCAGTTGCGGTGCTACACAGTGAGTTCACAGATGATGGAAGCAGTGGCGAGTGAGGAGGTTACACATGGGAGCTCAAGTGGGCAACAGTTACTGGCTGAAGTAAGTGGATTTCTAAGTTGATTTTGGTAAAGGATTTACATTGCTAGCCAGACAAGGACAGGCATTTGAGTTTTGATTTCATGGTTAATTGGTTGTACAATCTGTTTTACTAACCGTGCAGTAGGTTAGATCAAGGTTGGAAAGTTGTCCCTGTTTTTGGGCATTTGCATTCAATAGTAAAGGGAGCAACAGCCATTTGGCCATAGGTAAGAGTTGTGTTCCTGCAGTGGGCTTGATGAGGTTGCATGTAATTTATTTTATTTAGTGCTCATTACGGTACATCACTGTGGATGGGGTTCAGGTAGGTGGGGGATTCACAACAATCTTAGGATCATAGGAAGTTATTAAACTACTGGGTCTGGGGTGATGCTCTAATTTCTGCGGGTAGCACCTATCGCTCTTGTCCAAGGGGATATGAGTCATAACATTTATAACAAAAAATAAATAAATAAATAAATAAGGGGGGGCTGGTCCCAATGCTTGTTGGGGGTGACAAGGGTTCTTGTCAGTGTTTCCATGTTAAGTAATTATTGGTAGGTGTGTACATAGAATTTATTGTTTTTCTTTCTTTGCAGATTGCTGAAGTGCAGGAGGCATCATGCAGTGGCTTGAAAAGTGGATCTGAAAGGTGATGCTTTTTGATAGGAAGGATGTCCTTGCCAATGGAATGGAGACAATGAGGGTCTGAATAATCATCTTATTAAGGCATGTTAGAGCACTGTGTTCAAGTAGTGTGGGAGCGGAGCATTGCGTTGGTATGGGGGGCAAGTAAGGACGAGGTAGGTGGGGGACCAGGGTAAAATGGGTGGGAACAATTTATGGATAGTGTGGGGATCCCACAGGAGGAGTAGAGTCACAGCATTCACAGGAGCACAGGAAATTTTTAGGCTAAAGCCTTATAGCTATTGGGATGATTACAGTTGCTCATCCAGTTGCTAAACTATAGTTGGGGGAAGGGCCAATGACGTGTTTGACAGGATGCTGGAGTTGTTCCTAATAGGTGGTATCTTTGAGGTGACAAGCTTGTCCTTTGAGTAGATAGTGGTAATGTCACATACCAGGTTAAGGTTTGACAGAGTAGCAGAAGGATAATTTCACATGTGGTTTGGGTGAATTTTGGTAAGTAGGGTTTTTGGAAGTATGGTAGGTAGGTGGCTGTGTTGGGGTAATTTTAGAAACTGGGTGCATTGTTTACATGGGAGTAAGAAGGTTTAAAGGCAGTTCGGTTGCAGGATAGGGCTGTCATAGGTCAGGTCTTAATTCTTTACTAGAGGTATAGGTAACATAAGGGAAGAGAGCCTTCAAGGGGAAAGGCCAGGGAACACCCCATGGTTAAGGATGGTTAGTAGTTTGAGTGTTTTAGCTAGGATGGTTGCTAGGAGGAAGCAAGCAGGGTGGGTTGAGGTTCTGAGTGGGGTGGCTTGGGGTCCTAGTTCAGATTGTCATTTGGTAATGAGTGAAGTGGGGGTGCTTATGGCTGAGCATGTAGAGTGCTTCATTGTTGGGCATAGGCAAGTTTTCAGGAACTAGGTCAAGGGGTGCTGGTTTTCTGGCACTTAGTGTTAGGTCATTAAAGTTTTGCAGTTAGACTATTCTCTACAGTAATCGGGTTACTGCATATCCAGAACTGGGTAGTTTGGTGGGCTAAGGTGATATGTTACAGTTGGCAGGGTCCTGGGTTTGAGACTTGATACCAGTTGCCCTTGACTGGGTGTGTCTTTGAGTTTAAGGGGTTATAGTCAGTATTTTTCTGTTGTGGCTATAAGTGGTCATTCTGTTTAGGTTGAGCCATGATTACTGTTTGGAGGAAGCAGTTTAAAAGGGTATGTATTCTCTTGGTGGGGCTGTTCCAGTGGTACAATGGGGTCACAGGTAATCCTACTTTATTTAGTTACATTAGGGCGTGTATCAGTGATGGCATGTCAGGGTGAGTTTATGACGGTAGTCGAAGGTGCTTTACAGATGATGGGTACACCGAATGATGCATGGCTTAACCCTTCCCTTTATGGGAGTTAGTAAGGGAACAGCCTGGTCAGGCTGGTTGACAGAGAAGAGGGATAGGCTTGTCCTCTTCTTTTCCCCCCTCTGGTGTCAGGATGCTCATTTCAAGGATATGGGAAAAGAAATGAGCAGTTGGAGGATACTTGTTGAATAGATAAGCAACGGAGGTAAGGATGGCGCTTATTTGGTGGATGGTAATTCAATGAATGGTGTATGAAGTGAGATGGGATGCTGCTTCATAAGTAAAGTAAGTGAGCAGAGGTATGAACCCTGCTTATTGGGCAGGGTGAGTAGGTACGCTGCCCTGATTAACATTACAAGGATGTTATGCTGTGTTTAGAATCAACTATCTTATGATTAGTTGTAATTAATGAATATGGTGTACAAAGCTATGTTATGGAAGTTTAATAAATGTCGTCAAACGTCATTTGGTGTGATATGTTTATTGAAGGGAACCAGGACAACTATAACTTTTTGAAACTCCTTGTTTTGACATTATGGGGTTTCATTTAGATGAATGTTCACTTAAGAGCTGTCAAGCATGTCATACTCAACATTTCAAGCATTCGTTCATCTAATAGGGACCCAAAATCCAAGGTATATCACAGTGTTAGTGATGGAGTATGGACAAAATATGTTGTCTGTCAGTCTTTCCAGTAAGACACATGATTACAGGCTACCTCTTGCAGCACTATCAACAGTTTAACTATCACAATGCATAGACAGTTGAATGTGTGTGGACACTGCAGTGTGTTAATGCGTGTCATGGACATATTGAAACCAAAGTAAATAAAAACACATGTGCATGACAGATACATGATATGCATGCACAAGAGTGCATATACAGTCCAATCACTTAAATGGGAATCACCATGTTGGTGACATACCACAAGTGGACCAGACAGACAATACTTTCTGACTGGAGGGACCAGGCTGATGTGGATTAAACTACCGAATGATGTCAAGGGCTATCATCCTGAATGAATCCCACCTAGCCCATGCCATCTCAGCAAAGATGGTCCCCATCATGTCCCTCTGTGCTCAGAAGAACACATCAGCCATAATCTCCCAGATCTCCTCCAGAAAATTGTCTCTATCACAGTAGTGTTAATGTTGCCTCCATGGTGTCGACATGATGTCTTGGGCAGGAGAGGGTCCAACTGCCTTGGCATCATCACGGAAGAATCTGGAAGTGGCCTTGCATATGTATGCCACTATCTTTGGATTGGTGAATGTCTATAGGTGCCATACTCTGTAAAGATTAATTGCAAAACACAACAGAAAAGAAAAGAAAATGTCTATTAAGCAGAACAGTCTGGTGACTATCATAACACAAAACAATGTCATTATGATGACAATTTACACATGGACTGAGACACATCTATTATGGACAGAGTTCCCTATGGCCCTATATGCTAAACTTCTATGAAGGACAACATTATTCTTCCCTGAACAATTCTATATGCTTAGACACAATACACATGGGTCATTAACTTTGTAAAATGTATGAATGTTTAAATAAACATATTTTACTGTCTGCATTCAATGATTTATGTGAACATTCACAACATGTCATTGCAAAAATGAGGAGAAAGGTATTGGATAATATTCTGAACAATGGGCAAACCATATGACAGACTTCTGAGTCAGGCAGTATGATATTTGGCTGTACACACATCAATATAATGAGTACAATATTAAAAACAAGGTTATATGTTCAATCAAAACATCTTTAAACATACCAGAATCTAATATATCTGTTAATAGCACTATTGTATGTGCACAGCTATATGCATTATCTTCAACAGCAATCATGAATCAGTAGTCTGAAGAAAAATAAATTTGTGAATATGGTCGCTGATACTGAACTGCTGCAATCAAACTGGTATCTGCTCAAGTCTCAGTCAACTTAGGCTATAACAGTGTTTAAAAAAAAAGAAACAATCATCAAGTATTGACCTGCAGGGAGTGCTGGTTATGAACTGTTGCTATCAAATGGGTACCTCTACAATTATCAGTCAACTTAGGCTATAACACTGCTTTTATAAACACACCCATGGTGTTTGAGTCCAATGCAATACCAATGTTGAACTGAAGATCATGCCCTACAGTCTGCAAACAGCAGTATTAACACTGACACAACAGACTCCCATTCACTCTGGGAACAGGTAGGCTGTGCATAACAGATCAATCATCAGAAAACACAGCCAGACAAACAAATGTGCCAAACCATAAATGATGAGCAATAGTCACAACACTTACAATTTCATGTAAAATATTCACCCTAAAACCTGTCTGACAGATCCACACATACTATCATTTGGATTGTCCAATAAGCAACAGGCAGGAACCACTCAAATGCACAGAAAATAATGTAATATCTCTAGCATCTTGGCAACTTGTTGATAGTGTTTTTTATAATCTATGAAGGCTCTTGCCAAGGTGCTGGAGATATTAAAGTTTTTTTTTTTATATACATTTGAGTGGTTCCTGCCTGTTGCTTATTGGACTTTTGCTTCTTTTGTGGCTTTGTTGTCATTTAGATTGTGGACATATTGTTAAAAAATGTGTGCTGAAAAAATGGATCAAAAATTCATAATATAGTAACACTGTAAGATTTTATAAATCGTTTAAATGACTGTAACTATTTGTTGACTTTTCTTACCTTACTGACGCATGATAGGTATTCTTGCATTCTACTCAGTACACATAAAAAGATGCTTTTTGAAAGATTAATCTTCTTAATTTGCAAGGGTGTTAACACAATAGTGCTGTTAGTTTCCTTGTGAGGATGTGTTGTTTAAGGTTGTAAGCCAACTGGCCCCATCACAGCAACTGTATTACAGGTGGGAGGGTGGCATAATGGCTAAGGTGTTTACCTTATAAACACAGGTGTAAGCCACGCTGCTTCGCAAGGGATGGCTTACACCTGTCACCACTGGGCTTCCGGATATTGGCTAAGGCTCTTCCCACCCCCATAGTGCCTTTTTTAGGCAAGGCTCAAAAGACAAACCCACCTCCTTAGAAAACAAAAATGGAAAAAAACTAAGGGTAATGCTGCTCAACGCCAGAAGTCTAAATCTCAAGATGCAGGCACTTGATGCACTCCTCAGCATGGAGAACATTGACGTCTGTGCAGTAACTGAAACCTGGTTCAAGGCTCGAGAGAGCACCCCGGCGCTACCAGGCTATACCTCATATCATGCTTTTCGGCCCCAAAACCCGGGCCAAACCACAAAGGGAGGGGGGAGTGTCCATATTCATAAAGGACACCCACACCTCCAGGTTAGTAGCAACACATGAAGCATCAGAGACCATACAGGTGCAACTAACCACAGGCAAAACTGCTATACAACTGGTAGCATGTTACAGACCACCCTCCCAATCTCAAGAACACCACTCAGCCTTCCTGAAGACATTGGAGGTTATGAATGTATCACAAAATACCATCATACTGGGAGACTTCAACTACCCAAACATAGATTGGGTACATTATTCTAGCCCTAGTACCCTAGCCCAAAGGTTCCTGGAATTCATAAATTCAAATGCACTGGAACAACTAGTCACCTCTCCCACTAGGGGAGTTAATATACTAGACCTGATCATCACAAACATGGGGACAAAATGCTCCACACCGGACGTATACCCCTCAATAGTGAGATCTGACCACAAACTAATCACCCTGGATATACATATCCCACCTCCACCCCCAGCACAAAAGACCACAGTGAAAAACTTCTCAAAAGCAGACTTCACTCTTCTTAAGACTGAGATGGTATCCTTTAAGCCCACTGTGCCAGTGGATACCACATCCCACAATGCCAAATCCTTCACAAATGCTTTCTATGGACATCTCCAAGAATGCATGGATCATGCAATCCCAAACAAATCCAAGTCCCTCTCCACCAAATGTAAGCGCCCTGTCTGGTGGACCTCAGCCATAAACAAATTGTATAACAAAAGAAGGAAGCTACTGCACGTCAGAGCGAAATCCCATGAAGGGAAGACATCTCTGATCAACATTAGCAGAAAACTACACTCTCTCATAAAAACATCCAAGGCGAACTTTGAGAGAAAAATCGCTAAGAACACTAAAGATAACCACAAAGCCTTCTTCAGCTATGTTAGAAACCTGGCCGGAAACCCTCAGATATGCTCAGAGTTGGTTCACAACAACAAAAAATACACTGAACCCACAGATATTGCTAACATTCTGGCTGACAGGTTCAGTGCAAATTTCTCGCCTCCTTCACCCCCAAAAGAAGAAATGCTTATCCCAGCTGAATGTAATCTCCCTGTCATCTCAGATGTCCAAGTGAGAACCACCCTAAACAAAGCAAAAAACACAGCATCAATGGGACCTGACGGTATCCCGGGTGCGTGTTACGTGAACTCCAAGAGGAGCTAAACCCACACATAAAAATGCTATTTAACCTTAGCCTTACTTCGGGATATGTACCTGAACACTGGTGTACAGCAACAGTGGTCCCACTCCACAAGGGGGGGGTGCCTCTACAGACCCTGAAACTACCGCCCCATAAGCTTGACTAGCCTGGTCTGCAAAGCTATGGAAAGAATCATTATGGAACTCATAAACGGAGACATAGGGGACCTACAGACGCTTGACCCCACCCAGTTCGGCTTTGTAAAGGGCAGATCCTGCCTTTTAAACCTGGTTGACTTTTTTGAAACAGTCACTACAGCCATTGATGAGGGCAAAGCAGTCCATACAGCATACCTGGACTTGGCTAAGGCCTTCGACACAATACCCCACTCAGGCATCATAGATAAGCTAAACAGCTTAAAAGTAAACCCTTATGTCACTAGATGGGTTGCAAACTGGCTAAAGGACAGAACCCATAAAGTTAAAATCGCTGGAGCAATGTCAGACTCAAAGCCAGTCACGAGTGGTGTCCCACAGGGATCTGTCCTGGGACCCCTCTTGTTCGGCATTTATTTCTCAGATGTTAAAGCAAACATGGGAGGGCTGTGGCTGACAAAGTTCGCAGATGACTGCAAACTAGGCGCCATAGTCGATACACCAGCAGATACACACATCCTACAAAAAGGTCTCACTGAAATGGACAACTGGTGCCGTAGTCACGGCCTTAAACTAAATGCCAAAAAATTTATAGTCATCCCTTTTGGAAAAAACAAAGTACCCACAAATTATCACATAGACAGCAACCCACTGAGTATGGAAAAAGTAATCAGAGACCTAGGGACCCAAGTAGACAGCGACCTCTTATTTGACACCCACGTTGCCAAAGTGGTTAGAAAAACATTCTACCTTGCACACCTCATCATGAAGGGTTTCACATCCAGATCCAAGGATGTCATTGTACCCCTATATTCCTCCCTCATCAGGCCCATGATTGAGTACAATGCCCCATTTGGTATGTACCTCACCCGGCACTTGCAACAGCTGGAGAGACCACAAAAGTACCTCACCAAAAGGATCAAGGGTCTCCAACATATGTCTTATTCTGCCAGACTAAAGAAACTTCAGCTCTATTCAGTAGCATACCGCCTGCTCAGAGGTGATCTCTGCCTGACGTACAAGGCCATGTCCAATCAGGATCTGATGGACATGCTCCACCTCAAAAAATCCAAATCCATCAGGACCACGAGAGCTAAAGACTTAAACCTCGGCACAAGTATGAATAGGACATGCTGGAGGGATCGATTCATAACCCAGAGGCTTCCCATGCTTTGGAACAGGATCCCAGTTCGTATTAGGCAGAGCCCCTCACTGACTCTTTTCAAGAGAAATCTGGATGAGTGGATGGGAGATCGTAAGTTTGCCCCAGGGGTCACATCTGTGTCACTGCTAGACAGGGGCACAGTAAACTAATTCTATTATATAAGGGGACCTTCACTGTGTCACTACTAGACAGAGGCACAGTATTCTAGATTTATTCTGTACATTTTTGTACCATTTCATGGGGTGGCAAAAGCCACATCACTATGGCTAGGCTTACAAATGCGCCAGGGCAGATAGCCTAGTACTATACTATGAAACTATGAAACTAAGGGTCAGGATTTGATTCTCACATGGGGTAATTGGCTAGGCTTAAAATGGCTCACAAGGGCAGTTAGCTTAGTACTAACCTATTCATTAAGAAACCACTTACAATTTCAGTGCATTTACTGGTGGCAGTGTTCTGTTGCATATAGTTCATCCCATAGTAGTTTAATTGGATTTCAACTGAACCTTGAATACATCATTTTTTTTACTTTTTTCAACAGGTTCACTGGAAACATCCATAAAGCATACTCATCCAGTAGGCAGTCTGAGTCATTGTTTTAGGACAAACTGTGTACCACCTCTGCCCTTGTGATTTAAGTAAGTGTTAGGGGCATCCAGTCTTCTGTGTATATTTTAGTCTGCATAGTGGCTAGTCTGAAGACAAGTGCTTCAGCGTCTTAGTTTGCGAGCAATAGCCTTATAGTCTGTAAACAATCTTCTGCTGACAGCCTGCTGGTCAGCTTTTACTTTCTACTTCCTGACAGACATTAGCATTTTCTCATACTGCTCTTACTCAAACGATTTATTTCTCTTCTATTTTCTTTAGTTCTAAGCTTACTATTGTCATTATTTACATTCTCCTGTTTTTCTTTAGTGAAACTGCATTCCTTCAAGGAAGTCACCCTTGGTCTCTCCCCCTTCTTTTCTTATTTCTCCTTGCCCAAGACAACCACTTTCATCTCTGCACTAGTATTTGTGCAAAGTCAACATTGACTCATTGCACTCAAATTTCTCTTTAGTGTGTTTTTATTTTGCTGTAAAAGGATCTCTGCAAGCAAATAGATATGTACGTAACAGTGAAATGCAGTTTGAACACCAGTTTGTGGGTTATATTTTTATATAAATTATAAATAATATGGCAACCTAAAATAAAAAAATACTTTGTCCAATATAATAGCTCCATTGTTATAGACCATAGCAGTCCCATTGCTATTTTCCCCTTTAACTGTCCTCAATTCATTGTTTTTAGCACTTCACTGTCTCCCTTCCTTAAATTTATTTATCTTCATATGTAACCACTATGAATTCTGAGCCAGTAATTTTCCAGAGCTGCACTATTGCATTCTGGCTTACCTTTTCTCATTGTTTCACTGATCTGTGGTGGCTGAGGTGTCATTTGGACTTTGCTCCTTACATTATACAGCTGTTCAAACAGTCAAGTGCAATTGCTCCTTACATTTTACAGTTGTTCAAACAGTCAAGTACATTTTTTTACTGCTATCACCATTAGTCAGATCAAGGTGATATTAAACTAACTCTCCTACTAAAACTGTGTCCTTGAGCAATAAAATCAAGAATTTAATCTACTAGTACTAGTACAGAGGTCTTTTCAACTGCACTTACTTTTATTTATCTCTATCAGCACATTTCTGGCTGTTTAAGTTAAGACACAGATTGTTTTTTTTTCTCTCTGTCTCCTTGTCAAGTTTTCAATCTGCTTTGTTTGCCCTTGCTATTGCTTGAGATCACACCACTCCCCTACCCTACCCCAATTCCCACATACCACCTCTTACTCTACATTTATACTTCCTTAGCACCAACCACATATTCCTGAAACCAATACCACCAATTCTCCCAGAGCAAAACAATCAATAGAATTACTCCCAACAGTAACACCCACTCTTGTTTACAACCCAAGACTATCTATCAAAATTTCTAAATCCTTGCCACATAACTATCAAATTACACCTATACAAACAGCCCAATTCCCTCCTAACATGTTTGAATCCTAATTTACAACTAAGATAAAACCCAAGTTAGATAGGATGGTCCTGACTCAGATTATTTTACTATTCTTCCTCACTCTACTAGCCTTCACTACTAATTATCCAATCCACCTCCTTTAAATACTTAGAACTTCAACCAATCCTTACAAAAAAATCAACACCCAACCTGCCTTTCTCCATAACTCCCTATCTCTACAGACAAACCATATCTGATTTATTTATCTATACATATCTCAAAACTAAGTATCCAAATGTATGATCAAATACCATACCAAAACCAAAACATAACTGATCACACTCTTACTTCTGTAAAATATCAATTAAAAAAATAGCAGAGATATTTACCCCAACCCAGGCCCTACTGTTCATAAAACCATAATTTCTAACCCCAAAATAAACCAGTCATCTAATACATATCAGCAAAAAACAGAACCAAAACTCACACTACCAAATATGAACTTAAAAAGTATTTGCAATAAAATCCATATACCACCAGGGAATAACATTGATACTGCTGAAAGCATCCTGTATTGGATACCCCACCAAATTAACCATAAAACTATAATACTTTGAAACTTAAAAGGCAACTCATAAATTCCACTACCCCCACTGAATACATAAAGTTGATCAACTTCAGATATTTAATAACCACACCTACTAGAATCAACTAAATTTCTAGGAGGCATTCAATATTAGACTGGATTCTTAGAAACAAATCAGACAAACTGACAAAAGTAGACTGCCTCTCAGTAAGCATCAGTGACCACATGCCAACATATGTTATTAGAACTCAACATAACCTAGATAAAATATTATTTATAATCAAATATGAAATACAACCAATTTCAGCAAAAATATTTTCAGTAAAACACTAAAGCAAGATAAGTGGAATGTATTTAGAACAATGACATTAGACACTGCTGTAGAACACAAATAACATATTCTTACAGACCTTAAATAATCTAGCACCAGTACGCAATAAAAGTAAAGTCTAACCCCACTTCATGGCTGACAAAAAAAATCATGACAAAAAGGGATAAAACCTGGAAAATTTATATCAAATTAGAACTCAAAATGACTTCCAGCAATTTAGACATTTGAAAACCTTGCAAAACTCCACATCAAACAGGATAAACAAATATGCTATACCAACCTGCAAGAAAACATAAAAACAACCCAAACCTTATTTGGTCATCACTAAATAATCTACTCTACCCTGACAAGATCACCACTCCCTCTCCAAGAACAGATAATACAACAGACTCTATCCTTGCACAGTTTAATTCCTACTTTATTCAATCAATATTATCTCTCTTAGGACACTAATACATCTGTCAGCTCTCTCTACCCCTGTTCAATCAATACCACCCACACTTCTTCAATTTTAGTCCAGTACCTACCTCACTCTACTTCTGTAGCTGTAGACCAACTACCATCAGACTACAATGGCTGCAGAAGTCATAGCTTTCCCTATGTCCATGCTAATTAATAGGTCCATAGAAAAATACATCCCATCACTGTAGAAGAAATCCTACATCATACCGCTGCAATAAGATGGCACATCTACAGAGTAGCAATTCTCTCCCCCATCTCCAAAATATTAGAGAAATGCATCCATATACACCTCTAACCTCAAATAACCTGCCGTCAGAAACATTTCAAACAGTTACGACAGGTGACCTTCAGGGCTCTATCCTGGATCCTTTCCTGTTTATTATAATTATTAATGATCTCTATATCTCCACTCCCCATACTAGTTTAGTTCAGTATGCAGATGACTCAACATTAATACGTACAGCCTCAACAATAAATAAGCTCCAAGACATTAACTAAAAATCTTTCTCCTCTGCAGAAACCTGGCTCGAAGAATCAAACCTCCTACTCAAACCCAGGAAAACTAAGTTAATGCTTTTTAGATCAAAAAAATTGCCAAAATCAAAAGCATTTTTTTTACCATAAAGTCAGCAAATAATACTGTCACTGAAGATGTAACTTACATTAAACTTCTAGGCGTTATAATAGATGACAATTTCAAATATGACAGCATATACTGCACACTATTAAATCTACTCACCAGAAACTAGTCTCCCCTTATAGAATCAATGGATTCCTTACAGATACTGCAAGAAAAACTCTTAGCTACCACCTTCTTATTGCCAACTCTCTTATATGCCGCTCCTATCGTAACAAAGTTAAATGATACTCAGTGAAAGAAACTTGCCTCCTGCTATATTAAAATAACTAAATTTGCCACAAGTCTTTCTCATAGGACCCACCATTATTATAGCTTAAAGCAATTAAACTGGCTTGAAATACATGACTATATAACATATTCACAAATAACTACAGCACACAAACTAATTTGTCATCCAGAAAAATGCCCTGCAGTACCTAACTTATTACTGACCTATTGTCCAGCAAGGGCCCTCCACTCTAGGAACAAACTTTTATTACTTACAAATAAGTCAAATAATGTTGCAAGAGACTTGCTGTACTCCCAATAAATTGCTAAATTCTGGAATAGTATCCCCACACAAATAAAATTCTCAGACAAACTCAATAGTTTTAAACCGGTTCTTAACATCTTAACCAGTCCTGGTCCTGAACATGTTTATCTCAAGGTTGAGACTTTGTGTTCACCATATGATAATCTCCAAATACTCTCCTTAAACAGAATGCACTCAATCTCTCACTGAAATGACAAAACAGTTGTATACATAACTGCTGCCTGTACAATCCACTAAGTTGCATGTGGGTTTTCTGGGTAGTAACTTCCACCTCTGTAAAATCTTAGAATGTAAAAATGTAACTACTGTTTGTGTATAAATGTAAATAGACATGTAACTACTCTGTTTTTAACTGCAACTTAGAATAATGTGATGTAAAATGGGGATCTATATCATGAAATCGATATCTGAAAATGTCTACTCATATTTGTTTGATACGGAAATGTCGAACTTCAACTTTCCTGAACGGCCAAATCAACCAAATGGTTGGCCATTTTGTTACACCTGCCCTTTCCCCAACTGTAGTGCAGTCTCTGAGTTAGAATATTTAGTTAGGAGGGGTTTGGGGGTGAATCCCCCTCTTAAATATGTTTGCTTTTGTGTAGAGTTGTATTTTGGCCAACCGATTTCTTTCTGTCGAAAGAAATCAGTGATTTTGCCGTTCAAGTATGTTGAAGTTCGACATTTTCGTGTCAAATAAATGTGAGTCGACATTTTCATATGTCGATTTTGTGATATAGACCCAACAAATGGAGCTTTTCTCCCCAAGCCACCACTGAAAATGGATATTAACCAGTCAGACTTTCTGATGAAAAAGACAAATAAATAAATAAATAAATGTTTATTTTTAAATTGCAGGCTTAAAAACAACAGAATATGCATTTCAGTTCATAATATACATAACAATCAAAATACCTCTCACCCTCCGCTGCTCTTCGAGTCTGTACATCCTCTAGATTCACAAGTTTTAAAAATGTATTCCTCAAATAATGATGATATACATTTGTTAACATACTTTATAAAGAACATTTGATAAGCGCAACACTCCGTTGACAATTTCACATTCAGCTAACATCTGAGCTTGGATTTGAGGATATGAGATTCAAACTTGCAGTCACAATCTACATACAAACTCTAATCTTGAGACCTACATGCCTATGTAACACATCTTAACTGTAAAAGTGTGTTTTTCAGGCAGTGAAAAGAGTTAATGTTATGACATCATCCTGATGGGGGTAATGATCTTCTAATAATATTCTTGGTTTAGGATTACAAAGTATGAACATGTGCTGCTCATGTAGCTATACATTCATGTCAGCACTGTGTTCAGAAAAATTAACAGTAAAGGAGAGCAGTGAACAAAACCATGGCTGTTGCTGTACATTATGGACACAGACAACAGAGACCTCCAAAGCAGAAATGCAAGCAACCTCCACCCCCAACACAACCCAAATGACACAAAGCCCACATATTCAGTGTGCCATTCAACTACAGCCCATAAGGCATAACGTACCCAACACTCTAGTCATAGGTGACTCTATAGTCAGGCACACTGAAGTTCCACTCACCAGGCTAAACAAGGAAAAAGTTACTGTCAGCTGCCTGTCAGGTGCCAGGATCTGCCACATAACGCACGGACTCAGGTCACTCCACAACAAGTACAAGTATGACTCTGTCATTGTTCATGTTGGTGTGAATGACCAGAGATGTACCTCCCTGGACTGCATGAAAATAGACATGGAGGAGCTCTCTGATCTTGTAGCCCAGGCCGGTATGACCCTAGCCCTGAGAAGCATCCTGCCATCACCCAGAATTACACCACAGTACAAGGACAAAATGATTGACTTTAACAATTGGCTAAGTTTCTGGTGTCATTCTAAGGGAATCCAGTATCTGTCTGCCTGGGATGACATGATCGACAGACCACGCTGCTTTGCCAGAGATGGCCTGCACCTGTCACCCTTGGGATTCTGGATACTGGCAAAGGCTCTTGCCACCCCTATAGTGCCTTTTTTAGGCAAGGTTCAAATGACAAATTCACCACCATAACAGGTACAAGCAAGCAAAATCTGAGGGTAATGCTACTCAGTGCTAGAAGTCTAAACCTCAAAATGCACTCACTCGAGGCACTCCTTAAAATGGAGAACATTGACATCTGTGCAGTGACAGAGACCTGGTTCAAAGCTCCAGAGAGCACCCCTGCATTACCAAGCTATAATTCATACCACACCTTTCGGCCACCAAACCCGGACCAAAACACTAAAGATGGAGGTGTGTCCATATTCATTAAGGATATCCACACCTCCAAGCTAGTTGCTCAGCATAATGCATCCGAGATTATCCAAGTTCAACTAACTCTGGGCAAAACTGCAATCCAGATTGTAGCTTGCTACAGACCCCCCACCATGCCCCAGAATTCCCACTCCTCTTTTCTTGATACACTGGAAAATATTAAGGTACAACCCAACACTATAATGGATGATTTCAACTACCCTACCATTAACTGGGAAAACTACTCATGTACCAACTCTTTTGCTCAACGTTTTCTGGAAATTATCAATTCCAATGTTTTGGATCAACTTATCCACACCCCCACCAGGGGCAGCAATATCCTAGACCTGGTCATCACCAACATGGGTGACCGGTGTTCCAGACCAGAGGTCAGCTTCTCATTGGTCAGATCTGACCACAAGCTAATCACCCTAGACATCCACATCCCACTCCCAACCCCCATTAGGAAAATAACCGTAAAAAATTCTCCAAAGCCAACTTCACGCTTCTTAAGACAGAAGTGGCAAACTTCACGACACCCATGCAAATGGACAATAGAGGTACTACTGCTGAATCCTGCACAAATGCACTTTATAAGCACTTACACGAGTTCATGGATTGTGCTATCCCTAACAGAACCAAGACGCTATCCTCCAAAAAAAGGAAGCCAATCTGGTGGTCTTCTGCCATAAGCAAACTCTACAACAGAAGAAAGAAACTGTTGCAAAAAAGAGTAAAATCCCACGATTGGAGGAACTCCCTGGTCAGCCTCAGTAAGAAGCTGAGATCCCTCATAAAATCCTCCAAAGCTAGTTATGAAAACAAAATTTCTACTGATTCTAAAGATAACCACAAAGCATTCTATAGCTATGTCAAAAATCTCAATGGCAACACTCAGATCTGCTCTGAGTTACAGCACAATGACACTAAATATACAGAACCAACTGATATTGCCAACATCCTAGCAGATAGGTTCAGTGCTAACTTTACCCCCCTCTCACCCCCTAAAGGGCCCATCTTTATACTGGAAGAATGAAAAGTTCCTGTAATCACGGCTGCACAGGTAAAAACTTCACTCTCTAAAGCCAAGAACACAGCATGCTTGGGACATGACAACATCCCAGGCTGCCTTCTACATGAACTACAGAATGAACTGGCACCCCACCTAAGTACCATGTTCAATCATAGCCTCACCTCAGGCTTTATGCCCATTGAATGGCGCACCATGACAGTAATCCCACTCCACAAAGGGGGACCACAACAGACCCTGGGAACTACTGCCCCATTAGCCTGATGAGCCTCGTCTGCAAGGCCATGGAACGTATCATCATGAAACTCATAAACAAAGACATTGGAGATCTCCAAACTCTGGACCCCACACAGTTTGGGTTTGTAAAAGGCAGATCATGTCTCCTAAACCTGATAGACTTCTTTGAAGTAGTCACCAAAGCCATAGATGAGGGTAAGGTGGTTCGCACAGCCTATCTAGAGCTTGTCAAGGTGTTCAACACCATCTCCCACTCTGGAATTATAGATAAACTCACTGAACTAGGTATAAATCCCTATGTCACAAGATGGGTTGCCAACTGGCTTACTGACAGAACCCACACCATGAAAGTAGCAGACTCCAAATCAGACTTCAGACCAGTGACAAGTGGAGTACCACAGGGTTCAGTCCTGGGTCTTCTCCTGTTTGGTATCTACTTCTCTGAAGTACAGGCTAACACAGAAGGTCTTTGGCTAACTAAATTCGCAGATGACTGCAAACTAGGAGCCATAATTGAAACTCCTAATGATGTGGACATCCTATAAAAGGGCGTCACTGAGACAGATGCCTGGTGTCAAAGACATGGTCTCAAGCTCAATGCCAAAAAGTGCATTGTCATCCCCTTTGGTAAAAACTCTGTACCCATGAACTACCACATAGGCGGTAGTCTACTTAACACTGAAAGTGTGATAAGAGACCTTGGGACAAAGTACACAGTAGTCTCTCCTTTGATAATCACATCACCACAGTGGTCAGGAAATCCTTCTATGTGGCACACCTCATCACAAAAGGTTTCTCATCCAGAAAAGAAGAGGACATTGTTCCCCTCTGCTCATCACTCATTAGACCCATTATAGAGTACAATGCCCCTTTTGGTATGTACCTCACAAGACATTTACAACAACTGGAAAGGCTGCAAAAATACTTCACAAAGAGGATTACTGGCCTCAAACAGATGCCTTACGCAGACCATCTAAAAAAACTCCAGCTTTACTTTGTCACATATTGCCTACTCAGAGGTGATCTCTGCCTAACATACAAAGCTATGTCAAACCCAGAGCTGTTGGACATGCTCCACTTAAAGAAATCCCAATCCCTCTGAGCTACACACTCTAGGGACCAAAACCTTGTCACCACAATAAACAGAACATGCTGGAGGGATAGATTCCTGTCCCAGAGACTTCCCATACTCTGGAACAGACTACCTATCTATGTCAAACAGAGCTCCTCATTAGCACTCTTCAAGAAACATCTTGATGATTGGATAGGTAATAGGAAATTCACCCTGGGGATCACTTCTGTGGTTCTGCTTGACATGGGCACAGGAAAATAATTTTCTTGGGTGGTGAAAGCCAGGGTACCTTTTTGGCTAGTCTTGTATAGGCCCTAGGGCCAATAGCCTAGTACCTACCTATGAACCTATGAACGTGTGAAGACCATTATTCCTTGTTAAATTGTACATCACTAGTTAAACACATACATATTCCCTGGTCTTAACTTTGTCTGTTAGTGTGCCCATCACAGTGCCTCAAAATTAGAGGTTGATGTTGTTCCACTTTTGACTTCAGTATTTCATGGCAAAACAGACCTTCATAGCATTTCTAAAAAGTATACAATATTAACTTAAACATTGCTCAGACACATAACAGGATTTATCAAGATGTACTGCTCCTGCTGTTAATCAGCTGATATTAATGGAATATTACACATTAGATACATCAGCATGTATTCAACAAATAACTGAGTTATTCACAACAATGCTCAAAATATACATTAATACCAAGAAATGTAATATGCTTTGGTAAATGAATGCTATAGGTATATGAAATCAATGTAAGAGTTTAAGATATATGTGTACTCTTTCAAGATTTGTACACAGAACACACAAAATGTAGCCATGTGGGCCTGTTTCATTACAAGCTGAGCCAACACTGTCTTAGACATTTGGATTAATAGATGGCACCGAGGTGGTCTCTTCACTGTTTCTAATTTTTCTGTGACTTAGCACATGCTACTTATAGACAAAGAGGTACTACTTTCCAAACAATGTTGATCAACAACTGATGTTATCAGGCCTTTATGGATTATGGTGTTATTCATAGAAATTCAAAGACTAACCCCGGGATTCATTAAACTCCGTGGAGGAATAGTGTTATTCCTGCATGGAGTGGATCATGCCCATACAGAACAGCAGCACATCTTGCATATTAATGAAGGCACACTGCTGTATTCCCTACATGGACATGAGCCATGTACAAGCACAGGGGGTGCATCTGAGCATTGCTCACACAGTACACATGAGCCCTGCACTCTAGAATTGTTGTACAGCAATTCTAAAGCAACTAACAGTGTCTGCAGACACTGTTATCACAAGGTAACAGTGTCCTTGGACAAAATACAGAAGCACAGCCCCCCACAACATAGCTGTCAACTGCCCAGATTTTCGCAGAATGTCCAGAGTTTCCCCTTATATTTTTGGCCTTTCCCTCATAAAATTTCCTCTTGTCTCGCAAATCATTGGGATGATCTAAAGATTGAAGTCACTAAATAGTGACATACATTTGAGTTGTATAACTTATATCCATCAAAAAATGTATGCAAACACAAATTGATTTATTCTAGCAGCTTTCTAAGTTTACAACAGTAATGTTACACATTTATTTTTTTGCCATCCCCAATAAAGTTTAAGCATAGCTGAGCGGGTGTGTGCCTCATGCAGCTATGCATAGCATAGCTTAAACATTTAAAGGAGGTAAATAGAACTATACAGCTAAAAGAGTCAAAGTGAAATAGCATAGTAATTAGAGCTTTCACTTAGTATACAATCATTTACAGTTTGAGCCCCAATGCAGGCTTCATTTTTTTTGTGAAAACAGCACTAAAAGTATATTTTTCAAGAAATAAGTAGTGAATAATATATATTTGTTAACCAAGGTAGTGTAGCAGGTCCAAATGTGAGGTGTTAGTGTAGTACAGATGTGAAACCCCCATGTAAACAGTAACATCCCATACAGTATAGCCACAAAAGAATGTAATGTAATGAAAGCACATAAAATAATAATAATAATAATAATAATAATAATAATAATAATAATAATAATAATAATAATCAATAATAATAATAATGATAGTCCATAAAATAAAAGTTGAACAATGCTAAATTGTGCTCAGCAGTGTTTAGCTGGAGTAAGCATTGCTTAAATTTGCATGCTTAGCAATAATTAGTGTAGGTAAGCGGATATGTGCACTGGTAAGCAGTGACTAGCATCTACCCCTTTAAGCAATACTTATCTTTGCTAAGCGGGTTTGGCCATCGCTTAGCTTAGCATATTCAAAACTGTCCAATCATGACAAAGAGCAGGAATTCAGCCCTATTAAAGCCTCGCAGGCGGGAATACAGATCCTAACCAGTTGTAGCTCCCCACTGCAGGCTCTACGGCTGGTGTTGGTGAAGGTGTGTGCATTTGGGAGCAGCACTGAAGCATTCAGGAGTCCAGGGTCATGGTTGGACTCCTAGTACAAGACCATGAAGGGAGACTGCTGCAGGACCAGTACCAGGGGTCCCAATACAAAGCAGAGGCCTGGGACCATCTCACATATGACCTCACTAGTGCCACTGGAATCCCTCAGACTAGTGAGCAGGTCTGGCACCAGTTTGCTAACTTAAAGCATAGGGAGAGGGAGCTGTTAGACAGGTCAGCCCAAAGATGCACAGGTGAGGAATGTCCCAGCTGTGTGTAAGTATCAGTATCAATAAGTGTGTTCCAATGATCAGCCTGTGTATGTGATGGACAGGTATGCATAAATGTTTCTCTATCTCCTGTACAGCTGCAGATGAGAGGGCTGCAAACATGAAAGCCCATGCCAGTAGGTTGCTAAGGCTGTGTCACAAGATTGGTGAGTACAAATCTAGCTTGTAGTATTCATGGCAAATAAACAGAAAGGAGTAGAATGTCACCTGTCAGTATTTAACTCATTCCCTCCAGTAGAGCTCTTTTGAGTGTGTAACTTTAACTCCCAGTGGGTGTGGCTTCGGTCTTTAAAAATGATGTTATCACCTTTCACTTCTAACAAATACTTATTGACAGAGGTCCTATATCAATACAATTGTGTTTGCCATCATATATGCTTCAAGATAAAGTATTCTGATACCTTCTGTGTAGCATGGTTTTCAAATTATTAATGCAAATATGAAGAGGCAATATTTGACATCTAGAGGAGCAGTAGGAGGTAACTGCAGAAATGCCTGTAGACATCACTTGGCTGCAATGAGTTAAAATGGGTATGGTTTGTACTGAATAAACAAGACATTAGTAATAGTGATGTACATAGTATATATCAATAAAAGTGTCAGTACCTGTCAATAAATGTCAAAACCCTAGACTGGTTATGTTTACTTTGGTATGTGGTGGTATGAACTGAAATGTGTACAGTTTCTGCACATCAGCTGTAGCTCTGAAAGCCTTAAATAATAAAGGCTCATCTGAAAAAGATTGTGGAGTTGTAAAACACAAGATTAACTATATGAAATGTTCCATGCACCAAGATCTGATACCTGAATAGTAATGTTGTATTAAGCAGTGTTTTCCAGACTCTGCTATGTCAAAATATGAATACACAGTATAAAAACTATCTGCCATGCATGAATGTCAGTATTACAAGGTCAGATTATACAACCAAGAGAGTATTAGGCAGAAAAAAGTCAAATGTGAGACAGCAGTGTCTCAATAGTTTAATCTGATGAAACACAAATTTTTTCTATTTTATACACAAACAGGCACTGTTCGAATCCTGAGAGTGGTAGTAAGCTGTAGGCATATTTTCACTCGTGAAAATGTGAATATGTGTAGAAACCGTCAGGTAGTGTTAACAGAAATTTCCTCCACAGGTCTGCCAGGTAAGAAAAGGTATATTTTAACTGTAAGAAGGCTGCACTTATACACTGTGTACAGCACCCACTGTCCAACTCCAAGGCTGAAAATGACAACAAGATAAGTACATACATCACAAGAAGTCTCCTCCAAGAAATGTTCCTCAAGTGTCATGCTGTTACAACTAGTGGTCACTGCCACCAACACTCAGGGTGACCGATATAATTCATGGCAGAGTATGACAGTAGAGCACACACACACACACACACACACACACACACACACACACACACACACACACACACACACACACACACACACACACACACACACAGTATGAGTGCACATGTGTAACCCTGACAATGTTAATATGGGTAGAAACAGTCAGGTAATGTTAACAGAAACTTCCTCCACAGGTCTGCCAGGTAAGAAAATGTATAAAGTAGCTGTAAGAAGGTTGTAATTATAAACTGTGTACAAATATACTACTGCCCAACCCAAGGCCATAGGGTGATGTAAAGTGAGGTAATACCTGGGAAGTAATGATTAGAGCAATGATCATTAAAGTTGTGAACAATTGAAGCCTATACAGTTGTTAACTGACATCTGTCTCTCTCCCCCACCCTATCTGCACCAATAATCTAAACACATAAATCAATGGGTATGTTTTTCACCAAACCTACTGTTGGGACATGTATCCTATTGTTCTGCAAATATTTACACATTTGAATATTAATGTTCCCTGTTCAAATACTATCATTGGTGGCCTGTTGCTATCAATATAACCTGCATGTCATTATAATGCCTACTGTGGTTCCATACATGCATGTCCTCTGTTTGCTCTGCAACTGTTAAAAAAATCTATTGTTTTGGGTTAATGGGAATACCTATTCTTGCTGTTATAACTAATCATGGAATGTGTTTTTCATGACTAACCAACATATGTTATAAAACTGCAACACCATAGCACGTCTGGGAAGGCTAATCCCAGCAGATCTGCCTGTCCCACCTCAACTGGCAATGGCACCGGGCCCCAGCAGATCTGGGACCCAACCCAGGACTTCCTCGTTCACTGGTCCTGCACCACCATTGTGTGGAACTGCCTCAGGGGATGGGGCCTGTCCCCACCTGGGAGTGGGCCTGGAAAAGACACTGTCACCCATCATCAGGTCTGTGGATTGGTTTGTAGCAAGCTTTGAAAGGAGTTCAGAGATCTGCTATACCAGCTTGAGTGCCACATGGTGCATCTTGAGGGTCAGCCTGGCTCTCCTGCTCAGCCCCGAGCACAGCCACCTTTGGGCCATGAAGGTGCAGTGGTGACTGCCCATGGGTGAGGACCTCAGTCCCACTGTATCCATTTGGGGCTCATGGGCATCTGATTCCCATCTACTCACCCTGTCCACGGTGTTTACAATCACGTGTCATATACCACCCATGTCTGCTATCTTGTCTTTCTTGTCTGTCTTGTCTGTCTTTCTACCCAACCTACCACCCCAAATATACCTACTATCCTTCCCCAACATACCATTCTCACCTTATAAAAATAGGGGCAATCTGTTCCCACAAAAAAGTCACCCCATACATAGCTGTCCATTTTGAACATGTGTCCACTGGACACATGTAATCTGGTCTAATTGGTTTAACAGCACATTACTGTTGTCCTCACCACTCTCTCAGGAGTTTGAGTGTCCAATTTCACCTCCAAATTCTGTACACATGCACAGTTGTTGCTGTATCAGAAATGGACAGCTAATGACCTTCCCTACACCCATCCTGCACATCCCTAGCTATCTTTCATATTGTTTTTCCCTTTGCATGCCCCCTTTTCCACCACTTTCCTATCACCCCTTTTTTCTTTTCTTTTAAAGAAATGAGTGCAGGGGTAAGTGGAGTAAGCTGCAGTAAACAGCAATAAGCAGCAGTAAGCACATTTGTGTGATGCTAAGCGATGCCTACACAAATTAAGCAGTTTCCTGTTTAACCATGTATTGGCATCACTTACCTTCAAGCAAACCTGCGCAAACCCACTTACAACTGCTTACAGCTGCCTTAATCAACCTGTCTCCATCATCCACTGTTCTGTCCAGCAACAAATTAATCAGCTCTTGAACCCAGGACCCTGTACACCATATGAACAACAATTTACCACTAAGCCATCTGAGCTACAGAAATGACTGATGCTTTTTCAAATATATAATTCAGTAGAGTCATTCAGCAGTATATACATGAATCAGTCAGGCTGTGTGTGTGTGTGTGTGTGTGTGTGTGTGTGTTTATATATATATATATATATATATATATATATATATATATATATATATATATATATATATATATATATTATATATATATATATATATATATATATAAATCTATATATGTATGGAAATGCATATATATGGAAAAATATATACATAATATATGTACAGATATACATATAAAATATATACATATATATATATATATATATATATATATATATATATATATATATATATATATATATATATATATATATATATAAATATACAAAAGTAAATAAATACATACATATAAAATCAATGAACGTAGTCCTGAGGGGTAAAGTGCCTTTGTAGTAGAAAATCAATCAATGAAAATAATAACTCCAAGGCACAACACTGGTTGAACTGACAAATTGCACACTTTAATTGTAAAATAAAAACAAGGAAAAAACAGTAAGCGCTTTTGCGTTACACAGAACGCTTCTTCAGACTACAGTGACTACTGGTGTCAGAACCATGGCTTTAAGCTCATTGTTAAAAAATGTGTCATTATCCCCTTTGGGAGAAACATGGTTCCCATGACTTACCACATCGATGGTAGTCCTCTGAACCTCTTTCTCCCTTTGTCACCACATTGCCACTGTGGTCAGAAAGTCCTTCTATGTGGCACATCTCATTACTAAGGCTTTTGCATCCAGGAAGAAAGAGGTCATTGTCTCCCTCTACTCTTCCCTCATTAGGCAAATCATCAAGTACAATGACCCATTTGGCATGTACCTCACTAGACACCTGCAACAACTGGAGAAGCTGCAAAAGTACCTCACAAACAGGATCCCAGGCCTTAAACACATGCCCTATATGGACAGACTCAAAAAATTCCAACTATTCTCTGTCTCATAGTGCCTATTTAGAGGTGACCTCTGCTTGACTTACAAAGCTATGTCTGACCCAGCTCTGTTAGAAATGATACAGCTAGGGAAATGCGAATCCCTCCACACCACACAGTCCACACACATCACCCTCATTACCACAATCAATGCAACATGCTGGAGGGACAGGTTCAATATACAGAGACTGCCCATGCTATGGAATACAATTGCCATACATGTCAAGCAGAGCACCTCACTGGCCTTCTTCAAGTGAAATCTTGATGAGTGGATGGGAAATATAAAATCCATCCCAGGGATCATTCCAGTGACTCTACTCGACAGAGGCAGTGTGAGCTAAGGTTGGTTGGCACGATGGCAGGGTAATCCTATGGGCTAGGCTTCTCAAGACTCCAGGTCCATTACCCTAGTACCTCACGTATGAATCTATGAACCTATATATTTATATATATATATATATATATATATATATATATATATATAAATATATATATATATACTTATATGGATCCCCTTTAGTTGCCCAAAATCTCACTTCACCGACGAGGAATCCTTCGGACCGAAATCACCGACAACGCAGATGACCGACAAGGAGAGAACCCAACGGACTCGGTAAGTGTGCGATAGAGTGAGGGATTTAGTGTTAGGGAGCGGACAGGTAAGTGTGCGATAGTGAGGGACTGTAGTTTTAGGGCCGGGTTAAGTGAGTTAGGGTTAGGGTGCGGGTAGGGTAAGTGTGCGATAGTGGCGGAATATATGTTTAAGGGTGGGTTAAGTGAGTTAGGGTTAGAGTGCAGGTAGGGTGTGTGTGCGATAGTGACGGACTGTGGGTTTAGGGGTGGGTTAAGTGAGTTAGGGTTAGGGTAAGTGTGCGGTTGTGTCGGACCTTAGGGTTAGGGTTTGGGTTACAGTTTGTGCATGTATGGTTGTGTGTATTGTCTGTATTTTGTGTTGTCGGTCTTTTGGTGTCGGTGATTTGTGTTTCGGCGTTGTGGCATTTCGGTAAACTGAAGGGGATCCACTTATAAATATATATATATATATATATATATATATATATATATATATATATATTTATATATAAAATATATATATATATATATATATATATATATATATATATATATATATATATAAGAAGAGAGGGATTCACTTTTTAATCTCGGAATACTGAAATATCGAATTTCAGTATCTCGAGACTATAAAGTCCAAAAACCAAAACACCGAAACCTGAAAACAGAGAAATTCAAAACATCGAACATAAACACCATAACCACATAACACATACACCAGCCTCCCCACATTAAAACAAACAAACAAAACACACACAAACATAACAATACAAATAAGTAAATCTACCCTACTCATAAACAGGAGGGCAAGCCCCCCTGCACCCCCACGCTACTCATATATACTAACTCTGAGGTTGCACCAAACAGAAAAAGACAGTAAACTCACCATTACACACTACAGTCCCCTCACACACACAAATCACAAATGTACAAACACCACCACATTCAACACTTACACACTCATACCCTTTCCTACCTACCCTAACCCACACCTAAAACTTCCAGACACACTCACATACATTCAAATCCCTACCCAAAACTCATAAACGAATATTCACTTGCCTTAATCTCCAACCATATCCACATACAAAATGTAAATCAGGCACACAGTACATCCCACGTCCCGTAGTCCACCACCAAAACCACGAAGTTGACATTTTGGGATTCGCAGTTATGGGGTTTTGCTATTCTGGAAGTTCGGCTTTATATTCTCAAAATACTGTATATGCATATATAGATGTATACATATATGTGCTCAGAACATGTAGTGGAGTTGTATCTCAGAATCATACCTTTCAACCTCTTAGTGCAGCAAATCTGTCCAAAGGCTATCAGAATGGGGGGACAATGGGCCCAAACTAGGGACCTCTTTTAAATATTGCACTTATAAATGTAGAAAGTTGCCTGAGTAACACAGTTTCTTTCAGCATACATATTTTGATGGCTGTGAGGTCTGAAAATCAAATGTATGTCATTATTTACTGACATAAATCCTCATATCATCACAGTGATTTACAAGAGAAATTAGACTAATCTGTAAAACAGACCAGAAATATGAGCAAGAAACCTGGACATCCTGAAACAATCCAGCCAGTTGAGATGTATGCTCAGAACCCTTTACTACAATGAATATGGACCAAGGCTGACAAAGTACTGGGTAGAAGCCATAAAAATGGGGACATATCTGAATTAGTGGCGTAGATAAGCTGACATAGTTGCTGCAGCAACACCCTCCTGTCTGCTGTAACATATATTCACCGAAATAGCACAAGTAACTGAAATGGCAAATCTGCAATGGGGAATTACACATGTATTTGCAAATATATCAGACTCTACAAGGATGTAACAGCACTGAAAAACAGATACCAGTGTGAAAGTGCATACCTACAACCAATTTCACCACAGTCACATACCATTACGTCAAGTGAACAGCAGAGTATATGGACTGTGTGAACAAATACATCATTGTTTGCCACTCGCACACTACTCCTACATATACTGGCCCAATTCACAGTGTAATCTAAATCCTGAGCATGGTACAGGACATGTCTCAGTCTGCCCATACAAACACATACAGCCTATAGACCAGAAGAAACTGGAGCTGCATGCACAGTCAGATAAAAAGAAAGACATACACTTGCATCTACACTTCTCCATATACAGCCCAAATAACATGTACACATAATATGTCTACACAATCCTGACAGTCTGTCAACAATGGCCAGACATACACAGACCTCTCAGATATACAGTTCACCTCAGAATGTACAGGCTCAGAACTCATATTTATGGCTACTTCCCTAACATGTCTGTGGGTCAATGACATCACTGGGATGGTAGCAGGAAAGAAGGCAAGAAATAATGATACTAAATAATTCTGAGCCTCATAGTGCATGACATCTGGACAAAGCCTGACATTATTTGGGGACAGAGGCACAAACACAGGCATAGACTGGACATATTGCTGTCATAAATTGAGACTGTTGCTGATGTAACAGGGTTTGTTGTAACATATCCTTTATGAGGAATATGAAGTCAGTAATACCAATGGATCTTAGTATTTACTTACTGCATTTACCAGGGTCCCCAACTGATTTTCCAAGGACAACAACTATCTGAGGAACAGACAAAACTTAACAGGCAAACATGTGGCTAGTCTATGGAGAGCATGCCAGTGGAGTGGTATGTCAGAGACATATCACTGTCAGATGTGAAGTCACTCAGTAAATGTATGTCCACACAAACCCTGTCAATCTATCAACCCACCATGTGTATAACAGCACTAATGACATAGAATCTGTTCACAATTCTGGAGATATGTCTCCCATGTTGTTGGGCTGTTTCCAAATGTCCTGTCCTGTGAAGTATTCCCACCTACTATCTATGAATTTGTAGACCACCACCTCTGTAATGGCCCTCACACAGATCTGTAATGCCCTCTCAAAAGCAACACATGGAGGTCTCCATAGTCCTGATACCCTTTCTCCCTACATCCTACATGAAAACATGCATGGATTTTCAGACCCATTCAGCAGTGTAGTCTACCACAGGCTGAGAAATGGTGTCATCGCATCTGCACAGAGGACAGACAGAGAAAGTAGATAGCAAACAGGTTATGCATTAGGATGAATGTTCTGAAGGATAGAAGTCTGAAACTGAAATGTATGCCACTACTAAGTGACAGCAGTTCTCAAGGACATGGTCAAAAAACAAAGTACTCTATGGTTAGTATAATAATATCATATTAATATCCAATAGGAGATACATCAAAACATACAGCTCATACCCCAAGAGCAAGATACTGTAGTCACAGCTTTGCATGCAGGGGTGCATGGTTTGAGTACCAAATTTTACATGGAAAAGCAGTGTTAAAAGTACTAATAAAATAATACAATATGTGTTAAATTTGTTTTGGTAACCAGTGTACTGTAGCTGGTATAACATGCAAGTGTGAGGGCATATAACATGTGATAGTTCCCATGTATACACAGGTGTCCCATACAGTATAGCCATACCCCTTGTTACTGTAATGACAGCACATAGAAGCATGTTCTGTAAAGGAAATCAAATACACTTATTAAATGATGTCATTACTCTGCTACTTTATAAGACTGGAATGTGAGCAATAGTTACCAGCGCTGAGCCAAATTAGCAGGTTTAAGCATTTCTCAAATGTGAATGCAGTTAGCTCGGCTAAGCAGATTTGCACACTGGTAAGCATCATTAAGCGCCTATCGGTTTAACCGTATGTTAGCACTGCTTACCATCACGCAATCCCATGCAAACCCGCTTACAACTGCTTAAAACTGCTTTAATCACGCTATTTCCATCAGCCTCTGTTCTGCCCAGCAACAAAATAAACAGCCCTTGCAGCTCTTGAAACCAGGACTCTGTACACCATTCCAACAGCAATTTACAACTAAGCCATCTGAGCTACAGAAATGCCTGATGGGTTTTCAAACATACCATGCATTACAGCCACTTCACAATAGGGAAGGGACACTGTGCAATCAGGATGTAAAGTATCTACAAATATATGTATGAAAAGAAACATATACATAATTAGAGAGATAGATATGTATGGTGATACATATATATGCATAACAATATGAGGATATATTACCAATAACACTGAGGTGTGTGTGTGTGTTTGTGTGTGTGTGTGTGTGTGTGTGTGTGTTTGTGTGTGTGTGTGTGTGTGTGTGTGTGTGTGTGTGTGTGTGTGTGTGTGTGTGTATATATATATATATATACATATATATATATATATATATATATATATATATATATAGTTACATTTGAAAACATTGAACTGCTGAAATATCGAAGACTATATGGTTGAGACCATATGATCGATATTTCAGAAGTTCAATCTTTTCAAATTGTAAAAAAATCAAAAAAAGAAAAAAACAAGAAGACATTACTGCAGGGGGGGCAAGCGCCCCTGCACCACCCACACCTCTTACTTAAATATACCAACTCCGAGATCGCACAACACTGACAATAAAGCACTGAATGGGACGTTTTCCTATTCCCTGCTGTAGCGCAATCTCAGAGTGGGCATATTTAAGTAGGGGTACGCCCCCCCACATGGGGGGTGCAGGGGGATTGCCACCCTGCAGTAATGTCTTCTTTTTTTTTTTCTGTTTTTGTTTTTTTACAATTTGAAAAGCTCGATTTTCTGAAATATCCATCATATGGTCTCGACCATATGGTCTTCGATATTTCCACAGTTCAATGTTTTCAAATGTAACTCTATACATATATATATATATATATATATATATATATATATATATATATATATATATATATGTCTCAAAATGCCCATACAAACATATGCTGCTGATAGACCACCCATAACTGGGGCAGCATTTTATAGTTGGATACAAAAGGGACCCATGCCACTGACATCTGCCCCCCAGTCCAAATAATATGTAAACAGTACGCTGCTACAAAAACATGATAGGCCATACACAATGGCCAGACATACAATGATCTCTTAGCAAATAAACTAACATGACTGAAGATAGTAAAGAGAAAAACAGTCAGCCAGTAATTCACACAAGTTTATTATACTCTGATGTCTTGGCCAAAGCCTTCAAGGAGTAAAACATTACAAGACATACTTGCCTTACATACAAGAAGCAATTAACACTTATAAGTACATATTTAAATACACAGCCTCCAATTACACTCATCATTTAACCCCTAGGGAATAAATCATCACATTTATAGATATCAATTGATTATGTACATAACAATTGTTCTTTTATGCCTGTTTGATCAAACTGAGAAGCAGACGTTTTCAGAAACAGTACCTTGTAACCCACTACCGTCCCCATGGTGAGATTTATAAAAATGTATAGCTATAGAACTGTCTTCTTTCTTATCAGTAATATCTCTCGTATGTTCTAACAGTCTAGGTTTAAAACATGTCTTACTCTCCCCCACATAAAATATATTACAAGGGCATCTAAGAGCATTCTCTATACACTGACCTCTTGAATGTACAGAGTTCCACATGCTATCCAGCCTTTGCCCTCAGCAGGAATAACAGTGCTAAATAATGATAGACTATACCTATCAACCTCTTACTGCATGACATCTGGACAAAGCCTGACATAACTGGGGAACATAGGCCCAAAAACCTGGCCATATTTGGAATATTGCTGTTATACACCGAGAACGTTGCTGGTGTTACAGTGTTTGTTGTAATATATCTTTTCTGAGGGATATGAAGGCAGAAACATGGATGTTTGCATTTACTGATTGCAATCACCAGAGTATGTTACTGATTTTCCAGAGACAACACCTGTCTGGGGAACAGACCAAACATATCAGGCAAACCTCTGGCCATTATGTGGATAGCCCTACAGTCGAGAACTATGCAGACACAGAACTTTGTCAGTCTGAAACCCACGCAGAAGTAGTATATTCAGACAAGCCCTGTTAAACTAGTAGTATTCAAACCATATAACAGCAATACTCACATTCTGCCCCTAAGTCTTGAACCGTCTCAACCATTTTGTTGGCTTGTCTCCACAAGTCTTGTTGTAAGAGGCATTAGCTCACACACCTCCAGGATGTCTTCCTCACAGGTAAGGGAAAGGGCCAATGCCCATATGGAGTACTAAATTATAGGAGTGTGTTGCCATGACGTTGGCTATTGGAATAACTACACAGCTGCTCTGCATGCAGTTAGTAACTGGGGAACACCAATTGGTGCACAGGCCATCACATGGTCATGAGCATTACCTAAAAAGATCAAGCTGACATCTATTCAAACCATCTCTGTCATAGACAGTAATACAATTAAAAACAGAAGGACTGAATACAGAAGATATATCTGACCAAATCCACTTTAAAAAAAATGGTATGTGAAATAAGTAAGCATGTAATTGAATGCAGTAGGTGGTCTGTAATAATGGAAAATAGGAGTTTGAAAGAATATGTCTCAACAAGACTTGCTGTACTGATGTACTGCTGAACAGCACCAATGGCCATAGCATGTGGCTCTGTCTGCAGTGGCATAGATCACATCTCAGGCCCCTATCTCAACTCAGGAAAGGACAGCTAACATTTTCTAACTACTGCAGTGTCTGTCAAACACCACCGACTGTGTCACTGCTAGGCCAGGTACAAGGATGTTGTACATATCCATATGTTGCCTGTGAATGTAATTATGATACACAGTTTGTCATGTAAATATGAGACCTATATAGAACGTGTGCATAGTAAAGTACTGTTGTGTGTGTTGAAATGCATGTGCTATAGTAAGTTCATACCATTCAACTGTACAGTCTTATAAGCACGTGTGCTTGATATCTGTAATCACATACACACAGAGCTGTGTTATGTTAGGCAAACCATTGTCAAGTCTGTTAACAATGATACAGTAACATAATAGACTAGATATGAATGTGGGACATCCTCCGGGTTAGCACTGTGATAGCAAAGCCTACTGTGCAATCAACTTACTTATCTATGTATGTAAATAAGTTGGGCATGTTCTGCGTGTGTGTAATATCAGTTTCAGTGCAAACAACAGACATAAATGTTTACAGGTACTGGTTGTTGCATTGGCATAACAGTGATATGGGTAGTAGAATAGGCATGATTTGTAATCGGAGAAGTGTGCAACTGTGTTATGACCCTCTGTCTGTGCCTACCATACAAAAATGTGACCATGGAAAATCTGTTCAAAACATTTCCCGCCATGAATGTGACCCATAACCTGTACAATTCTATTGACAAAAATCTGCTAGGGGAGAAAATATAGAACATAAAAAACGTACTATAAACTGGTTGCATACATGTGCACACACATAAACCACTACTTGGTTGATGCACCTCTTGCAGTAATCACAGAATTCTCTTTATGGTTACACACATGTTATCAATTAACAAGACTCTGATTAACCCCAAATAATGTTCAACTGTCCTAGCAGGATTTATTTGACATTTACCCAGTTGCCTGCTACAGCAAAGATCATATTTGGAAGATAGCTTACAAAGCATTGAAGGGATCTCATTGTGGAAAGATATTGGTCAGGAGAAGAGTAGAAAAAGTGTCCACAACATTGGATATACCATGGAATACAGTGCAGACAGTCATCACAAAGTGGACAAGATATGGGACAACAGTGACACTGCAAACACCTGGACGTCCATCCCAAATGGATGACATGACAAGATGACAACTGGCCATGGAGGCTGCCAGGGGACCTACAGCAACACTGAATGAGTTGCAGGAATGCCTGCCAAGTACTGTGCACCACATGTGACAACAATCATCTGTATTTCTCATATGTCTGCCCTATGGGGTAGGGTTGCTAGATGGAAGCCTTTTCCTACACAGAAAAACGTCCAAGGCTGGACAAACATTGCCAAACAGTGCATCAAGTTTCCAAAAAGCATTTTGGACAATGTGTCATGGTCTGATGACACCAAGGTTGAACCTTTCACACACAATTCCAAGAGGTATGTTTGGACGAAACAATACTTTGTATCACCCAAAGAACACCATCCCCCTGGTGAAGCATGGTGGTGGCAGTATCATGCTGTGGGGTTGCTCTTCAAATGCTGGGACTGGCCTCTTCTTAAGATGGAGGGAATTATGAACAGTTCCAAATATTAACCATTTTTGTCCCCAAACCTTCTGTCATCTGCTAGAAAACTGAAGATGAAGAGAGATTTTATCTGTCAACATGAAAATGGCCCCAAGCATACATCCAAATCGACAAACAAATGGCTCTACCAGATGAAAATTACAGTTTTGGAATGTGCCAGCCCATGGCCAGACCTACAGCCAATAGAAAATCTGTGGGTTGTCCTGTATAGGGCTGTGCACAAGAGATGCCCTCACAAATTGACATATTTGTAGCGCTGTTGCAGGAAAGACTGGGCAACTATTACCAAGTAAAGATGAGCCATGATGGCAGACTCCAACCTAAGATGACTGAATGCTGTCACTATCTCAACAGGTGCTTTCACAAAGTATCTGTTTAAGGGTGTGCACACTCATGAAATCAGCTTATTGTACTGATTTCAATTTGCATATGTTTTCCCACAACAGAGTGTTATGTTTAAAATGGGATTGTACAGGCTATAGGTCACATTAAAGGTGGGAATTGTTTTGAAATGAGTTATTGTGGGGTCAAGTTACAATAGTACAAAGACCAGGCATTGAAACAGGGGTGTGTACCCTTATATATCTACTGTAACTGTATGAACTCAGCAATACTTGACCTGTAAAACCCACCTACACCAAGGCAGAGTAATCCCCTTTGGTGGACAACAACAATTCACAAGCCACATAATAGGTTGCTATATTGCTGTACAGGGCCACATAGGTGCAGACAACAACTTTTAAGCATGTTCACTTCTATCTGACAAGCATGTAAAGTCACAGGTGACTCCATGTAAGGCTAACTATGAATAAAAATCACACATATCCACACTGCCAAGGCCAGTCACAAGAGTGTTTTCACATATGTTGTCGGTCTCAGATGCAACAACACAATTAACCCTGTACTGGTGTTAAATCACACTTCATACAAACATGCCATGGCTATAGGCAACCTGCATCAGACAGGTTAGGTGTGAACATCACCCCCGTCCCCCATCCCTATAGGGAGATATGCACATCAACTGCACCCCTCCCCTCATCAGTGGTGAGCAGGTACATATTGTCTACTGAAAGGCAACAACAGTAAGTCTCCATCGGGCCTGATAACATCCCTGTCTGCATCCTACATGAACTTGGGCATGTGCTCACAGTTCCATCACACACTGTAGTGAAACATAGACTAGGCAACTTTCACACCCCATCCATGTGGAAGATGGCCACTGTCATCCCTCTACACAGAAATGAATGGGGAGTAGCTGTTTATGCAATTAACTGTCCATCATTGGGGGGAATATGACACATAAGGGCCAGGACTTCAATGCAAGCTAATATTGTGCTGATAGTTACAGGGGTATGGTGTAGTTGTGAATGCTGGCAACAAATATCCACTGTTGTTGTGTAATTGCTGTCCATACTGTTGACAACTGTACAAGGTGCTATGATGTGTTTCACTGTTTATGTCTTCCAGGCGAGATGCAGCACCCCTGAAATCCACCCTACAGTGCAGCAGAAACATCTGAAATAATTGACACTATTGTCAACCATTATGAAGTAATATTTGGCCATACTCAGGATCATCTGTGGGAGCGGACCACCCTGTGGAATGACCTAGTCCACAGGGTAAATTATGTCGGCTTGCAAACAAGAAACTATGAGCAGGTCCGGCATCGTGCTACCGACCTCATACATAAAGCCCGGCGAAGAGCTGCTGCCCTAGCCAGAGAAGTGACAGCCACAGGTGGAGGCCCAGTCTTGCAGGCCCAGTGGCACCCACCGAACAGCTCCTCACCAACCTTGGTGCATCTAGCCCAAGCACACAACATCTTGCTGAATCCAGCATTGTAGAATTGAGTGCAATACTCACAATGGGAGTACGATGGCCTACAATTGTAATACTTGGCCACCCAATGGATAGATTCCTCACTCAAACACACACACTCAGAATACAGGTCTTGCACACACACACACACACACACACACACACACACACACACACACACTCACACACACACACACACTCACACACACACACACACACACACACACACACACACACACACACACACACACACACACACACACACACACACACACACACACACACACACACACACACACACACACACACACACACACACACACACACACACTTGCCAGGACTGAGATTCATAGGATCATGTGTTCCTAGGTGTGTACCAGGCTAATGGGCATGAAGCCATGACAAGCCAAGCCCATGGGAGTACCCTGTCGTCATGCGACCTGGCATTTTTTCCCAGTCCATCTATCGACTATTGCCACTTGAGTGATGGCCAGGGTGATTGTTACATTCCCCATCTACTCATCCACATTTCTCTTGAAGAGGGCCAGTGAGGTGCTCTGACATGTATGCAGCATATATTGCATTACATGTCCACTCACTGGGTTAGGTACCTGTCCCCCAGCATGTTCTTTTGATTGTGGTAATGAGGTTGAGGTATCCATGGCATGAGGTGCATACAGATCAGAGTTTCACTAGATATGGTATTCCTAACACAGCTAGCCACACATGGCTTTGTCAGTCAAGCATGGCTTGCCTGTAAGTAGCAAAGATGTGGCCAAGAATAATTGGAGGTATTGCGCTCTGTCCATATAGGACAGTTGTTTGCAGGATAGGGTCCTATTTGTGAGGCACACTTGCAGCTTCCACAGTTGTTGCAGGTGTCTAGTGAGCTACATGGCAAATGGGCCATTGTACCTGCTGGTTGGCCTAATGAGGAGAGAGTAGAAGGAGACATTGACCTCTTCCATACTGGATGACACACCCTTACTTATGAGATGTGCCACATAGAAGTTATTTCTGTCCACAGTAACAATGTGGTGGCAATAAGAGTGGTCACTGTCAGCCTGTGTTTCCAGGATGTCTGTGGCCATTGGACTACCAGAAGTGTGTTAATTCATGGTAAACACATTGATTCCACACTGGATTGCGACACATTTCTTTCCATTCAGCCTAAGGCCGGTGTTATGACAACAGTCGGATGTCTCAGTGGAGCCTCTATGCAGGATGTCAAAATGATATGGGGATGTACACATAGCACCCACCTTGCAATTGTCTATGAACATTGTCAGCTAGGGTCCCTTTGTGTTGTTCTGGATGTCAGATGCATACATGACAAACATGAAGCGACCCATGACCAGACCCAAGGGGTTGATGCCTAGATAGCTGTGTTTGTCTAGGATTTCTGAGTAGGGAATGTTATCACAGGATTAGAAGACTGTGGGCTACAGAGTGTCCACAGCTACCACAACAGTGGTTGACAACAGTGGGCCCTGTACAGATGTGTATGCACACACACACACACACACACACACACACACACACACACACACACACACACACACACACACACACACACACACACACACACACACACACTCAGTTATCAGTACAGAGATTAAAACTCCTACCTATCTAGTTATTGCTACTATACTGTTATGCAGTTATCAGACACACCACGGAGCTTATACATTTTCACTTGGTCCAAAGGTACTTCTAAGGTGAATGACATCAACAGGACTACTAAATTAGGTTGTGGGGAAGTGTAAAGGGTGGCACACAACTCAAAATGATATAACCCACGCAGTAAATGATTCTCACACCAATACACACACAAACAGTTGCCAATACTTGGATTAGAACCCCTGTATGTCTAGTTATGTCTACTATAGTGTTCCACAGTTATCAGATGCTAAACAGAACTTATACAATTCTACCTATTGCATAAGTACTTGTAAGGTGAATGACATCAACAAGACTCAGAGTTTTTTGGAATTCATAAATTCCAATGCCTTGGATCAGCTTATCCACACCCCCACCATGGGCAGCAATATCCTATAACTGGTTATTACCAACATGGGCAAACAGTGTTCCACACCAGAGGTCAATTCCTCATTGGTAAGATCCGACCACAAGCTAATCACCCTAAACATCCACATCCCGCCCCCACTGCCCATTAGGAAAACCACCTTAAAAGTTTTCTCCAAAGCCAACTTCATGCTTCTTAAGACAGAAGTGGCAAACTTCACAACACCCATGCAGACGGACAATAGAGGTACAACTATTAAATCCTACACAAATGCACTTTATAAGCACTTACACGAGTGCATAGATCGTGCTATCCCTAACAAAACCAAGATGCTATCCTCCAAAAAAAGTAAGCCGATCTGGTGGTCCCCTGCCATAAACAAACTCTACAACAGAAGAAAGAAGAAAGAAACTGTTGTAAAAAAAAGGAACTCCTTGGTCAGCCTCAGTAAGAAGCTGAGATCCCTCATAAAATCCTCCAAAGCTAGTTACGAAAACAAAATCGCCACTGATTCTAAAGACAACCACAAAGCATTCTATAGCTATGTCAAGAATCTCAGTGGCAACACTCAGATCTGCTCTGAATTACAGCACAATGGTACTAAATATACAGAACCAACTGATATTGCCAACATTCTGGCAAATTCAGTGCTAACTTTACCCCCCTCTCACCCCCTTAAGGACCCATCTCTATACCAGAAGAATGCAAAGTTCCTGTAATCATGGCTGCACAGGTACAAACCACACTCTCCAAAGTACAAAACACAGCATCCATAGGACCTGACAACATCCCAGGCTGTGTTCTACATGAACTGCAGAATGAACTGGCACACCACCTAAGCACCATGTTCAATTATAGCCTCATCTCAGGCTTTGTGCCCACTGAATGGCAGACAGCGACGGTTATCCCACTCCACAAAGGAGGAGCCACCACAGACCCTGAGAACTACCATCCCATTAACCTAATGAGCTTGCTTTGTAAGGCTGTGTTATGTATCATCATGGAACTTATAAACAAAGACATTGGTAATCTCCAAACTCTGGACCCCACCCAGTTCGGGTTTGTAAAAGGCAGATCATGTCTCTTAAACCTGATAGACTTCTTTGAAGCAGTCCCCAAAGCCGTAGATGAGGGTAAGGTGGTTCACACAGCCTATCTAGATCTCACCAAGGCTTTTGACACCATCCCCCACTCTGGAATTATAGCTAAACTCAGTAACTAGGTATAAATCCCTATGTCATATGATGGGTTGCCAACTGGCTCACTGACAGAACCCACACTGTGAAACTAGCAGATTCCAAATCCGACTTCAGACCAGTGACAAGTGGAGTACCACAGGGTTTAGTCCTGGGTCCTGTCCTGTTTGGTATCTACTTTTCTGAAGTACAGGCTGACACAGAAGATCTTTGGCTAATGAAGTTCACAGATGACTGCAAACTAGGAGCCATAATCAAAACTCCTAAAGATGTGGACATCCTACAAAAAGGCCTCACTGAGACAAATGCCTGGTGTCAAAGCCATGGATTAAGCTCAATGCCAAAAATTGCATTGTCATCCCCTTTGGTAAAAACTATGTACCCATGAGCTACCACATAGGTGGTAGTCTACTTAACACCGAATGTGATAAGAGACCTTGGGACACAGGTGGACAGTAGTCTCTCCTTTGATAATCACATTGCCACAGTAGTCAGGAAGTCCTTCTATGTGGCAAACCTCATCACAAAAGGTTTCTCATCCAGGAAAAAAAAGGTCATTGTTCCCTTCTACTCATCACTAAATACCTCACAAAGAGGATTACTGGCCTCAAACAGATGCCCTATGCAGACCGTCTCAAAAAACTTCAGCTTTACTTCGTCGCATATCGCCAACTCAGAGGCAATCTCTGCCTAACATACAAAGCTATGTCAAACCCAGAGTTGTTGGACATGCTCCACTTAAAGAAATCCCAATCCCTCCAAGCTACACAGTCTAGGGAACTAAACCTTGTCACCACATTAAACAGAACATGCTGGAGGGATAGATTCCTGTCCCAGAGACTTCCCATACTCTGGAACAAACTACCTATCTATATCAAACAAAACTCCTCATTGGCACTCTTCAAGAACAATCTTGGTGATTGGATGGGAAATAGGAAATTCACCCCAGGGATCACCTCTGTGGCTCTGCTTGACAGGGGCATAGGGAAATAATTTTCTTGGCTGGCGAAAGCAAGAGTACCATTTTGGCTAGGCTTATATAGGCCCTAGGGCCAATAGCCTAGTACCTACCTATGAACCTATGAACTACTACTGGGGTGAGGGGAAGTCTAAAGGGTGGTACACAACTCAAAATGGTATAACCCACATAGTATATGATACACACACATATACACACACACACACAGACACACACACACACACACACACACACACACACACACACACACACACACACACACACACACACACACACACACGCACACACACACACACACAGACACACACACACACACACACACACACACACACACACACACACACACACACACACACACACACACACACTTGCCAGTATTGAGATTAGAATCCCTGTCTGTCTAGTTATTTGTAGTAAAGTATTACACAGTTACCACACATGCTGCAAAGCTTACTGAACTAACAACTGGATAAAGGTGCTGACAACTGCACAGTTGAGGTAAAGTATTGCAGATGGCAGAAAGACTGCCTTCAGTTTTTCTCTTACATCTTGCTAGTTCTTTCTGTCTTGCACTTCAAATAACATAATATCTTTGCACTTCAACAGGTTATTGTATAAATAAGTGTAGCACACCTGGGAGCCATCAGCATTACTCATTGCTCACAGAATTAGCCCCAGTACTTAGTAGATATGACCACCCCTCCTGCCATGATTGACGTGCAGTTTTCTGTGCTTTCGCCCATTAACCTGGTCCACTTTTCCATTCTGAAGCACTGTAGTGACTGCCTCATGTACACAGACAGCCATCTCCTCTTAATTCCTAACACTCAGACCTGTGAGAGTTACCCCTATATCACCAAATGTGGAAATATGCACTATCCAGCAAAGACTGCACTAGCTGGCCAAGAGGATATGGTCAACATCTGCACCACACCATGTGGAACACATAGCTCAACACAACACCCACTATGACAGCCCTGACATACACTGAAAAAACATATGACAGTAAGGCATTGCATACAGCCTACTTTGATCTGGCCAAGGATTTTGATACCATTCCTCAGTCAGGAATTATTGCTAAACCCACCAAACTAGACATCAGCCCCTATATCAGTGGGTGGGTTGCAAATTGGTTCACAGAACACACGGTGTGACAGTGGCAAAACTCAAGTCAGACTGGCAAGCAGTCACAAGTGAAATCCCACAGGGATCAGTACTGGGTATTGTCCTGTCCAGCATCTACTTCTCAGGAGTCCAGCCCAACACAGAGGACCAGAGGATTGCAAGCTGGGAGCTATCCTTAACTCCACATGTGATGCAGACATCCTACAGAAAGGCCTCACTGAGACCAGAGCATGGTGTGGAAACCATGGCCAGAAGCTTAACACCACAATATGCATAATCATCCCTTTGGTAAAACATTCAGTTCCCAGTAAGTACCACATTGATGAGAGCCCAATGAACACTGTATGCATTATAACAAATTTGGGAACACAGGTTGACAGCAGCTTATCTTTCAAACACCATATTGTCACTGTGGTCAGAAAGTCCTTCTATGTGGCATATTGCATTATCAAGCATTTTACATCCAGGAAGACAGAGGTAATGCTCTCTGTCTACTGTTCCCTCATTAGACCACTCATCAGGTATTCTGGCCCATTTACCATGTACCTCAGTAGACACCTGCAACAGCTGGAGAGGCTGCAGAAGCACCTCACAAAGAGGTTCCTAGGCATTAGACACATGTCCTACACAGACAGACTCAGAAGACTCCAGCTATTCTCTGTGTCATATCACCTAGATAGAGGCTATCTGTGCTTGACTTACAAAGCCATGTTTGACCCAGCTGTTTTTGACATGCTACATATAAAGACATCCCAATCCCTCCACACAACACACTGCAGAGACTTCTCACTTATTATCACAATCGCCACAACATGCTGGTGGGACAGATCCCTCAGCAGGAGACTGCACATGGCCTGGAATACACTTCCCATACATGTCATGCAGAGCACCTAGCTAACCTGTTTCAGAGAAATCTTGATGAGTGGATGGGTAATAGACAGTTCAGCACCCAGGATCACTGCAGTGGCTTTACTTGATACAGGCACTGGGAAGTAACATCTGGTGCTGCAATGGCAGGGCCCTTCTATGGCTAGGCTTGTAAAAGCTCCTGGGCCATTAGCCTACTACACACTTATGAACCTATAAGGGGAATTACATCAGCAGGACTGATAAAGTAGGGCAGTGGGTGTTAAAGTTATCAAAATACTTTGTCCTACAAACAGACACACTTTGACACACACTTATACACACACATGCATACTTGCCAGATGTGAAAGGAGAACCCCTACCTAAATAGTTATTTGTACCATACTGTTACGCAGGCATCACACATGCCACAGAGCTTATGGGACTGAGGCCTGAAAAAAGGAACTTCTAAGGTGAGTGATATCTACAGGACTGCTAAAGTGGGAAAGTGGAAGAATACTGGGTTTGAATGTACCCAAAAGCTTTAACTTGTAAACACACACGCTTTGACATTTGCCAGGATTGAAACTAGAACTCCTACCTTACTACTTATTTGTATTATAGTGTTACACAGTTATCGCAGGCACCACAGAGTTTATGGGGCTGAAGCCTGATGAAAGGGACTTCTAATGTGAGTGATATCTGCAGGACTGCTAAAGTAGGAAAGGGGAAGTATACTGGATTGGAATGGACCCAAAACTTTAACGTGTAAACACACACACACTTACTTTGACATTTGGCATGCCAGAGATTAGAACTCTTACCTAATTAGTTATTTTTACTGTAGTGTTACACAGTGATCACATGCACCACAGAGCTTATAGGGCTGAGGCTTGATGAAAGGTACTTATATGGTGACAGACATCTTCAGCACTGCTAATGTAGGGCAATGGGAAGTGCACTGAGTAGAGAAGGCCTGTTCATTCTTAGATCCTACTGACATTTCTCTAGTGTATGTGCATGACCAGTGTGACCTTCTATAGTACATGTGGGACTTCATTGCAGGAACTGTTGTACTCCAGTCCGGTTTGTTTTGTGCTACTGCCATACCTCGCAACCTGTTGGTGCAGGATATCTGAGCACAGCCTATAAAATGGGGGGACAATGGGCCATATGGTGATTGTGACTAATTCTCTCAGTAATGTATGGGTTGCTAGGGTTACAGGGCTTATTTTAGCAGATATCTGACATATATGCTGTTTGACACTGCCATGTATTGTTTCAGTGCCTCATGACAAAACTCCTCAGATCATCACAGTGATTTACCAGAGAAATACAGGGTGTATGATGGACACACCAAAATTATGGGCCAAATGCTGTGCATTCTTATACAATCCAGTCTGTTGAGAGGTGTGCCTACAAGCAATTGACTTCTGGAGCTGTGGAAACAGTCCAGCACCTTGGTGATATATTACAATAATGGAATCTCTGTGCATTTCTGTTCTGGCCTGATCTGATTTCCAGTCCACAGTTGAATAATATGAGTCAGACAGGATTAGGGTGACAGGCAGACTGCAGATAGATTTGTAGGGGATAAGATATGGGGGATCCTAAGTCAGATATGTTTTCCTATAGCTACCAGTGCGTTGCATAGGGGTCTGCTCAAAGGTTGACTGCACTTGGAGGGTCTTGTGTGTGTCAGACTGTTTGACTAGCCTGGTGTGTGTTTGTCATTTTGCTTGGCTGGCCACATTTTGGGGTCAGGATGTTCCATAGGAGTGATCAGGGAAGAGTGTGTTACTCCCCATGGCTGTGGGCCAGGGTTCTGTGGGTGCAGACATGTCACCATCTTCCAGGGTTAGGACTGCCTGCAATAAGTGCATTTCCATGTTTGGACTCCTAGCCCTTCCTGTCGACTGTACAAAATATCATAGACTGTCCACATTCATGACTCATATATCTTGTTGGTTACGCAAACTAGTGTGGTTTTCAAGGAAAAGTGTTTTGCAAGTCACTCGGGGTTGAAGTCAGATATTACTGACATTTAACATTTCAGTTTCTGACTTCGTACACATCAGACATTCTATGCTACTACAATCATTATGAGAGCACTATTTCAACGGTGTCCTTCTCTTTGGACCTTTTTCATCCCATTATTCATGTATTTGGCCAGATTTCTGGCTCTCTGACACTGGCAGGTTTTTCTCTAGCAGTTAGCAGCATGGCCTTTCTTTGCCTTTTTTAGACTGTGTTATATTTCTGTTATGGACCCAATGATACTCCCTAACAGGGCACTGTGGGGAGGGCATTGGCATTTTCCATAGGCCTGTATGCTAGGTGTGATAGATGCAGGCCATCTGTAGCAAGGCAGTGGATTCTAATATGTTCCCAGACTGCCAGCAGTGGACAACCCTGGGGTGGCACCAGTAAGTTGACTGTGGGTGTTACTGACAATTGCTTTTTGTTTGTGTTGAGCCATCACTCTAGTTGATGGCTGAATGCTGCTTAAGGCTAGGGACATGTTACTGCATTTCTATGGGACTATGGGAGTGGTGACACATCTGTACACAATACACATTTGAAGAGATTGTGCTAATATTTGCTTAACATTTTGGTCCCATTTAGCATAGTGGTGTGGCCTATCTTTCAGATTACAGGCATAACAGTATCAACCACAGGTCAGATTGTTCTGGTATAGACATCTGTAGTTTCAGACTTCTTCCCTTTCAAAGCCATACTGCGACTGTCAAATCTGCTGTGATATCACTGTGTAAAAATCTGTGGGTGGGGATTTCATGGATGTCGCCATGTGTGGGCCTTTGCCAGGCATTTCTGTATGTTTTTCTACAGGTGGTCTGCTGGGTGAGACTGGGGTTGGGTATGCGACCCCCACTTTGACATCCATGCATGTAACCTATGACCCCCTCAGTTATTTGGCTCACCACATATACTGCTGTGGTATTTGTCAGCTAGGGTGGTACTGCATGGTGTGGGTAGGCCAGTACTGGGAATATACTTCCTGCTGTCCTACAGAGTTGTCAGTTATCTGCTGCTATCCCAGTAAGCCACCCCATTCCCTTACATACTTCAATCAATCCCATAGATATGCTATCAGAACATTCCAGTCCATTCATTTAATTCTGTTAAGGAGACAGACTTATTTTGTGCCTGAGGCTGTTTTGAGTATGGTGCCTGAGGGCTGACTATGTTGGATGCACACAGCACACTGCCTATACATGGTAGGGTGTAGGTGGTGTGTTGTTTGGCATCCATTTTACTGTGTGTGCGAGTCAGAGAGAGTGATCAGTCCCTTGGGTTCTACAGTGTCAGTATACATGCTATGCGTTGCCTCTTTGTCAAGGGTAGGGCATGCTGGGGATGCCTCCATCTGCCTAGAGGGGAGGCTCAGGATGTTCCTCCTCCATGTCCCTCTGTGCCTGTGGAGATCTTGGCAATGTTGGAGGGCTGTGTGGCCCTTCACCATTTTGTTCCTGCTGCAGCTGTTTCCGCAGGATCATACTGTGTAGTATGGCACATACTATGAACATGTGTGCACATGTAGCTTCAGAGTACTGCAAGGCTCCACCGGATATGTCAAGGCAGCGGAACTGTGACTTGAGCATTCCAACACACACGCTCTATAATGATCCTGGTTTGTGCATGAGCCTCATTTTAGTATGCTTGTATGAATGTGTGTGCCTTTCTGATGGGTGTCATCATCCATGGCTCCAGTGCATAGCCAGCATCCCCCACCAAATGGCCATATGGGATTTCCCCACTGGAAAAAACCCGGTACAGCTATGATGAATACCAGATGTGGGAGTCGTGGTATCTTCCAGGACTACCAGCACACACATTCATGATAATGCCCTGGGCATTACACATGACCTGGCAGTTGATGGAATGGAACCCCTTGTGGTTTAGGTAAACCCTACCCTGGTCACCAGGTGGTGCTTTTATGTGGATGTGTGTGCAGTCTATGGCACCCAGTTCCTCTGAGTATTCTGCTACATGGTGAAAGAGATGCATATTGCCGGTCCTCTCCTCACGGTTGCTGGGGAAGTAAATGTGCTCAGTGGCATGCAGTCGCATTGCATCCAGGAACTGGTGGAATATCCTGGACGCAGATACCTGTGAGGCCCCCATGGTATCCCCAGTTGGTCTTTGGAAAGTACCTATAGCTAGTATTCTTAAGGCTACACATACCTTGGTATCCACTGGGATGGTAGTCCTCTGTTGGCTCTGGGTCTGAGGCAAAGCTGGCACAGCTCAACAAGTTGCTGAAGTATGTCCCTGTCCACCCTGTAGCGCTCTACTATCTCCAGATTATGTAGCCCCTGGTAGGTTACCCTGGGTCTGAACAGTCTTTTCCTCCTCCTTGGTCTGAGTTGGTTGTCAGCATTATCCTCCTCAGCACCCTCAGTCTCTAGCACATACTGATAGATCAAAGCAACAGCAAACCGTAACATGTTTTGTTAGTTTTGTCAGTTTAAAATTACCCAGAATGTGTACACCAGTGGTGTAGAGCTTGTGGGAAAAAAACAGACTGAAAGGTGTTTGCATAGTTTATAGTAGTGTGCTGGGCTGCTGCCTGTATAATTGGCTGATTTTGATACATTCCACCTGCCAGCTATGGTTGTTCTCCTTGATTGTCTTCCTTCTGCAGTTTCTCTTTCCCATTGCCTCCTCATTTAAGCCCTGATGCACGCCGCACATTCCCAGTGCTCAAATATAAACAGTTCTGCTATACCCTTTATTTTTTTTTTTTTTTTTTTAGGCCCAGTGCACACCGTGCTCACCTGTTTAGCTAAAGTAAACACTTTTAAGCGGCCCTTCCCTGGATGCAAACATGCTCTGTATTTCATGGAATAAGACAAAACTGCCTCAGACACACCCCTTTCCTTAGCTGTGCTTCACTAAAGGCAAACACAGGCCACTGAGCTCCAATGTGCTTACAGCAAGCATGACACACCCCCTTTTCATGTTAGCTGTTCCTCCTGTCTACACCATGGTGTTAGAGTACCTACACGGTTAGGTGCATTCTGACATTTAGGAGAAATGTGTGATTCAGTATAAATCCCCTCATTTGCATACACCACTGCTTTACTCCTGAGTTTCTACACTTACACTGAGCCTTTCCCCTTAGTAACCACTATTCCTTGGTATTGGTTTAATTCTGCATGCCATTAACCATAATAGCAAAATGCAGATTTCTCTCAAATTTGATCCCCCCCCCCTTTTTTTATTTTGGCACTATCCCATTTGTGCGCCACTGCCCTATGCTTAAAAGTTTGAGATCGGCCAAAAAAAAAAAGTTTTATTTTAAAAAATTAAAACTATTTTTCATGCCAATGGCCATATATTTAGCCATTGGCATGCCTAATAAATATAATACATGCTTTCTTTTGAGCTGTCATGCCTCCATTTTCTCATTTGCAGAAATGTATTCAGCTAGTAACTGAATACATTTCTGCTGGTTACACTATTCCTGCACGAACACCTGCCTGCTTGGTGAATCAATAATTCACCTCATTTGTATGGTGTTAACAGCAAATAAAGTAATTAGCATTAGGCAGTGGTGTCCATGCAGGAATACTGTAGGAGTGCTCGTGCACGTCCCGGGAACTCTATACTGAATCGCTTGACGGACATATTGCATGCAGCTGCTCCTGCATTATTCCTACACTCTCTGTAAGGTTTAATGAATCCCGGGGTAGATTAGCGAGTTATTACCATGCACAACATAAACATTAATATAAAGTATTGCAATATGTTTTTTGCAAAAATTATATAGGTGCAATTGACAGCTTCCCCTATGTGGCTTGGAACCCACAATATGCCAAAGTTCAGACATGGTGGTCAGCTGCTTTACAGGCTGAGCTAACATTCAACAAAGCTTTCATTGTAGAAAACTGGTACTACATGTGTTTATTAGAAAAGCTGTGATAATAGGAAGAGTGTGGAAAATGCATTAAATTATAACACCTCTCATAGTGAAGACAACAGCTATCAACACATAACTGAAAACATACATTTAAGTAATGGTATAGGAATTAATGTTTACATTAATTTAACATGTCTGTGTACTTGTTTAGGAAGAAAGTTATATTTGTGTTTGTCTTCCAACTTGTAATTCTCAAGCAAGTGATATAGTGGAACTATAATATAAAACTACGAAATGCGTAGCCATCCATGGCCTAGATGCTTTCGGCATCTGTGATGCACAACAAGAGAGGAGATGTGAAATTAAGTAGTCATATGTTGTAAAACTTATCTACATCTACAAAGAACATACAGTATTTATGGATACTACTTAATTATTAAATAAAACAAGATGGGTGTTTGACTCATAGTTAAGAAGGCAGCATTTACAATGTCCACTGAATTATCCCTACAAGCTGAATCTCACAGCACCTAATACATGGTTATATAAACATCTACCTGATGTATATGGTTCAAAGAATTAGGTGTAAAATCTGCAGTTATGCTCAGATATGTATAATGCTGGCACTTACTGTAGGGATCTATGGGCTGCCTCCGCACCACTTCAACCTTCCTTTGAGGCTTTTCTGCATCCCTCTGATGCAGGTCATCATAGCAGTGACAAACCTGCATTCCAGTGTGTAGATCCCCATTCTCTGTCAGTGTTCCCTTGTGATCCTGTTGCATATGTTGATCATAAACAAGGTCCTGGGCCTGGTTCTCATCCTCTGCTCCAATCCAGTGTATACTGTCAACATCCGGGTCATCTCCTCATCTGTCAAGTTGGGCACAAACAGCTTCCTCGAAGTAGCCACCATGATTTTCAACTAAAAGAAATCTGAAATATAGAAAAACACAGAAATACTCACTGAGGTGCCATTCAGTCCATAGTTAGCAATGGTCTGATCAGTAAATGCATCAGAATCAATATGTGAAAGTGGCACTGATGTCATGTTCTAAGATTATTGGAAGATAATGGGAATGTGCCACTCATGGTGCCATTTATTGATATCTGCTGAGTGTTTACATCGTATACCTATTTATTTATTTATTTATTTGACATCTGTTAACTGGAATAGTTTTAATGAGCAAAAGCCCTTTTTCAGTGGAGGCCAGGGAAGAAAAACTCTACAGTAAATCATGTTATTACATCACAATGTCTAATTAGATACAATAGTAAAATACATTAATACTGTAAGGAGACCTTACAAATATAACACATTATTACACACATCACAATGTCTAGTAAGATACTTTAGTAGAATACATTAATACCATATGCAAACATTACAGATATAACATATTACTACACACATCCATTTTACAGTGATTTTTTTTTTTATATAATCAGAGGTTCAAGGAGAAGAATAAAGCAGCAGGGTTAAATAGTGTGCAGGGAGGATACCGTTTGTATAAAGTTAATTAGGAAAGGAAACAGCTTACAGAATTGGAAATTCAGCATGTATATAAGTTTTGATATAGAGTAAGGTAGGGGAAATAGGAATAGAGGAGAGTTAGGTAAATAATAAGTGGAAGAGAAGGCAAAGTTGGTGAGGTCAGAGTAGTATAGTGGAAAAGAATAAGGGATGAGCTGGGCTAAGAGGAATCAGATAAGATGATATGTATGCAAATATATAATAGCATAGTAAGAAGAGAGGGAGAGGTAGATTACAGGAGATGGTTGTGAGTTCAGGTAGGATATTTACAATGACATGCCAGGTGGTATTTAGCTTTCCTGAAGTCATGTATCTTGTTTATATTTCATAGAGACATGGGGAGTTTGTTCCATGAGAGGGCTGGTACATAGCTGTGCAGTTTTTGTCCAAAAGATTCCTTATATTTCTAGGTGATATTGATTAGAGCTGTTTAGGGTTTGGGGGGGGGTGTAGAGGGAGATTAAACAGGAGATGTTGGGGCAGAAGGAGGGCTTGTGCATGATGGAATGAGTAAAGGTAAGTTGCAAAATTTGAAGATGGTGAGGGAACTCTAACCAGTTTAATGACAAGAGCAAGACAGTGATGTGACTTTGTTGACTTATTAGATGCAAATCTAGCTACTTTATTGTAGGCGGTTTCAAGTTTTGTGAGGAGATTAGATTGTAGGTTAGTTAGAATTTGAGAACTATAGAAAAGGTTAGAAAGGAGGTCAGCATGGGCAAGTGTCTGTTTGACTCAATAGTTAGGAACTTTTAGTTTCTGTATAATAGACCTAATTTGAGATGGGTTTTCTTAATACAGTGGAATACATGAAGGTTGAACTTTAGTTGATCAAGAATAATGGTGCTAAGAAGCTTAGTATGGGTTTCAGCCTTAATGATTGTGTTGTTAAGGGATGTAACGGAGAATGTGGATTTGTGTTGAGACAGTGATTTGGGAGGAAAAGTAGAAGTTAGTCTTTTTGGGGTTAAGTAAGAGTTGGTTCTTTAACAGCCATGTTTCAATAAGGTTGAATGTCTTTTGTGTAAGGGTATATAAGTCAGGGACGGTATTGGCGGTGGTGATGACTGTGGAGTCATCTGCATACTGTATTAGGGATGATTGTGGACAGGAAGTGTAGAGGTGATTTATGAAAATATTGAAAAGTAAGGGACCAAGTATTGATCCTTGAGGAACTTCTTTCATAATGGAGAGCAAGGGGGAGAGGAAGGAGAGACATTTAACAGCTTGTTGTCTGTTGGAAAGGTAGCTTTGAAACCAGGAAATAGTAGGGGTAGAAAGATTAAGTTTAGAGAGTTTAGAATTGAGAATAGGGTGAGAGACAGTTTCAAAAGCTTTGGAGAGATCAAGAAAGAGACAGGAGACCAGCTTGCTATTGTCTCTGGCCAAGGAGATAGAGTCTGTGAAGGAAATGAGGGCTGTTGTGGTACTGTGGTACAGTCAGAAACCATGTTGTGTAGGTTAGAGTAGATTTTCAAGAATTAGATAGTCAAGGATTTGTTTATGTACACATTTCTCAAGTATTTTTGATAGAGGAGACAGTATTGCTATAGGCTGGTAGTTAGCTATGTCGGTAGACTTTCCACCTTTGTGAAGGGGTATAGTATAGATTTGTTTCTATAGTGAGAGAACTGTGGACTCCCTAACTGAGCAGTTTATGAAAATGGAAATGGGATAAGTAATAGAGTGAGCTGCAGCCTTAAGGTTGAGTGGGGCTGGGTTGTCTGCTGATGCAGAGCAAGGTTTTAGTTTGAAGAGAAGATTTTTGATGTAGTTAGTAGGAACTGGTTTTAGTGAGAAGACGTGAGCTTAGAAGGAAGGCTAGTATTAGAGGGATCAGTGAAGTTAGAGGTTTGAATAAGCTTACTAACAGAGCCAAAGTAAGAGTTAAAGATGGATGCAGTCACTTGTGGGGAATTATTGGGGCAGGGGTTAGGGGTAATGGGGTTTCCAGGGTACAGGATTTAGTTGATACTATTCCATATCTTTTTGGGATTCTTATTATGTGTGGTTTAGGGTTTCTGATAAAAGTTTTTCTCATCTATATTAAATTGTTTTTAGTGAGGTTACATAGTTTCTTGTATGATTGGTAGTCAGTGGACAATTTGGTCCTTGTCCAGAGCTTCCAGACATTATCACTTTTTTAATAGGGTTTCTGTAGCCTGGGTGACGCAAGGAGAGCATTTAGATTTGACTCTTTTAGTTCAAAGGGGAGCAAGGGAGTAGATAGTGTTAAGAAATATGGTGTTAAAAGTGTTGGGCAGCTTCATCTGGAGATAGATTAAATAGGAATGACCAGTTAACAGATGAAAGAATGTTGTTAAAGGGGTTGGGTATTTTTTGGCATTCAATAAGTTTATGTGGTCTAGGAAGATGAGGAATGAATCTTTGCATACAGATGGGAGAGTGACCACTAATGGCATCTGGTAAGGACAGAGGGTTGTGACAGAGGTTAGGGATGGAGACTAGGATCCAGTCAATTATAGATGTGGAGTTATTTGTCTTAACAAAGTGGGTGGGAGTTGAGATAAGCTAGGTGACGCTGTACAAGTTAATGCTGGAGCTTGGATAGGAGGAATTTAATGATAGCCAATAGATATTTACATTGCCTAGTATGGTGCTCTCATTTGGTATGTTGTAGGAAAACCAGGAGATGATTTGTTCTAGTATAGGTATATTATCTTCTGGTGGTATGTATAAAGCTGCAATAGTCAACATTTTATGAATATTGAGTTTACAGTTGGCAGTTAAGAGTTCAGCAGGGTGAAAGGAAGGAAGAGGATTAGGTAAGGAAGATAGGATGAGATTGTTGGAGTAAACTATTGCAACTCCTTCCCATTTTTGGTAGTTACGTCAAGACAAAGGATGTTATAGCCTGGAGGAGGAATTCCTTATCTGAAATGTGTGGTTTAAGCCATGTTTTGGAGATAGTTATTATATTGGGGGAATGATGAGCTACCCAAGTATAACATTAATTTGCTTTATTGACAATACTACAAAGATTCATGGAAAATAAAGACAAATACTTTGTGGTATAGTCAGAGTGCTTAGATATTGATTGGGATGGTAAAGATAAATGGGAATTGCAGTGGGGTCCAGGATTAAGATAAATATCACCAGACAGATGTAAGGTATTGCAAGGGTAGAGGAAACTAGTCTTGAAAAAGTGTAAAATGTGTTGTTTAAATTTAGTTTTTGGTTGTAATGACTTGAGTGGAGGGAGATTGATCTTGGGAAGGGTAAGGTTAGTTGTAAGGAAGAGTGTGGGGGATATTTGAGAATAGTATTGTGTTTCCACAAGAAGGGTGTAATGAGTAAATGTTGGAAGGGGATGAAGTGGATTAATTTTGCATGATATGAGGAGAGGTAAGAGAGAAGCAGAAGAAGGAGGGTGAGCAGGAAAGGTAACAGCATTATGAGGGCAGAGAGATTAATGAGGCTAAATGTAGTATGTAAATGTATAGAGAAGTAACAAAGGGATTAGTGGGTGTTGTAAGTGTAGTGTAGGAGGTGTCGTAAAAAGGGGAGGGGATGTACAGAAGGGATAGAGGAAGTAGTGATTGGTGGGGACTGAGAGGAAGGGGAGTTACCAGAAGGGGTAGGGAAAAGAGCAGTCAGCTATAAAGGTAATTGATGCAGGGGTATGTGGGAATGAAGGAGTAGGGTAGGGGAGTGGAGTGAGCCCAAGCTCAGCGACTGGAGCAAGCAGAGCTGAAGTTCTAGAGGGACTAAAGAAGAGAAACATTCAGTCAGTGCATTCAGAATCTGAAAAGGTGAGTGGGTAGATTTAAATGTAACTGGGCGTACACCTGGGTGTTTTGGTCCATAATTGTAATTTACGCAGGTGTGGGTGAACTGGATTCCAAAAAGTAGAATTTTACTGAACCTCATTAATTATGTATGGCACAAATGATACTCATAAATTATGGTACTCATTAATTATGTAAAGCACAAATGGTACTTATAGCTGGGTGCACACAAGGTGCACTTTGATTCTGTGATTCTGAGGGAGGAGTATATTGGCAACTGGTAGAATTTCTGTAATGGTAACTAGTAAATCGGTTAAGGATAATCACTTCAAAAAGTACATGTTTAAAGTCACATTTACTCAAAATATTAAGTTAAACAGAAATTGTTATAAATTCTTGGAGTCATATTGTCTGAAATGTTATTCTTCTAAATATTCTGGTTCAGTCCCATATGCAGTTGTATAGACAGACTTCCACTGCAAATGATGACAGATTATGGAGGAGGATTAAAGGATCATCTACAATTCTTACTGGTAATTCCTTGCACTCTCTGGCCTAATTGTAGAAATGTATGGATTATGACAGTATCTGTATCTAGTTTGTGATGTTGATATTTTGGATGTTTCTTAAATCATGTTTCCTAAAAAAAAAGTGTTAAAACGTGTGCTGTTGCTGTTAAGGGTATTTCTTCAATGATGCTTCTTAATAAAGGTGTCATGACTACTGGCTTGATATACTGGATCTGTACTGCTTATGGATCCTGAGGTATTATGATGCTTTCTATAAGTTGTTTAACCATTAATTGAGTTAGTATTTTAGAAATACAAGTAGACTCTGGTGACATGATGCTGTTGTCTTTGCACCTCCCTTCAAAATATGAGTGCCGGGTGTTCAAATTCCAGTAATTAAATGTACAGATATTGCAAGTTATGTTGATTTTACAGATGTTATGTACGAAGGCATTGCTGTTACTTTTTACATGTCATGATAGTATTTATCACAGACAGTGATATACAGATCTTTGCATTGCACAGGGATACATAGTGTTTATCTTGATATATGCTGTTCACAGAATCAAATGCATTAAAGTGCTCAACCATGAATATCATCATGTGAGTACTAATGTTTTGCAGATGGCCAACTATCTTAGGGGTGACAACTTTCCTCCAGGAAATTGACATTGTAATTGATGTTTTCCACCAACATGGAAGGAGACTCCTAGGCTGGGCAAATGATACTGTTTGCAGAAATGAAATCTGGACAGACCTCACCAAGATGATCAATGCAGTTGGAGGACACAACTGATACCATGAGGCCTTTAGACAACACTGCTTGGGCATGTGTCTTTATGCATCCAACAGAGTGACACATTTTGTGAGATTGAGGCTTGCCACCAGTGATGGACCACCACTGCCCCACCTCCTCCTGATGACAATACAATTATTCTGGCCTCGCTGTATACAGCAAGAGAGGAACAATGAATCTCTGTTGGTGGGACTGAAGCTAGAGTTCCAAGATAGACATATATATTTTTATGTCCATTACAGGGATGTGTATTGTGATACTCACTGCATATTGCTTCAGCATGTATATTCATGTTTTGCTGTTTATGATTTACAGCAGCAGAAATGAGCCATAAACAGACTTCCACATAGTGTGAGGATGATTAGTATAAGTATAATTACATGTGTTGGTACATCTGAGTTACAGACAGAGCAGTGCAAACAACATTTGTAATGGTTATTGCTTAATATTCACAGGTCCACTTACTTCGAGCTACAGCAGGGAACAGCAGGCAAGGGTCTCTATACTGTTGCTGTGCATACTACCTTATTAGTGCCCACACCTCATTTAATGGCACTGATGTTTACTGTTATATTGTTATTACACTAACATTGAACACTGCAGGTACATCTGATGGAGAGACAAGCCATGCATTATCAAGTGCAGAAAGACCAGGTATGTTACAGCAATATTGTCACAACTTTCAGCAATGTGTAGCACAAGTGATGCCTGATATTTCTGCCAACATTTGTCAATACAAGCCATCCTGGTGTACATTTGCAATGTCCATCACATAAGTATTTGTAGCCTATATTACTGTGTTATATATGCAATGTTGTCAATATTTATTTTACTTAATATATGAGTATGCTGTATTTCTCTTTACTTTCTCACTGCAGGATACACAGTACAACCCACGACCTCTACACAGCAGTCCTCAAGTACACATATAAGTGGTATGTGTATGTCACACATTCTGTATGTTTTAAGCGTGCTCGCCCAGTTAATGGTGTAAATGATGTGATGCATAATGTTGTCTTTTTCCTACACTAGTTGAAGTTCACCCCAGTGGAACAACATCATACCATGAGTGTTTGTCAAGTGTGTTTTTATTTTGTATGCATCACATATGTCATGTTTGTTAGCCGTGTAAATAGATTATATAGTTATGTTATGTACATTCCATGAAACATACATACAATAGATTGCAAGTAAAGTCATTAGTATTTGTAACATTGCAGTGAAATATATATGCCAAGTGCCTTTGATATTCATCATGTGCTGTAGGCACATTGTCCTGATCTGTTTATTTGTATCCTTTAGCACATCAGCTATCTTTATCATTCATCAGCCCATCCAGTGATCATGATGTTGTTCGTGATATGTCCCAGCATGATAGTATAGACCCTGGCACAGAGGACCTTGAGTTGTTTGAATAGTCCATCCTTGAGGTTGACACTAATGTTGCACCAGATGTATCCTCAAATGTGGAATCCCACTTGGCGATGCATTCAGATGATAATGGCACAGAGGATGTTGCACAGGGTGAGGCCGTTGATCAACACACCACAGTTTGGTGCACTGCTGCTGGCATATCCACACAACAACCAGACAGAGGGTGTTTCAGTAGATGTAGGTGAGAAGATGTTGCACATGGCCAGGTGTCAGTGAGTGTCCATGTCCTGCTGCAGGCAAATGAATGGTCACAGCAATGGCATCTTCAGATGTCAGTGCGCTTGCCCATGCAACAGATTGTGTGCACAACAGCTACATGTCATGCATGAAGGACAAGAACTCAGACATGGTGAGATTATGGATGAATTGGTCACTCATAATGTGATTCTACTAGCTATGGCACAGTCAGTGGAAACTCTGGCCTCTGTGGTATTGTAGTAGCGTTGTACTGCAAGCAGGATTTTACATTCCATGACTATGCACAGCAGATTGCAACCTGTGAGAGGCAGACCACTCATATGCAGAACCAACACTGGCCATCAAGAATTCCAGTCTGTGGTCCAACCTGCAGAGATGTCAACTGTTGGCCCATCTGCTGAGGTCCCACCATCACAAGACATTCAACTCATAGTCATGATCTTTCATCTCATGGTGTTGTGCCCCCGACCATCTCCATTGTGGAGCAAAATGTATCTGCATGTGGTCATGGTAGGGCGAAACATGGTGTGAGATGTCAGCGAGGTTGACCAAGACTGTGTTAGTGTGTGCCCAACAGTGTAGTACACATAGCTGGCTCATATTATTTCAATATAACAAACACATGCTCTGGGGTGTTTCTGGTTGTAACATGTGGTCTATTGTAGGCCTTCTGTGCAGGGTTTGACAGTTCTTGGTATAAGGTCATTAGCCATTGCTCAAGTGGAAACCACAGTCACAAATTGCAGCATCATGGACACTTCCAGGGTGTGTTGCCATGATGTTTGTTATGCTACCATCTGCTGGACACATAACTTTTCAGTTGATAGATGGCCATCCATTTCTATTTATATATTGGTCTGCTTCTGGAAGTACTGGTGTCTTCATAGATATTTGTGCAATATATTGCATTAAATGCATGGGGAGAGTTTGCTATGTTGTAGAACTAAAGCAGTACATTTCTGAACTCCATGGGAATGGATGGGAACTGTATATAGTCATCCACCTTGCTGCACATTGCTTCCAGGAGTTTTGCCAGGATATGACTGGAAACTGTCTGTGATACTCCCACAGCATCTCTCAAGTGTCTCTGGAATGTCCCAGATGCAAGTAAACCCAGACTGAGACACACTTTGGTTTAAAGAGGGATGGGATTTCCTTGCAGAGTTTGCACAGACATGAAAGGGGCACACATGTTATAGACAGCCTGCACCATTTGTCTGTCTAGATGAAATCTGTTGATTATTTCCAGGTCTGACAATTCTGACAACTGTTTTAGTTTCAACCTTGCTCTGACTCTAGCTGGCTGCCTTCTAGGACACACAGTCACATCCTCATTTATGGCTTGTATCACTGCAGCCTGTTGCAGTATATTAACAGCAGGTTGCATTTTTATATAAATATATCTTTTTTTCAGTTTTGCTACAGATTTTGCCATAATCCATACTATTCACTTAAATTCCTTCTGGTCCCTAAAGTACGCACCGAGGATTTCAGAAACAGAGTTGGCATAGTTGTTTGTCATATTTGAGCTGCATTGCGTGAGCACAATGTATTTTGGAATGACATTGGTGTGAGCATAATCCGTAATTATCCTATGCTGGCTACTTAAGTACTCAGTTTACCTTCAGTATGTTTTCTGGAACAGCATCTGCAGCAGGTGTGCTAAAGTCTTCCTTTGGCATGCTGCCCTGTCTGCAAATAGCTTCCATGCAGTTTATGGAATTCAGCCCGTAGTCATCACTTAATACTCATCTAGTGACATGATGGACTACCACTAATCTTTTCTGTGGGAGTTGAGAACATTTGTCACTGACAGTTACAGGTACTACAGATGGTTTCTAGTCCAGTCTGTTAAGTAGCTTTTCAAAAAACTATTGCAACACAATTATTACCTGTGCCGAATGCTGGTGATATTCTGTAGCCACATGGCAACAGGCCAATTGGGTGTTGGAGGAGAGAAAGACTCAGAAAGGCAAACAGAAATATTAGGAAAAATAATGAAATTCGTTGAATAAGAAGTAAATCAAGTTTTTATGTTGAAATTTTCTCTCCTTGCTTATTTGCTTGACCTTTTATACAGGCTGAGTAAACAATACACAACCTCATTCAATATAATGCATCTTTCTGTGTCAAGCACTGTTGTAAAAGCAAAGTCACAGATAATATCAAAAAGGAAGCACTTGTTATGCTTTAATTCTATACCTATTTCAAAAACAGTGCTATAGCTGAAAAAGATGATTTTTATCCATCTGTGAAATAGACACACACACACACACACACACACACACACACACACACACACACGCACACGCACACGCACACGCACACATGCACACACGCACACGTGCACACACACACACACACACACACACACACACACACACACACACACACACACACACACACATAAACTGTGACAATAGTATCCCTTCATAAGATATTTTCTACGTAAATATTTTATTTATTGAATTCTGAGGTTGATAATCTATTATAATTGTTATTGTTAAGTGTAACGGCACAAAAGCTGATCAGGTCTGGATTATGTACCCTCTGATGCACACATGATATACAAATCTTTTTAGGAATATAAAATGTCTCTGTCAGTCAGCGGGTCCCATACTTGGGTTTGGACAGCCTTCTGGAGTGCCCCTGTCTGATGAGGTAACTCAGCCTCACCTCCTGACTCATCTGAGCTAGGAACAGAAATTTAACACTGTAGGGAAAATAATTACATGAAGAGCTTTTATTCAGTCATGAACAGGTTAACATCCAACCCTGGCTACAATGTGGTGGCTGTCCTGGCTATACGCAACGTAAAAGTTGAAACAGCACTCAGAAAAACAGTGGACTGAGGCTGGGCTATGAGAGAAAGATTCAAATTCTTGAAGGAGAAATTTAATTGGAGCATCCTGGACCTGGAAAGAAAATGAAAGTTATATGAGAGACTGTTCTTTAGAGTGATAAAACAGAACTGGTTATAGAGTAACTTCTGTTAAATTTGAAATGACTTAACAGAATTTTGACTTGTCTCTAAGCATGGAAGTGTTACTTTGAAAAAAAAGAAGTAATGTGAAATTGCATCAAATAGCTGAATTATGAAAGTGTCCGCATTCACCGCTTTTTTTCTGAATGAAATGTATATAAGAACTGCTTCCCTTCCATTTTTTAATAACTCATACTGAAGAAAAGAATTTATCATATCTATCTTTGTAAATAAACCTGAGTTTTGAAGTCCAGAGAGCTGAGTTTCTGACTAGTTTCTAGTGAGGTTACCGTTACAATATCCTTCTATATCTGGGTCTATATTATAACATCGAAGATCTCTAACATCGAATGTTATAATATCGAACCCGTAATGTCGAACGCTGAAAACAGCGAAGGTGCAGGACACCAAATTCTTTCTCCAGGGAAAGAATTTGGTGGGCCATTGCTGTGGCTTCACTGTTTTCAGCATTCAATATGTTGGAGCGTTACAGGTCGGGTTCAGGTAAGTGTGCAATTGTATGTAGGTTAGGGTTGGGGCGGGTTAGGTGAGTTAGGGTTAGGGAGCGGGTCAGGTAAGTGTGCGATTGTGTGTAGGTTAGGGGGTGGGTTAGGTGAGTTAGGGTTAGGGCGCAGGTGAGGTGAGTGTGCGATAGTGATGGACCTTAGGATTAGGATTGGGTTAAGGTAAGTGGATAGCTAGTACTGTATGTAAAGTTTAGTTTAGGTGTAGGATTTTAAGTGCATATGTGTGGATGGCTGTTTTTTTGTGTGTGTTTGTGCTGTGTGTATGTTTCTCGGAATAGCAAATTTTTTTCCCTGGGAAAAAATTCGCTATTCTGACTGTTCAATGTTTTCAGTCTTCGGTGTTTAGGGTTCGATATTATAACATTCGATATTAGAGAACTTTGATGTCATGATATAGACCCCTATATCTGTATCTATACTGACAGATCTCTCTCTCTCTCTATATACATACATATATATATATATATATATATATATATATATATATTATATATATATATATCTATATATATATATATATATATATATATAGATATATATATATAAAACTGCAGCATCTATCTATATAGCATCTTTCTCTCTCTGTATATATATATATATATATATATATATATATATATATATATATATATATATATATATATATATATATATATATATATATATATAAATATATATATATATATATATGTATGTATGGGAGCCCTTCATTTGTTTGAACTTTCAAATGTTCAAAACTCATATGGCCAACACTGTATGAGTGAACGTTTGAAATGCCGACAAATGATAGCGGAGATCCCACTACAGTGCGGGACTGGGAGAGCCCCCTTTCTTGTACTGTAGTGCAATCTTGGAGTAAGAATATTTAAGTAGCAGGGGGTGTGGGGGTTGCAGGGGTGCTTGTCCCCCATGCATAACACAGTTTTACTGTATTTACAGGTAGGTAAATGGTGCTATTTCAGGATGTCTGTCTTTTAAAATGTCGATCATATGGTGTCGGCCATATGAAAATCGGCATTCTGAACAGTCGACATTCTGAAGTAGACCCATATATATATATATATATATATATATATATATATATATATATATATATATATATATAAAATATATCACTGTGGATACAGATATATAAGTGTGTGTGTGTGTGTCGCTGCAGATATAGATATAGACATAGATATAGATATTGATATAGATATAGATACAGATACAGATATAGATATAGATATAAATATAGATATAGATATAGATATAGATATAGATATAGATATAGATATAGATATAGATATAGATATAGATGATGGTCAATAAAAACTTACCAATCAAATGGCCTTGTACATTTCAGACTAAAATTCTGTACACTTTATAAGTTAAAACCCTGCACAGAGTTCAGTCATAGAAATTGGGTGAATGAACAGCTTTACATTAAAATACACTACAACACATATGATTAACATACATAAAGTACTGGGAAAAAACTAAAATAAAAAAAAATACAGATGTCCATTTAATAAGTATAATAAGGCATGCATTTTTTCATGGTACATATGTTAGTACAGTCTCATGGACTGTAATTCACTCACCGTTCTGGCTCATGCCTCACAGCACCTCTGGGCATAAGGTAATAAATACACCACAAAAAAAAGAGTCACAGTCCAGAATGAATAAACCAACAATCCAAAATACTGGACACGAGAGGCTCAAAACTAGCTGCTGGTAAATAGATTGATTTATTTATAATAAATCAATCTATTTACCAGCAGCTAGTTTTGCGCCTCTCATGTTCAGTATTTTGGATTTTAATAAATACAGCAACCACATCCCCATATGTATGCATTTATAAATATATATATATATATATATATATATATATATATATATATATATATATATATATATATATATATATATATCAATAGAAATATATCTATCTGTATGTATATGTATAAATTTACATATATATGTAAATGAGATCTGAACAGATCCCCGGTGGCACTTTCTGCCCAAACAGAAATCACCGAACATACATAACTGAAAATGCTGTTTACCAAAGCAGCACTTTCAGTTAAGTATGCTGGTTGTGCTGGTTGCACTTTGGTGTGGTTAAGGGAGAATTCCCTTTTCCCCACTGTAGTGCGACCTCGGAGTGAGAATACAAAAGTAGGGGGGTGTGCAGGAGGGCTTGCCTCCCTACATAAAAGAAGATTTATTGTTTTTTTTTTTCGAACGCACTTTAACGAAAGTTCTTTTTCAGTGAAAGCGCTTTCGTTAAAGTGCATTCAGTTATTGTGGATTCGGACTATTGAACTTTCGTTCAGTAGTCCTAGATCCATTTAAACATACAACACACACATACACACATGCACATACATATGTAAACATGCATGCACATTCAACAAAAACATCCAAGACTATATTTTTGCAGGGGGAAAGTCCCATGAACACTCACCCAGCTTGTTAAACATATATGCCAATTTTGAGACTGCACTACAGTTGGGAAAGGACAAAACCTCACTATGCACTATACTGCAATCTTGGACAATCACATAATGCCACATTTGGTTGCTTTGAAGTGTTGATGTTTAAAGCTCAGTACTCTGAATTAGATCCATATCTATCTATCTGTCTATCTATCTATCTATCTATCTATCTATCTATCTATCTATCTATTTGTTTTAGAAAATGTCCACATGGGGTTACAGCAATCAAGCTTCATGAAGAGCAGATTGCCAAAAGCTTGGTAATAAAACTATACGTCTGAATCTGTAAGCAAATAAATCACATGTGGGAATGGTAAATTCTGAAGACAATGACAAGACAAGGATAAACTGGGCCCTAAAGACAGCACTGTACAAAATTATAGGTGAGGGGAGACATAAAGTCATTTGCATGTGCTTCAAACATTAAAAGATGACCCAGTAAGGACAGAAAAATAGGCTATTTGGCAATTGAGCATGTACTGTATCCTGTGGTATTGTCACACAAGTTCATATTTCAATTTATTATACTCCTGAAATAATAAGCACACTGAAAAAATCCATTGTACAGAAATTAAATAGCATGATTTCATAGTCAATAAGTTAATAAACAGTCTAGTTAAAAAATGTACATTAAAGGACCACTTAAAACTATTATGTGCTGGGGAGGTTTCACTTCATAATCTCGAATTACTGAAATCCCAAATTTCAGTAACCCAAGACCATGAAGGCAAAAACCAGAATGCCGAAAGTGCATAAGAGCGAATTCGAATATCTGGAATCTGCGCTTATGCATTTCTGGTACATCTTGTGTAGTATTATGGTGCCTGAGATTGCAGGTGAGTGAGTGTTTGTGTGTGTTTTTGTACATTGCATGTGTGGGTAAGGGTAGGGAGGTGTGAGTGTTGGATTTGTTGGTGTTTGTGTATGTGTGATGTGTATTTGTGTGCGAGCGAATGGAGGATGGTGTGGTGTGAGTTTTTTTTGTTATGTTATGTGCGACCTCGGAGTTGGTATATATAAGTAGGGGTGTGTGGGAGGTGCAGGGGGGCTTGCCCCCTGCTTATATGTAGTGTTGGGTTGTGTGGTTTGTGTGCTGTGGGTGGAATGATGTGTGTGTTATGTGGTGTATGTATGTTTGTGATTGTGTGATTCAGGATTGTGGAGTTCGGTGTTGTGAATGGTTCGACTTTATAGTCTCAGGTTACTGAAATTTGGGATTTCAGTAATTCAAGATTATGAAGTGAAACCGCTGGGGAACATCAAAGCTATGCCAATAGAAAGTTCCAATGTTGCAGACTGTGAAAGCCAAAAGAAAGAGTCAAAGAAGACTCAAGATGCACTTTTGGAACTACCGGTGTCCCTAACATATCAGAGTTAAGGACATGGGCAAGACAAAATGGTGTATCTCTTTCAGGTCAGTGATCCTATATCTTAGTTAACGCAGCTTTCCAGGAGTTATGAGTGGTAATACATAAGGCATAAAAGAAACATTGATTGGGAGAACGACTATTTTTCTTTGTATGTTAGCCTATATGCTGAGGTAGATACTCGGAGGCAATATATGCAGTTGTAGCAGGGAAAGGTGAGGTAACTAAATGAGGACAGTGTGCAACAGTTCAGCCTGTTCAAACCAGCTTCTGTGCAACATACACAAAACCAGTGGAGACTTTAGATTATTTTTTCCTTGACAGGTCACAATATGATCACATTAGTTAGCTAGTAAGGTAAATAAAGAGAAAACAAATGCCACCGATGAACAGATGACATACCCACCCAGTAGAGGGTGAGTTGCTGTCTACCCCAGTGATGATAGCCTGAGATTATAGTGACAGAAAACAGTAGGTGTAATAGTATATTTTAGACCACTGCTGTATCCTGACCCCTATCTCCACAGAATAGTCACCTCCTGTGCATCCCTCTGATGTTAGCATGGGAAAAAAATGGAACAGATAATGGCCACAGTAAAATGTGTCAGTTTGCTGTTAACAGAGAACACTTTGTCTCAGCTAACCCACTTAGCAGGGGTGTTTGCCTTGGGCCGTCCTCCCTTCACCCCCACCCCAAAAAAAAAAATAAATGGTAACTACCTTCTGTGTACTATTATGATATTAGATTGGAATGAATTTGAAAGAACAAATGAACACAATATGTCAAAATAGATAATGTACATCATTTGTCCTAAAAAAAATTACATGCAATGCTCACCATTGTTGGCCCTCAGTACCTGTTTTGGCAACATAAAAGATATGTGTCTCTGTGTACCAAGAGACATTTAAATACAATTATAGGTATACATATGAATTTATGTATATATAGATGGCAACAGTGAAGTATCTTTCTAAATCTGGATAACACACACTTGTATGGAATTATATATGGATCTCCTGCATTTTGTCAAACGTTGTATTGGTCGTCAAAAGCTAAGGGCAGTTGAGATTGCTGAATGTCCACATAGTCAAACATCTGATATCTTGAAATGTTTTTTCTTCTAAACTGCCCCCCCCCCCCCGCTTACCTGAGAAGTGTGTGGTAACCCTAACCCCATCTCAACCCTAACCCCACACCATAACTTAAAAAAAAAAAAATCTCATAATACTGACAAATTGGAGGTTAGTCTTATGGGAAGGTGGTGGTTACTGTAAAGATCAATAAAGGAATTTGTTTTCCTTTTGCAATCTTTCATGTGTTCAATGTTTATATGTATTGTCAATCATAGTTTTGTCCGTGTGTTTTGTTTGACATTAAGTAAGTTTGATAAGTTTTACATGAGAATCATATGTATGTATATATATATATATATATATATATATATATATATATATATATATATATATATATATATATATATATATATCTATATAAAATTATATTTCTAGGCAGATATATATATATATATATATATATAGAGAGAGAGAGATACACTTAAACAACCGGGTATAAATTGGAGACGTCTTTATGCTATTGGTTCCAACCAAATATTTAAGTAACATAGGTTATGTTCTGAAACAAAACCAATAGCTACACTTACAACAATGACCCACCAGAAGCCCAGCATAATTCTCAACTTCTAAGTACAAGAATCAGGGGCAAAGCTAAAAATAATAAGGGAACAAAGACCCAAAATCAGAGATAATGCTTAAATATTACTCTAATACACTTGAAAAGTTAATAAGAGATTTTGTATCAACATACATTTTCTGGAGAATAGGAATTAACATACTCTAGTGTATGGCTTTATTGACTAAGTGCAATCCTTAATGGCTTACTACAAATTCAAAAGGTTTATAATTTACAGGATAAACATATTAGTAAAATCAGGGACAGCTAAGAGATATGAGCCTGAGTAGTAGCTGAGGTGTGTAAACAATGTGAAGCTAATTCTAAACAAGGATGCAACCCATGTGTATTTTTTTAATTATTTTGCTATTAATAACATCCATTTGGTAAAAAAAATGCACATAGTTAAACAATAAAATGAATGTAGCATGAGGGAAGTATCCAGCAATCTATTCTGTCTTTTGTAACAGATTCCACACTCTTGCTGACTTTCTTAAATACATGTGACTTTAAATAGGAGTCTTATTTCCCCAAACTGTGCCTGCTCCTCAGCTGGGGCACAGACATGCAAATAGCTGTGATTTGGGAAAGTTAAGTGAAGTACATTTCAACAGTCCAGTTGTGTGACAAGCTTTGTTCTTGGTAGAGTTACTTGTTAAAAACACCTCTAACCGGAGACCGGGGCACTCACCAGGGCACCGTGTTTCACAGTCTGGGTATGAACCCCAGTGAGTCTTTGCGTAATGTCATCCTTACATAAAAGTAATATAACGAGATGAGATCTCTTTCTCCTTCAGTCTAAGTCATTACTTCAGGCCTTGCTGCCCAATGTGGCCTAGCCATTAATGCCCACTACAGGCAGTAAACAAAGCTATCAAACAATCCATTCATGCTGTATTAATGAGATGTGAAAAGGGTGAAACATGACATGTCTATATCTAGTGTAATTTAGCTTTATTGGTCTGAGTGCACCAATCAAGACCTAAAAAAGTCAGTGGCATCTAGAAGCCATGTCGCTGAAATGTTGGTATGTCATTAAGGGGTCATTTGCATATATCTCATGGGGTTCTTCTATGGCAGAGACATCCATTTTAGTTCTTTGGCTGCTTTTCTTCTTGCCACCCCTTCATTTAGGAGAGTAAGAGTGTCAGCCAGCAATAGAGCTACAGTTTGAAAGAAGGCTTTTGTGTTTTGGACCTCTTGTTCAGTATGACTGTATTCAGACTAGGGTTCTCAGTACCACTCAGTGCTGAAGTATCACAGAGATCTGGGTCTTTCCACACATATTGCAATATACATCTGTGGATATGTACAACAACCACAAAGAATGGGGGGTTCAAACCTGTCTAAGGGAATTCTCACATTACAGGACAGTCTATGCAACCACTACACCACCAAGGCAAGAATGCTGCACTAACAGGTTTTGGAACACCAGTGCATTCACCTGCACAAGTTATTAACACTACCTGATGACCTACAAATACCACTGACATATGGAATTGACGTAGAACAATACAGCAAGCTTGTGCTACTAATCTGAATATACTGTATACCTGAAAAATCTGCAAAAAGGAGACGTTATTGTCATGCATTTTTAGAACGAGCAAAAACACCACTGTAAACACAGCTATGTAAGTAACTCATTAAGGTTATAGGAATAAGTTGTACAGACTGCCATCTAAGAGTAAGAGCAGTAAAATCAGGTCAATATTACACTTAACTGAACATTCATAGTGATTGTTCGGCTATCCATTGGTATCTACAAGCTAGACTGGATAACGCCATCCCTGCAGATTCACTTGTAATCCATCAGTATCTGCAACCTAGAATGCGTAGTAATAGTTGAGCATGAATATACTGCATAATCTCTTTTAATCAATCAGCATCCACAGTGGAACACTGAAACAATGACAGCTGGCAATAAGTCTGCATATTAGATGAAACCAACCTGATGTGTTTCTAACAATGTCAGATAGCTATACATGCAGACTGTTTTACAACCATGTATGACATACCACAGTAGCTGCTTACAAAAAGCCCACAAACGTTTATGACAGCTTCTGTCTATGCATCATAAACCGGAATATCAGCATATACACTTACATGTAGTGCACTTCAGCCATAGTTTATCCTGACTATGTCTAATAGTAGAGTGAAGGACTTCAGCACATACATGACTTAAATACCATTTGCATCATACATAATTAATGAGCTTCAAATGAGCTTCATTAGCATTGATGATTTCTGAATCATGTCCGCATACATCCATGTAAGTCGTTGGATCTCGGTGCATTAGTTGATAGTTCTGTGTAAGTTTTCAGGGAATGGTGCAGATGCCTAATGCAAGCCAGTAGAGGTTAAATATAATGGATGTACTTTTCATCCACCAATGGAATGATGCAACCTTATTGCAATAAATTTAAAATGTGACACTGCTACAATTCCAAGTGGTTACTTTGCTACCTGCGAACTGAGTAGTACTCAGTGACCAAATTTCAGACAGCATTTTTTAATCTTCTTCCAAATTCTTTCAAGAGAGAGATGTCAGCTGAGAGGAGGATGAGCCTTTTTCAGCCACCTAACTAGACCAATGAGGAGGCAATGTAGTTGCTGACTACCTGCGTTCCACATGAAGCAAGGATGAAGAGCTTGCCAGAGGAACTTCACCATGATTGATTTCAGATTGTCATGGAGCTTCATGAATGGACTGGAGTCTTCAGGACAGGCATGCAGATCTGCCACTATTGCAACAAACTGCATTGGAGGGAGTGAGAGTGATCACTGGGGGTAGATTGCTAAGGTCCAGAGAAACCCAGTAGATCCCTACAGTAAGTAAGATGTCACATACCCTAACACTCTATGGCTTGAATAAGGGTGGGAATTACTGTATTATACCTACATTTTCACTGCTTCAGGTGTACTTTCATAATAATGAGAGTTCTTCCAGTTATCATTTGTCTGTCAAGTATATTTATAAGCATATGGCTGAAAGTTTTAGTACAAGCATTGTTTTTCTCTCTTATAATTAATTTGGGCATTGTTATCCATATACTAGGGCAATATAACATTAGGCCACGGATAACTGAGTATTCTGCAGTTATTCGTAGTAACGTTAGATTTTTTTTTGCATATAACTTTGTATCTGTGGTACTGCATTAGTACTGTTGATGTGTACATATGACTCAGACTGGACCATTACATTGGCAAACAGCAAAGTTAGTTCAAAGTAAAGCAAATCAGCTACAATGTGGAAACCTATTGAACTGTAGGTTCAATACCCTTATCTGTCTTTTTTATACTGTTGCAGATTGTTCAATCTTTTTAGTGTAGGATTACTATTATGCCTCTTATCAGTTCCAGATTTCTCATGCTGTCCCTGGACATACACTCATGTGTTGTACTGTGCACATTTAGCCCCCGTCATATAGCAGTAGTAGCTGAACACTCTCGTACTTCTCATTAACGTGCTTCTCACACAGTCAAGAGTGTATGTGTATTTATATAAGTTTACTCAGAGTTTTCTACAAATACAAACGTGCATTCATTATGAAATATAAGCATCTGTTCAATATGCATCTGCATGAATGATTAAAATGAAAAAAATGCATGCAGTATTGTAATTACATTTTATTTTTATGCACAATTCATTCAGTGCATACTAGTGTGAAACAAGGCTAGTATAGAACATCAAAGGTAGCTCAACAGATGATGCATGTAAGTTGAAATGTGGACAGGTTTGTGTGTCTGTGGGTCAATACCCATATATGCAGTCCTTATCCTCTTGCAATTAGTTCAGTTTTTTTATTACTATTATTATTATTATTATTATTATTATTATTATTATTATTATTATCTGGGCTACTATTATGCCTCCTGTCAGTTACAGATGCATCAAGTTCAGCACCTAGTCCAGGTAGGCTATGAATGACTAAACATGTCATAGGCATCAGCAAAACTCCACAATGAACACCAGCTGTGTAACGTTATTAAAGCAATTAAATGGGTCTTCATATTTACATATATTTATTACATAATCAGTATTGTTTGTGTACACAGATAACTATAATCTGTGTTGTTTTATACACACAAAGATAGGCATGCAGAACATCAATCTATAATTTTATTTATAATTCTAAACATACATATCTATGCATGAGAAATGTAACAATGTGCATTTATTTATGTACATTTATTATCTACACACGCCAAACGTCTGAGGCTATGATAATATCCACTGCAAAGGGTAATGAGTGGGTCATCTTTCTAGAATATTAAATGGGATATCTCTCAAGACTGTGCAGTACACTTTAAATTTTACACACACTGTGACAAACAGTTAATGCAGGGTAAATATGTTAGTTCCAAATGAACTTCATGTCGACTATTTTCTGGAAAGTTGTGTGCCTCTGGATTTAAAATCCACCTTTTCATTCCTTAGCCTACAGCAGATAGTACAGCTTCTTGTCCCATTACATCTATTATTTTGTATCTTATGAGTGACATTATGTTAGATGGTGCAGACAGTTATAAAGATAGAATTATTACCTCTCACATCCACATGCTCAGACATAATAAAATGCTGACATGTGATATCCCTCCTTATAAGCGTACATATATCAATGTGGATGTACAAATACATATGCAAATTTACAAACATACTTCTGTTACTATCTATATGCACATATTTGAATGTCTCTAGGTATACACATATAGATATGTTTTATATTGTCAAAACAGTTACTGAGTGACAACACCGTTGACTGTATCATGTACACTTGACATGCATGGTGTATTTTGGCAATTGTTTGGTTTGCTCTTCAGATGAATTTCATGGCATCCATGTCTCAAACACATAATAATCTATTATGATTGGAGACCATATCATAATCCTCTATATATATATCCATATATATATATAGAGGGAGAGAGAAAGAGAGAGAGATCTGTCTATCTCTATATCTCCGTATAGATCAATACATAGATAGATATGAGTACTTAAAGTCAATAAAACTCTGAAATGTTGACATTCCAAATGTTGACATGGAATAATTGACATTCAGAGCATCAACAGTTCAATTGCATGCTCCAAGCATGACCTCCGAGCATGCTAAAAATTCACACAATATTTTTTGCAGGGAGCAAGTCACCCAGTTCCCTCCATGTGGGACACTGTACCTGTATACCCCCTGCTAATTAGATATACTAACTCTGAGATCACACAATCCTAAGGGAAGGGCCACATTGTCCAACCCAGGGGATTTTTAATCTTGCACAACTGATGACCATTTGTTTTTTTGATCACATTATGTTGGCAAAACAGATGTTGACATTTGGGAGTTGCACTTATTTTAAGTGTTCACTTATTTTAAGATAGATTTTCATATATACAGGTGTGTGTGTGTGTGCGTGTGTGTGTGTGTGCGTGCGTGGGTGTGTGTGTATGATATATATATATATATATATATATATATATATATATATATATATATCTATATTATCTATATGGTTTACAATCAAAATGTGAAAATGCAGTTCAACGAAAATGGTTTGGTCGAACGTGTGTTCTACCAATGCCTGTAATATCGAACTACAAATATATGACTTCATATTAGTGAAAGTGAGTACACATTCAGTGTACAGTGTTCAAATGTCCATTGCCATGATTACCATTTCCAACATTGTGGTAATTTGGTATTACCTGATAGTAAAGCAGATATATATATATATATATATATATATATATATATATATATATGGGTCCCTTGTTTTGTACTGAATGTACGTTTGTCTAACAAATGCTGGACTGTGACTTAATGTCAATAGTACAGATGGGCAAATGTTGGATATGTCGATGGTATGGAATGTTGACATGGGTAAGTAGGGATGGGGTGAGATCATGTGTGTATGTATGTGAGTTAGGGTTAGGGTCAGGGATGAGTGAAGGATGGGTGTTGCGTGTTTATGCACAAATTTGTGTATTTTCGGGTAAGAATTAGGTTAGGTGTGGATGTAGTGTTGTTTGTGTTTGTGAATGTGTGTCTGAGTCTGCCTTGTGAAGTGCCAGTAATATGAGAAGGTTTTAATGATGTTAAGGTATATGGTTAGGGTTGAGGGAAGGGTAGCATTAGAGTTAAGGTTAGTACCCATTACTAAGGTGGTGCAGAACTTATCTATGTAACTACTTTGATACACACCTGTGTGTTTATTGGTACCAAACAAATGGTAAGTTGTATATTATACAGAGAAAGCACACAAATGTTGGGAGACACTTTTATATTTATGCTCCTTAGAAAATAGATCTAACTGTGTCAGTCACTCTATCAATGTACATGTAATTGGATATCTATATACATATAAATACGCATACTTCTTTTTATATATTGCACAAGTATGTGTGGTATGACTGACAGACCAAATATGTTTATGTTCACCAATAGTAAAATAGGAAAAAACATCTCACATTTGCCAGTAGAAAAGGGCCACATTCATTGGTTGTGCATAGTGCAGTCTCTGTAGCTCAAAAGTGAGCAACACTCCACAACAGGAGTCTGACCTTTGCTGTTAGAGTAGGGTGTTTGTATAGGGTCGAGTTTAGCATTTTCTTGGCTGGTGTTATGTCTCCTTATGTGCTGGATAACTATTCTTAATTACAAAACACATTTCTTGTATACCACCGTACATGACAGATGAATGCCACATAGCTTCAGTCCTGGAGTCATGATGATGGTAATATATATCAAGATATATTTTAGCATGCTTACAACAACTGAAAGGGCTTAGATATTGCATTAAATGAATGAATGAAATAGGTTTCCAACTGAATGAGGAACATGTCTATGGCTTTCTTCAGAATTTACCTTGTTTTTTTTTTCTTCCGACAGGTATGAATGTGGTTGCCTGAAATAAAGCCATGTGCTTTGAGAGGATGCATCAGGTGAAACAGAAGCATTGGTAGAGAGGTATGGGCTGTATGTGTGTGGTCTGTTGATGTAAATGTGGCATACCTCCAATGGAGCTTGCATTGTTGTCATGTAAGTCTGGGTAGCCTGAGGTGATAATTGCATGCATATATATGTGTATACACATGTTCATAGGTTCATAGATTCATAGGTAGGTACTAGGCTATTGGCCCTGGGGCCTATACAAGTCCAGCCAAAAAGGTACCCTGGCTTTTGCTACCCAAGAAAATTATTTTCCTGTGCCACCGTCGAGCAGAGCCACAGAAGTGATCCCTGGGGTGAATTTCCTATTTCCCATCCAGTCATCAAGATTTTTCTTGAAGAGTGTTAATGAGAAGCTTTGTTTGATATAGATAGGTAGTTTGTTCCAGAGTATGGGAAGTCTCTGGGACAGGAATCAGTCCCTCCAGCATGTTCTGTTTATTGTGGTGACAAGGTTTAGGTCCCTAGAGAGTGTAGCTCGGAGGGATTGGGATTTCTTTAAGTGGAGCATGTCCAACAGCTCTGGGTTTGATATAGCTTTGTATGTTAGGCAGAGATCACCTCTGAGTAGGTGATATGTGACAGAGTAAAGCTGGAGTTTTTTGAGATGGTCTGTGTAGGGCATCTGTTTGAGGCCAGTAATCCTCTTTGTGAGGTATTTCTGTGGTCTTTCCAGTTGTTGTAGATGTCTTGTAAGGTACATATCAAAAGGGGCGTTGTACTCTATAATGGGTCTAATGAGTGATGAGTAGAGGGGAGCAATGACCTCTTTTTTTCTGGATGAGAAACCTTTTGTGATGAGGTGTGCCACATAGAAGTATTTCCTGAATACTGTGGCGATGTGATTATCAAAGGAGAGAATACTGTACACCTGTGTCCCAAGGTCTCTTATCACACTTTTGGTGTTAGGTATACTACCGCCAATGTTGTAGTTCATGTGTACAGAGTTTTTACCAAAGGGGATGACAATGCACATTTTGGCATTGAGCTTGAGGCCATGGCTTTGACACCAGGCATCTGTCTCAGTGAGTCCCTTTTGTAGGATGTCCACATTGTGAGGAGTTTCGATTATGGCTCCTAGTTTTCAGTCATCTGCAAACTTCATTAGCCAAAGACCTTCTGTGTTAGCCTGTACTTCAGAGAAGTAGATACCAAACAGGAGAGGACCCAGGACTGAACCCTGTGGTACTCCACTAGTTACTGGTCTAAAGTTGGATTTGGAGTCTGCTACTTTCACAGTGTGGGTTCTGTCAGTAAGCCAGTTGGCAACCCATCTTGTGACATAGGGATTTATACCTAGTTTAGTGAGTTTATCTATAATGCCAGAGTGGGGGATGGTGTTGAAAGCCTTGGCATGATCTAAATAGGCTGTGTGAACCACCTTACCCTTGTCTACGGCTTTGGTGACTGCTTCAAAGAAGTCTATCAGGTTTAGAAGACATGATCTCCCTTTTACAAACCTGAACTGGGTGGGGTCCAGAGTTTGGAGATTATCAATATCTTTGTTTATAAGTTCCATGATGATACGTTCCATGGCCTTGCAGTCCAGGCTCGTCAGGTTAATGGGGCGGTAGTTCCCGGGGTCCATGGTGACTCCCCCCTTGTGGAGTGGGATAACCGTCGCTGTGTGCTATTCAGCAGGTGCAAAGCCTGAGGTGAGGCTATGACTGAACATGGTACTTAGGTGGGGTGCTAGTTCGTTCTGTAGTTCATCTAGAACGCAGCCTGGGATGTTGTCTGGTCCCATGGATGCTGTGTTCTTGGCTTTGTTGTGTGGTTTTTACCTGTGCAGCCATGATTACAGGAACTTTGCATTCTTCCGGTATAGAGATGGGCTCTTTAGGGGGTGAGAGAGGGGTAAAGTTAGCACTGAACCTATCTGCCAGGATGTTGACAATATCAGTTGGGTCTGTATATTTAGTGTCATTGTGCTGTAACTCAGAGCAGATCTGAGTGTTGCCATTGAGATTCTTGACATAGCTATAGATTGCTTTGTGGTTGCTATTAGAATCAGTGACGATTTTTGTTTTCGTAACTAGCTTTGGAGGATTTTATCAGGGATCGCAGCTTCTTACCGAGGCTGACCAGGGAGCTCCTCCACTCATGGGATTTTACTCTCTTTTGCAACAGTTTCTTCCTTCTGTTGTACAGTTTGGTTATGGCAGGGGACCACCAGATTGGCTTCCTTTTTTTGGAGGATAGCGTCCTGGTTCTGTTTGGGATAGCACAATCCATGCACTCATGCAAGTGCTTATAAAGTGGAATTGTGTAGGATTCAGTAGTCGTAACTGTATTGTACATCTGCATGGGTGTCATGATGTTCACCACTTCTGTCTTAAGAAGCATGAAGCTAGCTCTGGAGAAATTTTTTACCATGGTTTCCTTAATGGGGGATGGGGGCAGTATGTGGATATCTAGGGTAATTAGCTTATGGTTGGATCGGACCAATGAGGCGTTGACTTCAGGTGTGGAGCACCGGTCCCTCATGTTGGTAATGACTAGATCTAGGATATTGTTGCCCCTGGTGGGAGTGTGGATAAGTTGATCCAGGGCATTGGAGTTTATGAATTCCAGAAAGAGTTGAGTGAAGGAGTTGGTATATGAGTAGTTTTCCCAGTTAATGGTGGAGTAGTTGAAATCGCCCATTATTAGGGTGTTTGGTTGAACCCTAATATTTTCCAGTACATCAAGAAAAGAGGAGTGGGAATCCTGGATCATGGTGGGTGATCTGTAGCAAACTACAATTTGGATTGCAGTTTTGACCAGAGTTAGTTACACTTGGATAACCTTGGCTGCATTATGCTGAGCAACTAGCCTGGAGGTGTGGATATCTTTAATGAATATGGACACACGTCCGCCTTTGGTGTTCCGGTCCAGGTTACATGGCCGAAAAGTGTGGTATGAGTTATAGCATGGTAGTGCAGGGGTGCTGTCTGCAGACTTGAACCAGGTCTCAGTCACTGCACAGATATTGATGTTCTCCATTTTAAGGAGTGCCTCGAGTGAGTGCATTTTGAGATTTAGACTTCTAGCATTGAGTAGCATCACCCTCAGTTTTTGCTTGCCTGTTCCTGTTACAGTGGTGAATTTTTCATTTCAACCTTGCCTAAAAAAGGCACTATAAGGGCGGCAAGAACCTTAGCCAGTATCCGGAATCCCAGGGGTGACAGGTGCAGGCCATACCTGGCAAAGCATCGTGGACTGTCGACCATGTCATCCCAGGCAGACAGATACTGGATCCCTTTAAAATGGCACCAGAAGCTTAGCCAATTGTTGAAGTCAATCATTTTGTCCTTGTACTGTGGCATTATTCTGGGTGATGGCAGAATACTACTCAGGGCTAGGGTCATACCTGCCTGGCCTACAAGATTGGAGAGCTCTTCTATGTCTCTTTTCATGTAGTCCAGGGAGGTACATCTCAGGTCGTTCACACCAACATGGACAATGACAGAGTCATATTTGTACTTGTTGTGGATTGACCTGAGTGCGTGGGTTATGTTGAGGATCCTGGCACCTGACAGGCAGCTGACAGTAACCTTCTCCTTGCCTGGTGAGTGGGACATCAGTGTGCCTGACTATAGAGTCACCTATGACTAGTGTGTTGGGTACGGTGTTTTTCCTTATTGGCTGTGGTTGAGTGGCACATTGAGTCTGTGGGCCATGTGCCATTTGGGTTGTGTTGGGGGGGTGGAGGTTGCTTGCATTTCTGCTTTGGAGGTATCTGTTGCTTGAGCAGATTATTATTGAGAGCCTCTATGAATGTTTTTGTGTTTCTATGTGTGGATTTTGGTGGTGTAGATTTAGTGAGACTATGTTATGAGTGTGGTGTGGTGCAGGTGTTTACCTTCTCCTCTTGACTGTCAAGTTCAGTCTTGATTGGAGAGAGCTTTACCTCCAGTTTGGCTAGGTAAGTGCATCTCTCACAGGTTGTAGTGTTGGTGGTAGGAGGAGAGGGTTGTCTGTGTACATGAGGCAATTTCTACATTTCCCCAAGATACCCAGATTCATCAGATAGACAGGAGAGAACACTGGGAGCTGACCCTTGGGCATGCCTGAATAAAAAATATTTTCCTCTAGATAAGCGAGGAAAGTGAGTACAAGAGCTGTTTTTCTCTAAACAAGAGATGAAAGTAAGTACCAAAACTGTTTTCCTCTAGGTAATGAGGAAGGTTGAGTGTTGTAGTAATTAGTAGGTTATTTAGTGCTTACAAGTTCTGAACAAGTGCTGATCATGAATAAGCAAATTCAAGTGCTAAAACTAAGAATCTGTATCTGGACTAAACTAGTTACAGGAAAGGGAGAAACAAGTGCAAATGTGGGCTTTTAAATCAGAAAGTTGAGAGAGATGGCAAAACTTATGTATATAATTTCCCCAGATATTTGATTGCAATACTGGTAATGTGGTGTATGCAGGGGTATGTGACACTTGCAATAGATTTTACACAGAAAAAAACTTCTCAGAAACTTTAGAGTAGAATTAAGGAGCATTGTGTGACTATATGTAAAAAAGGACTTGAAGAATGCATTAGGGAAACACAGTTTGTACTGCACAGGGTTTCTCCAGTTTAGGGTTCTAGTGTTAGAACAGGTACATGTTTTTTATGGGGACAGTGATACTCTTACTGAAGTAAGAGAACTGAAATGGCAGTTACTTTTAAATGCAGTCTTTTCCAGGACTTAATGAAACACTAAACATTAAATGTGCCCAATGTTGGCTCAGGTAACCCCTGAGTCAGATTCCTATCTTTGATATCTTCTTTTTAGAGTCTGTTTGTTTTATTTTGTAGTTGTTTTAACTACCTCTTGATTTACATTGATGTTTTATTACATAGGTAGCAATGTGTGATTTTCTTTTGTTGAAACAGTTTTTTTTCTATTTTTATTGCGTTTTTGTTCCAAAACAATACTTACTGAGACCTAAACTGCTTTTTTGTCATTATTTATGTTTTTGAAAAGTTCTTGATACAAATAAAGAGCAAAAACACTCAACACAGGTTCTTCTTTATTTATTTTGCCTGGTATAAGAAGTTTATATTGCATATTATATATATATATATATATATATATATATATATATATATATATATATATATGTGTGTGTGTGTGTGTGTGTGTGTGTGTGTGTGTGTGTATGTGTGTGTGTGTGTGTGTGTGTGTGTGTGTGTGTGTGTGTGTGTGTGTGTGTGAGTGTGTTTATGTGTGTGTGTATAGTGTATACAGTGGTTATAGCTAATGTCTTTATGTGCTGGACAGGTTTTGCCCATCTTCACTTATGAAAGATGGAAACCATGATGTTTAACTATGGTACTACTAGCATGTGATCATTGCAAATAAGTTAACTCACACAGAATTATTTCATGATTGGTTGTGTCAACATGAAATGTAGATATTATATTGTTGTCATTTTTATGTGATTTTCCCCTCTACTCTGATATGTGCTACATGCATTATTTGATGAACATGGTGTTCTCCTTTGCCATACACAGGTGTGTAATGACATGTGTATGTTGTGTTTGTGACAAGTAAGATATATAAGTAGTATCCATGTCTGTGCTTTGTCACATGTATAATATCATGGTATGCAGATATTGTACTGCACAGTGTTAGTGTATTATTTATGTGCTCAAAGTGGGCATCTAACAACACTAAATTTTACTGACAAGTTGAAATGTGGTATGGTGACAGAAGTGACAATACCCTCAATGCAGCAGTATATGCATTGGCATACACATTATTGTACTAACATGCACATATCAGATGTGGACATGAGTAATTTAACGTATTCAAATTGATGAGTATATATGGATAATACACATCACTTTCACATCATCATTTGCAAAGTGTCCCATTGAAACCACAATGTATGTAGGACATTAAATTATTAAACTGCCAGTTTATAACATTCTGTACTGTAAGCATTTCCGCTGTGTAATTCATAATGTTTTTGTAATGTATGTGTCTCCTGACATTGTGCACCTTCCTTGATACTCTGGTGTAAATTCCTGTGCAGTACTTGTATAATGTGCTTACTTTTGTTTATTCTGTACCTGTTTTCTCCAAGATTTGAAAGTGGATAGTGCTCCTGTAATTTTGGAGTTTGTTACGGAACACAGGTTTAATTGCTAACACAACAATCTATATCAATAAACTACTAGGCTAGCTGTCCTTGTGGGCCATTTTAAGCCTAGCCAATTTTCATTTCAATGGTGAGAAACAAAGCCTGTACCTTGTGTCTGTGAGGAACACACCTTAATATTATACCAACCCCAACCCCCCTCCAAAAAAAGTGCAACTTCATAATCAACAGGATGTGAAACTGCGCAGGGAAACCCCAATGGATTTCGAGTACATGCCTTGTTCATAGTCAGACTGCAAGCATTTGGATTTATCTAGACTGAAAACATATAGATATGACTCGGGCATTAGCTCATGTACATATTGGTCTTTTATTCTTGTATGCTAACTGCTTTACAAGTCTACCACATGTTGTGATTGTTTAAGCTCCCCCTGTAACATAAGATTATTATGATCATTTAAGTAGCATGCTTACCCACATCATTGTTTTTGTTGTTATACTGTACACATGTAACACCACTAATTAGAAGACTGAATGTATGAGTGAAATTCAGTTGTATAACTGAAATGGGCCCACTGTCATTGTCATGAACCATTGACTTGCATGTTGACTCATGTAATTACTGCTGGACTACATTGCATATAGATGTATAATGATCCTGAGCATATTGTGATTCGCTACTTGTTGTACTGTACTGCTGTATGTGGGCACTGACACACCACCGTAGTGGATGTCTAGAAGTGTTGCATACATTGTCATAGTACTGTACTGTTTTACATACATTACTCACATTAGCAACCCCATTATGAATGGGTAGTACAAATTCTGCATGACTGACAGAACTGTGTACACATTTCCAGCATATACAGTCTTTTAACTTTATTACTATGATAAATAAGCTGTAGTATGTGTGTCTTTTTTGTTTAAGTTATTTCTGCCACTGATGTGTTGGTTATAGGTTGTGGTTGACTGTGTAACGAACAGGTCAGGATGGCATGCACTGAGGTAGATTTGCATATTTGTATAAAGCATACAAGAGGACTACTGATGTGACATCTCTCAAAATGCAGCTTCCTCACATGCAAGAGTAGCTCAGGTCTGTACATATATCTGCTCCTTCACAATGGGAGATGTTGTCCTGCATGATTTCAATGTGGTAATGTTATTACAATAATGCTATGTTTTTTTCTGTCCTGATTCAGAGACCAGAACATGAGCCAACCCAGCCATAAACAGACAGAGAAGACACTGAGTACACCCACTGCCAGCAAAATCTTAATCTGAGAATGGAAGATGGCAGTCAGATGATGATGGTAATGACAGCAACATGCTTAGACCAATGGGAGAAATCATACCAGCACAGTGACATGTGCCTCCTCCATCAGATGACCTGAGGGATCAGATCCAGGATGTTGTCATCTATGTCTTCAGAGTACAGATGGAGGAGATGATGGTGAGCTTCTTTCAGGATATGGCATGGGTCATGAGCGACTCCTTCCAGGAGATTGCATGTGAGATCATTCATGATGCTTGACCTGGCCAAGGTAGTACCTCCATAATGTAGTAGTCTGTGTGTTCTACTCATGTCGTATTATCAGCAAGGCTTCACCATGCTTTGGGGGAGGGGGATAGTGTAGGCATGTATTTCTGCACATTACTGCAATGTACTTGTAATGTTTTGTGCATATTGTGCATGTTATTCTGAAAGTAAATCTTGAGTGCATGTTGCACCCATTTGCATTTATCACCACAGCAGAGTGGCCAGTGCATGCACATCCTATTCATGTTATCACTATTGTACACTAACCCCCTATGGCCACTTCCTGGTTTTCATGTTCTGCATATGTGTTACTCCACACAGTGGTAGACTACAGATTTGTGCATCTGCATGCCCTTCTTGCCATTAAAACAAACGTACCTTATACAGTTGCATCTGTGCTGTGGGTGGGCCAAGTGTCATCAGATGCAGCATGACAGTACATAAGGGTTATGTCATAGTACTCATTAACTTTTGCCTGTACCTATGCTAAAGTCAGGGTTTGTGTTGTACATGACTGTGCCATGCTTACACATTGCACACACATATCCCTTACATGCTGTCATTTGTGTATGTTGTACACATAAACAGACTTCTCTGTACCATGTTTATCATCAGCACTTGCACCTAGTACTATTTTATGGACACATGCATTTGCCTCAGAAATGACTGTCATGGGTGTTTACTCTAACAATGTTTCACAATGGTTTTGCATTATATGTGGGGTGTTATTGTGACCTCTGTCCTTCCCACTCAGATATTTTATCTGTATGATACACATGGCAAATATGTAGGATGTTTCAAATTTCTGTCATGTCTTTGTGTGACGGTTGAGTTACTAGCCTGAGACAGTAATGTACTGTCAGACTGAGATCACTCTTGTGTGCAACACTCAGGTGTACAATGGTGAGATATAAGAAGTCTATGCACGTGTGATGTCTGACATGGCATCGCATGAAATTATTTGGCTTCACTGTTCATAGTCCTGATTTTGTGTTTTTGTACATAATCACTGCTGTTCATTATGTTGTGCTACAGTGCTCTGGCCAAATATACCCACATAACCGTGAACATGCTATTGTTGAACATGGGATTGCAACATGTCAGGATTGAGGATGTTGTGTTTACATGACATATATTCTGATGGCAAACTGCACATTGTCATTATTCTCACAGGACTGTGCTGTTTCGTGAGCCTACACTGTGAAGAATCTTCTGACTACTGATGCAATTATTATGATCACTTGCCTGTAATACAAACATTTTTTGGGCAAAATTCAGGATTGTTATTTGGCTTGGTGGACAGATGGTTACCTCTTGCACACATGTTTGGAGGTTTTAATTAGAAATCTGCTACTGTGATTCTACATTTGTTTGCTTTGATGTGATTTGCTATTCTAATCATGGACTTGTGTTTACAGTGTTGATGGGCAAGGATGTAGCTACTGATATTTGTGCAAAATTGCTCATTTTGGCAAAGCATTGCTCTTTGTCATATACATAACAGCATTCCTGATCCTATTTGTAAGGCCGTCACACAATTACTGATATCAAGCACTGCTGTTTTATGCATTGGGGCATTACCTTAATATTTTAGCATCGTAGATCATTCTTGGGCTGCATTTCTGATCTATTTGTTATCTTCCAGTGATCCTTTCTCTGCAGTTTGTATGTGTGTTGTTTGTGTCCCATATCCTGCCCTTTTTGCATGGTACTACCACTGCCTGTTTTGTGGTGTGCTTTTTGTTACACATTTCTTACCCACCCTTTGCCTATTCCATTTCCTAAGAAATCACTGATCACTCTTTTCTCAAAAATAGGGGGAGGGGCTATGCCTCCAAAATAATGGGACCCATCCCTCCCAAAAATTACCCATGACCTCTGACCTTCATATTTCTTCTGTTATCTCTGTCCCTCTTCCTTATTCTCGCCCACATTCTACTGTCATATAACTTTATTTCTTGGGGTATGTGCATTTTGCATTTTCCCATGCATCCTACATCTTACTATATTTATAGATAGACATTTTATGATGCTTATAATGTGGCCATATATATCTCATCCCCAGAAGAACATTTTTTTTAATTATGGAATCAGGAAATATATATTATATATTTTTTTTCATTTTATTTGTGGATTACAACAGACTCTGCAGGATATTGGAGATGCCTATTGTGTATAGGCATTCTATTTCTGGTTAGTTACATTCTCTTAGCTTAATGCTTTACTTCCATGCCATATATGCCACATTGGCAAAACTCAATGTATGCTTTTGTGTAAAGGTCTTAAATGCCCTGTGACTTACCATTGATCATTTTCAGTTGATTTTGTTACACTGATTTCTATACTGAATCTAATCAGCATATTACCTAGGTTCCCACATGATTTGTATGGAATTTCTCATATTACACCAACTTCTGTGACTCTTTAAGAATCTGGCCCATCACAATTTTGAAATGCAGAAGTAAGCTACAGTACCTTGAGTAAATCCACACAGGTACAAAAACAACACAAAAGCTGCAGACAGAAAATGGCCACAGATCAGGAATGAATGCTAGAGCTGGAGTGTTGAGGCAGAGATCATAATACTGAGCCACTGTGCTGGAATTGAAATAATACTGGTCATGATCTCTGTAAATATGTGGTTCTGCTGAACATATTTATTTGAATAAAGATGAAGAAAGATTGGATGAATTCATAAAGGCTACTGTCAAGTGCATTAATCTCTCTAGCACGAAGATGTGCAGCAAAGCATTGGACTATCTCTGTGGTTATTCTGCATGCAAACGAGGCAGTCCAGGGGAGAGGTGTATGCTAATTAGCTATGTGATCACCTCAGACCTTCCCCAGGAAGGCATCTATGGGCCAAAACATTCAGACTCACTCAGTCATGTGGATTATCATTGCCACCCCTATCACATTATGGAAGTGAAAACTATATGGCCATGTTCAGCAGTAGCAGAAGAGGTAAGTACAGAGGATTTTATTTGTAAGGTAAGATTGGTAGGTGTGTGAGTGTATGCAATGGGCTGTATGTGTGTGTGAGTTTCCTTATGTGCATGCACAAGAGCATGTGTGTGTGTCTGTGTTTGTACATGAATTCAAGTGTTTGTGTGTGTTTAATGTCCACATTTGTGAGCATGGGTTGGGTTGACTGTCATACATATTCAAGTGTTTGTGCGTGTTTAATGTGCGTGTTTGTGAGTGTGGGTTGGTTTGATTGTCATACCTCCACAACACTAGACTAACAAAAGCAGACCGCCTTAAGGCCCTATCCCTGTATTCTGTCTCCTACAGACATTTGAGGGGAGATCTATGCCTGGCATACAAGGCATTGTTGCCTGATGAACCTCCCGCGTATCTGCAAAACAAACAGCACCAGAATTACCCATTGTAAAGACTTAAACTTTGCCTGTGATATAAATTGGACCTGCTGGAGAGACAGGTATGTATCCCAGAGACTACCCGTCTATGAAACAGGCTCCCCATTCATGTAAAGCAGAGTTCCTCCCTAACCCAATTCAACTACAACTTGGAAAATTGGATGGGGAATAGGAAATTCGTCCACGGTTTGGCACCTATGTCTCTAATGGACACGGGAAACTGCAAATGGTTCATCTCCCAGGTCCCTGCTTTTAAACGCTTGATTTCCCAACCCCCTGCTTACACTTATCAAGGGTATCAGAACTTATCAGAGATTTGGGATGCATGGCTAGGCTTAAAAAGGCCTTTGTGGTCATTAGACTAGTAAAGACATATAAACCTATAAGCTATGATATTGGGTGGGTGAAGTACTAGAAATCAGGGATTACTGTATTACATGCATGGGAGAGAACACTTGCCACCAGGGAGTACACTGTAAGACTTCTGCCTTAAGGGCGCATGCAGCAGTATGGATCATGGGATGGAGAAACCAATAGCCACCAAGGATAGTACTAATATGCCATAATAGCAATTACAGCAGTGCAGGGATTAGGGGGACCACAAGACACCAGGCATAACACTACTATGCCATGATAGCACTTACAGCAGTGCAGGGATTGGGGGGACCAGTAGACACCAGACATAATACTAATATGCCATAATAGCACTTACAGCAGTGTAGGGACTGGGGGACCACTAGACAACAGGGATAATATTAATATGCCATAATAGCACTTGCAGTAGTACAGGGATTGATGGGATCACTAGATACCAGGCATAATACTAATATGCCATAATAGCACTTACAGCAGTGCAGGGATTAGAGGAACCACAAGACATCAGGCATAACACTGCCATGCCATGATAACACTTACAGCAGTGCAGGGATTGGGGGACCACTAGACACCAAAGATAATACTAATATATCATAATAGCACTTACAGTAGTGCAGGGATTGATGGGACCACTAGACACCAAGCATAATACTAATATGCCATAATAGCACTTACAGCAGTGCAGGGATTAGGGAGACCATGAGACACCAGGATTAACACCACTATGCCATAATAGCACTTACAGCAGTGCAGGGATTGGAGGGACCAGTAGACATCAGGCATAATACTAATATACCATAATAGCACTTACAGCAGTGCAGGGAATGGGGGACCACTAGACACTGGGCATAATACTAATATGCTAGAACAATACTTAAAGCATACAGGGATCGGGGAAATGATGAGATACCAGGGATAATACTACTATGCCATAATGGCACTTACAGCAGTGCAGGGATTAGGGGACCACTAGACACCAGGCATAATACTAATATGCTATAACAGCACTTAAAGCATACAGGTACTGGGGGGACTACGAGAAAGCAGGTATAATACTAATATACTATAGTGGCTCTTACAGCAGTCCAGGGATTGGGAGGACCACTAGACACCAGGCATAAGTCTAATATGCCATAATATCACTTGCAGCAGTCCAGGGACTGGGGGACCATGAGAAACTAGGGATGATACTAATATGATATAATGGCACTTACAGAAGTGCAAGGATTAGGGGACCACTAGACACCAGGCATAATAATAATATGCCATAATAGCTCTTACAGCAGTGCAGGGATTATAGGACCACTAGACACCAGGCATAATACTAATATGCCATAATAGCACTTACAGCAGTGCCGAGATTGGGGGACCACTAGACACCAGCGATAATACTCTTCTTCTTCTTCTTTCAACTGCTCCCATTAGGACTCACCACAGTGGATCATCTGTTTCCATTTCTTCCTGTCCTCTGCAGCTTGCTCTGTCACAAAAAACACCTGCATGTACTCTCTCACCACATCCATAAACCTTATCTTAGGCCTTCCTCTTTTCCTGTTACCTGGCAGCTTCATCCTTAGCATCTTTTTCCCAGTATACTCAGCATCCCTCCTCAGCACATGACCAAACCAATGTAATCTTGCCTCTCTGGCTTTGTCTCCAATCCTTCCAACCTGGGCTGACCCTTTAATATACTTATTCCTAATCCAGTCCACCTTCGTCATATCTAGTGCAAATCTTAACATCTTTACCTTTGCCACATCCAGCTCTGACTCCTGCCTTTTTGTCAATGCCACTGTCTTCAACCCATATAACATAGCTGGTCTCACTACCTTCTTGTAGACCTTCCCTTTCATTCTTACTGGTACTTTTCTGTCACAAATCACGTCTGACACTCTTCTCCATCCACTCCATCCTGCCTGTACTCTCTTCTTCACCTCTCTTCCACACTCACCATTACTCTGAACTGTTTATCCCAAGTATTTAAACTGATCCACCTTCGCCACCTCTACTCCCTTCATCCTCACCATTCCTCTATCCTCCCTCTCATTCACACACATATATTCTGTCTTAGTCCTGCTGACCTTCATTTGTCTTCTCTCTAGAACATATCTTCACCTCTCCAGGGTCTCCTCCACCTGTTCCCTACTCTCACTACAGATCACAATGTCATCTGCAAACATCATAGTCCACGGGGACTCCTGTCTGATCTCGTCTGTCAACCTGTCCATCACCATTGCAAATAAGAAAGGGCTCAAAGCTCATCCTTGATGTAATCCCACCTCCACCTTAAACGCATCTGTCACTCCCACCACAGACCTCACTACTGTCACACTACCCTTGTACATATCCAGTACTACTCATACATACTTTTCTGACACTCCCAACTTCTTCATACAATACCACAACTCTTCTCTCGGCAACCTATAATATACTTTCTCTAAGTCCAAAAAGACACAGTGTAACTCCTTCTGACGTTCTCTGTAATTCTCCATCAACAATCTCAGAGCAAACATTGCATCTGTAGTGCTCTAACCTGCCAAGAAACATAACTACTGATCACTAATCATCACCTCCCTTCCTAACCTAGCTTCCACTACTCTTTCAACTAACTTCATGCTGTGACTGATTAATTTAATCTCTCTGTAGTTACTACAGCTCTGCACATCAACCTTATTCTTAAAAATTGGTAACAAAACATTTTTTCTCCATTCCTCAGGCATCCTCTCACTTTCTAAGATTTCATTAAACAATCTAGTTAAAAACTCCACTGCCATTTCACCTAAACACCTCCATGCTTCCACTGGTATGTCATCTGGACCAACAGCTTTTCCATTCTTCATCCTATTCGCCACCAGGGAAAATACTAATATGCCATAATAGCAGTTACAGTAGTGCAGGGATTGACGGGACCACTAGAAACCAGGCATAATACTAATATGCCATAATAGCACTTACAGCAATGCTGGGATTAGGGGGGCCACGAGACACCAGGCATAGCACTGCTATGCCGTGATAACACTTACAACAGTGCAGGGACTGGGGGAGCCAGTAGACACCAGGCATAATACTAATATGCCATAATAGCACTTACAGCAGTGCATGGATTGGGGGACCACTAGACACCAGGCTTAACACTATTATGCCATAATAGCACTTACAGCAGTGCAGGAATTGGGGGACCAGTAGACACCAGACATAGTACTAACATGCCATAATAGCATGTACAGCAGTGCAGGGACTGGGGGACCACTAGACACCAGTGATAATACTAATATGCCATAATAGCACTTACAGCAGTGCAGGGATTGGGGGACCACTAGACACCAGGCATAATACTAATATGCCATAATAGCCCTTAAAGCAAAGCAGGGACTGGGGGAAACCACTAGACACCAGGCATAATATAAATATGCTAGAACAACACTTAAAGCATACAGGGAGTGGGGAGATGACAAGACACCAGGGATAATACTACTATGTCACAATAACACTTACAGCAGTGCAGGGATTGGAGGACCACTAGACAGCAGGCAATTAACAGCAATTAAAGCATACAGGGACTGGAGGGGCTACGAGACAGCAGATATAATACTAATATACTATAGTGGTGTTTACAGCAGTGCAGGGATTAGGGGCACCTCTAGACACCAGGCATAATACTAATATGCCATAATAGCACCTACAGCAGTGCAGGGATTACGGGACCAATAGACACCAGGCATAATACTAATATGCCATAATAGCACTTACAGCAGTGCAGGAATTAGGGGGACCACGAGACACCAGGCATAACAATACTATGCCATGATAGCAGTTACAGCAGTGCAGGGATTGGGGGACCAGTAGACACCAGGCGTAATACTAATATGGCATAATAGCACTTTCAGCAGTGCAGGGATTGGGGTACCACTAGACACCAGGGATAATACTAATATGCCATAATAGTACTTACACCAGTGGAAGGATTAGGGGTCTCACGAGACACCAGGCATAATACTACTATGCCATGATAACACTTACAGGAGTGCAGGGATTGGGGGGACCCGTATACACCAGGCATAATACTAATATGCCATAATAGCACTTACAGCAGTGCAAGGATTGGGGGACAACTAGAAATCAGGGATAATATTAATATGTCATAATAACACTTACAGCAGTGCAGGGATTGATGGGACCACTAGACACCAAGCCTAATACTAATATGTCATAATAGCACTTAAAGCAGTGCAGGGATTAGGGAGACTACGAGACACCACCCTTAACACTACTATGCCATAATAGCACTTACAGCAGTGCAAGGATTGGGGGGACCAGTAGACACCAGGCATAATACTAATATACATAATAGTACTTACAGCAGTGCAGGTATTGGGGACCACTAGCACTTGGGATAATATTACTATGCCATAATAGCACTTACAGCAGTGCAGGGATTGATGGTACCACTAGACACCAAGCATAATACTAATATGCCATAATAGCACTTACAGCAGTGCAGGGATTAGGGGGACCACGAGACACCAGGCTTAACACTACTAGGCCATAATAGCACTTACAACAGTGCACGGATTGGCGGGAACCAGTAGACACCTGGCATAAGACTAATATGCCATAATAACACTTACAGCAGAGCAGGGATTAGGGAGACTATGAGACACCAGGCTTGAAACTACTATGCCATAACAGCACTTACAGCAGTGCAGAGATTGGGGGAACTAGTAGACATCAGGCATAATACTAATATACCATAATAGCACTTACAGCAGTGCAGGTATTGGGGACCACTAGCACTTGGGATAATATTAGTATGCCATAATAGCACTTACAGCAGTGCAGAGATTGATGGTACCACTAGACACCAAGCATAATACTAATATGGCATAATAGCACTTACAGCAGTGCAAGGATTAGGGGAACCATGAGACACTTGGCATAACACTACTATGCCATAGTAGTACTTACAACAGTGCAGGGATTGGTGGGAACCAGTAGACACCTGGCATAATACTAATATGCCATAATAGACCTTACAGCAGTGCAGAGACTGGGGGACCACTAGACACCAGGGACAATACTAATATGCCATAATAGCACTTACAGCAGTGCAGGGATTGGAGGACCACTAGACCCTAGGCATAATACTAATATGCCATAATAGCACTTACAACAGTGCATGGACTGGGAGGAACAACTAGATAACAGGCATAATACTAATATGCTAGAACAGCACTTAAAGCAAACAGGGACCAGGGAGACGACAAGACACCAGGGATAATACTACTATAACATAATAGCACTTACAGCAGTGCAGGGATTCGAGGACTACTAGACACCAGGCATAATACTAATATGCTATAACAGCACTTAAAGCATACAGATACTGGGGCGACTACAAGACAGTAGGTATAATACTAACATACTATAGTGATGGTTACAGATGTATAGGCATTAGAGGGACCACTAAACATCAGGCCTAATACTAATATGCCATAATAGCACTTGCAGCAGTGCAGGGACTGGAGGACCATTAGACAACAGGGATAATACTAATATGCTATAATGGCAATTACAGAAGTGCAGGGATTAGGGGAATATTAGACACCAGGGATAATTCTACTATGCCATAATAGCACTTACAGCAGTGCAGGGATTGGGAGACCAGTAGACACCAGGCATAATAATAACATGCCATAATAGCACTTAGTGCAGGGATTGTGGGACCACTGGACACCAGCAATACTACTAATATGCCATAATAGCACTTACAGCAGGGCAGGGATTGGGGGACCATTAGACACTAAGCATTATACTAATATGCCATAATAGCCCTTAGAGCAGTGCAGGGACTAGAAGAAACCACTAGACAGCAGTCATAATACTAATATGCTAGAACAACACTTAAAGCATACAGAGACTGGGGAGACAATGAGACACCAGGGATAATACTACTATGGCATAATAGCACTTACAGCAGTGCAGGGATTGGAGGACCACTAGACACCAGGGATGATACTAATATGCTATAACAGCACTTAAATCATACAGGGTCTGGGGGGAGTACAAGACAGCAGGTATAATACTAATATACTATAGTGGTGCCTACAGCAGTGCAGGGATTAGGGGGACCACTAGACACCAGGCATATTACTAATATGCAATAATAGCACTTGCAGCAGTGCAGGAACTGGGGGACCATGAGACACCAGGGATAATACTGATATGCTATAGTGACACTTACAGAAGTGCAAGGATTAGGGGATGACTAGACACCAGGCATAATACTAATATGCCATAATAGCACTTACAGCAGTGCTGGGATTAGGGGACCACTAGACACCAGGCATAATACTAATATGTAATAATAACACTGTCAGCAGTGCAGGGATTAGGGGGAACACAAGACACCAGGCATAACACTACTATGCCATAATAGCACTTACAGCAGTGCAGGGACTGGGGGGAACAACTAGATACCAGGCATAATAATAATATGCTAGAAAAACACTTAAAGCATACAGGGACCAGGGAGATGACAAGACACCAGGGACTATACTACTATGCCATAATGGCACTTACAGCAGTGCAGGGATTAGGGGACCACTAGACAACAGGCATAATACTAATATGCTATAACACTACTTAAAGCATACAGGTACTGTGGGACTACGAGACAGCAGGTATAATAGTAATATACTATATTGGTGCTTACAGATGTGCAGGAATTAGGGGGACCACTAGACACCAGTCATAATACTAATATGCCATATTAGCACTTGCAGCAGTGCAGGGACAGGGGGACCATGAGACACCAGGGATAATACTAATATGCTAAACTGGCACTTACAGAAGTGCAGGGATTAGGGAACCACTAGACACCAGAGATAATTCTACTATGCCATAATAGCACTTACAGCAGTGCAGGGATTGGGGGAACAGTAGACACCAGGCATAATACTAATATGCCATAATAGCACTTACAGCAGTGCAGGGATTGGGGGACCACTAGGCAACAGCAATAATGCTAATATGCCATAATATTACTTACAGCAGTGCAGGGATTGGGGGAGCAGTAGACACCAGGCATAATACTAACATACCATAATAGCACTTACAGCAGTGCAGATATTGGGGAACCACTAGACACCAGGCATAATACTAATATGCTAGAACAACACTTAAAGCATACAGGGACTAGGGAGATGACGAGACACCAGGGATAGTACTAATACACCATAATAGCTCCTACAGCTGTGCAGGGATTAGGGCACCGCTAGACACCAGGCATAATACAAATATGCCATAACAGCACTTGCAGCAGCGCAGGGATTATGGGACCACTTGACACCAGGCATGATACTAATATGCCATAATGGAACTTACAGCAGTGCAGGGATTAGTGGGACCACAAGACACCAGGTATAACAATACTATGCCATGATAGCACTTGCAGCAGTGCAGGGATTAGGGGACCAGTAGGCACCAGGCATAATACTAATATGCCATAATAGCACTTACAGCATTGCAGGGATTAGGAGACCACTAGATACCATGGATAATACTAATATGCTATAATAGAAATTACAGTAGTGCAGGGATTGATGGGACAACCAGACACCAGGCATAATACAAATATGCCATAATAGCACTTACAGCAGTGCAGGGATTAGGGGGAACATGAGACACCAGGCATAACACTACTATGCCATAATAGCACTTACAGCAGTCCAATAATTGGGGGGACCAGTAGACACCAGGCATAATACTAATATGCCATAATAGCACTTATAGCAGTGCAGGGATTTAGGGACCATTAGACACCTGGGATAAAACTAATATGACATAATTGCACTTTCAGCAGCGCAGAGATTGATGGTACCACTAGACACCAGGTATAATACTAATATGCCATAACAGCACTTACAGCAGTGCAGGGATTAGGGGGACCACAAGACACCGGTCTTAACACTTCTATGACATAATAGCACTTACAGCAGTGCAGGGATTGGCGGGAACCAGTAGACACCTGGTATAATACTAATATGCAATAATAGCACTTACAGCAGTGCAGGGATTGGAGGAACACTATACACTAGGCAGAATACTAATATGCCATAATAGCACTTACAGCAGTGCAGGGACTGGGCAGAACAACTAGATACCAGGCATAATACTAATATGCTAGAACAGCAATTAAAGCATACAGGGACCAGGAAGATGACGAGACACCAAAGATAATACTACTATGCCATAATGGCACTTATAGCAGTGCAGGGACTGGGGAATCACTAAACACCAGTCATAATACTAATGTGCTATAACAGCACTTAAAGCATACAGGTACTGGGGGGACTACGAGACAGCAGGTATAATATTATTATACTATAGTGGTGCTTACAGATGTGCAGGGATTAGGGGGACCACTAGACACCAAGCATAATACTAATATGCCATATTAGCACTTGCAGCAGTGCAGGGACTGGGGGACCACTAGACACCAAGGATAATTCTACTATGCCATAATAACACTTACAGCAGTGCAGGGATTGGGGGACCAGTAGACACCAGGCATAATACTAACATGCCATAATAGCACTTACAGCAGTGCAGGAATTGGGGGACAGCTAGACACCAGTGATAATACTAATATGCCATAATAGCACTTACAGCAGTACACATATTGAGGACCACTAGACACTAGGCAAAATACTAATATGCCATAATAGCCCTTAGAGCAGTGCAGGGACTGGGGGGAACCACTAGACACCAGGCACAATACTAATATGCTAGAACAACATTTAAAGCATACAGGGACTGGGGAGATGACGGGACACCAGGGATAATACTAATATGCCATAATATCTCTTAAAGCTGTGCAGGGATTAGGGGACCAGTAGATTCCAGGCATAATGCTAATATGCCATAATAGCACTTAAAGCAGAGCAGGGATTAGGGGACCACTAGACACCAGGCATAATACTAATATGCCATAATGGCACTTACAGCAGTGCAGGGATTAGGGGGACCATGAGACACCAGGCATAACACTACTATGCCATGATAGCACTTACAGCAATGCAGGGATAGGGGAGAAGTAGACACCAGGTATAACACTAATATGCCATAATAGCAGTTACATCAGTGCAGGGATTGGGGGACCAGTAGACACCAGGGATAATACTAATATGCTATAATAGCACTTACAGATGTGCAGGGATTGATAGGACCACTAGACACCAGGCATAATACTAATATGCCGTAATAGCACTTACAGCAGTGCAGAGATTAGGGGGACTACAAGACACAAGGCTTAACACTACTTTGCCATAATAGCACTTACAGCAGTGCAGTGATGGGGGGGGGGGCAAGTAGACACCAGGCATAATACTAACATGCCATAATAGCACTTACAGCAGTGCAGGGATTGGGGGACTACTAGACACCAGCGATAATGCTAATATGCCATAATAGCTCTTAAAGCAGTGCAGATATTGGGGGACCACTAGACAGTAGGCATAATACTAATATGCCATAATAGCTCTTAAAGCAGTGCAGGGACTGGGGGACCACTAGACACCAGCAATAATGCTAATATGCCATAATAGCTCTTACAGCAGTGCAGATATTGGGGAACCACTAGACACCAGGAATAATACTAATATGCTAGAACAACACTTAAAGCATACAGGGACTGGGGAGATGACAAGAGACCAGGGATAGCACTAATATGCCATAATAGCTCTGACAGCTATGCAGGGATTAGGGCACAACTAGACACCAGGCATAATACTAATATGCCATAACAGCACTTGCAGCAGCTCAGGGATTAGAGGACCACTTGACACCAGGCATAATACTAAAATGCCATAATGGCACTTACAGCAGTGCAGGGATTAGGGGGACCATGAGATGCCAAGTATAACAATACTATACCATGATAGCACTTGCAGCAGTCCAGGGATTGGGGGACCAGTAGACACCAGGCATAATACTAATATGCAATAATAGCACCTACAGCATTGCAGCGATTAGGGGACCACTAGACACCATGGATAATACTAATATGCTATAATAGAAATTACAGTAGTGCAGGGATTGATGGGACCACTAGACACCAGCCATAATACAAATATGACATAATATCACTTATAGCAGTGCGGGGATTAGGGGACCACTAGACACCATGGATAATACTATTATGCTATAATAGAAATTACAGTCGTGCAGGGATTGATGGGACCACCAGACCCCAGACATAATACAAATATGCCATAATAGCACTTACAGCAGTGCAGGGATTAGGGGGAACATGAGACACCAGGCATAACACTACTATGCCATAATAGCACTTACAGCAGTCCAGGAATTGGGGGGACAAGTAGACACCAGGCATAATACTAACATGCCATAATAACACTTACAGCAGTGCAGGGATTGGGAGACCACTAGACACCAGGGATAACACTAATATGCCATAATAGCACTTTCAGCAGTGCAGGGATTGACTGTACCACTAGACACCAGGCATAATACTAATATGCCATAATAGCACTTACAGCAGTGCAGGGATTGGTTGGAACCAGTAGACACCTGGCATAATACTAATATGCAATAATAGCACTTATAGCAGTGCAGGGATTGGAGGACCACTAGACACTAGGCATAATACTAATATGCCATAATAGCACTTTCAGCAGTGCAGGGACTGGGGGAACAACTAGATACCAGGCATAATAATAATATGCTAGAAAAGCACTTAAAGCATACAGCGACCGGGGAGATGGCAAGACACCAGGGATGATACTACTATGCCATAATGGCACTTACAGCAGAGCAGGGATTAGGGGACCACTAGACACCAGGTATAATACTAATATGCTATTACAGCAATTAAAGCATACAGGTACTGGGGGTCTACGAGACAGCAGGTATAATAGCAATATACTATAGTGCTGCCTACAGCAGTGCAGGGGTTGGGGTGACCACTAGACACCAGGCATAATACTAATATGCCATATTATCACTTGCAGCAGTGCAGGGACTGGGGGACCATGAGACACCAGGGATAATACTAATATGCTATAATGGCACTTACAGAAGTGCAGGGATTATTACCACTAGACACCAAGGATAATTCTACTATGCCATAATAACACTTACAGCAGTACAGGGATTGGGGGACCAGTAGACACCAGGCATAATACTAAAATACCATAATAGCACATACAGCAGTGCAGGGATTGGGGGACCACTAGACACCAGTGATAATACTAATATGCCATAATAGCACTTACAACAGTACACATATTGGGGACCACTAGACACTAGGCATAATACTAATATGCCATAAAAGCCCTTAGAGCAGTGCAGGGACTGGGGGGAACCACTAGACACCAGGCATAATATTAATATGCTAGAACAACATTTAAAGCATACAGGGACTGGGGAGATGACGGGACACCAGGGATAATACTAATATGCCATAATATCTCTTACAGCTGTGCAGGGATTAGGGGACCAGTAGATTCCAGGCATAATGCTAATATGCCATAATAGCACTTAAAGCAGCGCAGGGATTAGGGGACCACTAGACACCAGGCATAATACTAATATGCCATAATGGCACTTACAGCAGTGCATGGATTAGGGGGACCATGAGACACCAGGCATAACACTACTATGCCATGATAGCACTTACAGCAATGCAGGGATAGGGGAAAAGTAGACACCAGGCATAACACTAATATGCCATAATAGCACTTACATCAGTGCAGGGATTCGGGGACCAGTAGACACCAGGGATAATACTAATATGCTATAATAGCACTTACAGATGTGCAGGGATTGATAGGACCACTAGACACCAGGCATAATACTAATATGCCGTAATAGCACTTACAGCAGTGCAGAGATTAGGGGGACTACAAGACACAAGGCTTAACACTACTTTGCCATAATAGCACTTACAGCAGTGCAGTGATGGGGGGGGGAGAAGTAGACACCAGGCATAATACTAACATGCCATAATAGCACTTACAGCAGTGCAGGGATTGGGGGACCACTAGACACCAGTGATAATGCTAATATGCCATAATAGCTCTTAAAGCAGTGCAGATATTGGGGGACCACTAGACAGTAGGCATAATACTAATATGCCATAATAGCTCTTAAAGCAGTGCAGGGACTGGGGGACCACTAGACACCAGCAATAATGCTAATATGCCATAATAGCTCTTACAGCAGTGCAGATATTGGGGAACCACTAGACACCAGGAATAATACTAATATGCTAGAACAACACTTAAAGCATACAGGGACTGGGGAGATGACGAGAGACCAGGGATAGCACTAATATGCCATAATAGCTCTGACAGCTATGCAGGGATTAGGGCACCACTAGACACCAGGCATAATACTAATATGCCATAACAGCACTTGCAGCAGCTCAGGGATTAGAGGACCACTTGACACCAGGCATAATACTAAAATGCCATAATGGCACTTACAGCAGTGCAGGGATTAAAGGGACCATGTGATGCCAAGTATAACAATAATATACCATGATAGCACTTGCAGCAGTCCAGGGATTGGGTGGCCAGTAGACACCAGGCATAATACTAATATGCAATAATAGAAATTACAGTAGTGCAGGGATTGATGGGACCACTAGACACCAGGCATAATACAAATATGACATAATATCATTTATAGCAGTGCAGGGATTAGGGGACCACTAGACACCACGGATAATACTAATATGCTATAATAGAAATTACAGTAGTGCAGGGATTGATGGGACCACTAGACACCAGGCATAATACAAATATGACATAATATCACTTATAGCAGTGCAGGGATTAGGGGGCCACTAGACATCATGGATAATACTAATATGCTATAATAGAAATTACAGTAGTGCATGGATTGATGGGACCACCAGACCACAGACATAATACAAATATGCCATAATAGCACTTACAGCAGTGCAGGGATTAGGGGGAACGTGAGACACCAGGCATAACACTACTATGCCATAATAGCACTTACAGCAGTCCAGGAATTGGGGGGACAAGTAGACACCAGGCATAATACTAACATGCCATAATAACACTTACAGCAGTGCAGGGATTGGGAGACCACTAGACACCAGGGATAACACTGATATGCCATAATAGCACTTTCAGTAGTGCAGGGATTGATGGTACCACTAGACACCAGGCATAATACTAATATGCCATAATAGCACTTACAGCAGTGCAGGGATTGGTGGGAACCAGTAGACACCTGGCATAATACTAATATGCAATAATAGCACTTATAGCAGTGCAGGGATTGGAGGACCACTAGACACTAGGCATAATACTAATATGCCATAATAGCGCTTTCAGCAGTGCAGGGACTGGGGGAACAACTAGATACCAGGCATAATAATAATATGCTAGAAAAGCACTTAAAGCATGCAGCGACCGGGGAGATGGCAAGACACCAGGGACTATACTACTATGCCATAATGGCACTTACAGCAGAGCAGGGATTAGGGGACCACTAGACACCAGGCATAATATTAAAATACCATAATAGCACATACAGCAATGCAGGGATTGGGGGACCACTAGACACCAGCGATAATACTAATATGCCATAATAGCACTTACAGCAGTACACATATTGGGGACCACTAAACACTAGGCATAATACTAATATGCCATGACAGCCCTTAGAGCAGTGCAGGGACTGGAGAGAACCACTAGACAATGGCCATAATACTAATTTGCTAGAACAACATTTAAAGCATACAGGGACTGAGGAGATGATGAAACACCAGGGATAATACTAATATGCCATAATATCTCTTACAGCTGTGGAGGGATTAGGGGACCAGTAGACTCCAGGCATAATGCTAATATTCCATAATAGCACTTAAAGCAGCGCAGGGATTAGGGGACCACTAGACACCAGGCGTAATACTAATATGCAATAATGGCACTTACAGCAGTGCAGGCATTAGGGGGGCATGATACACCAGGCATAACACTATTACGCCATGATAGCACTTACAGCAATGCAGGGATGGGGGTCCAGGATATGCCAGGCACAACACTAATATGCCATAATAGCACTTACAGCAGTGCAGGGATTGGAGGACCAGTAGACACTAGGGATAATACTAATATGCTATAGTAGCACTTACAGTAGTGCAGGGATTGATGGGACCACTACACACCAGGCATAATACTAATATGACATAATAGCAGTTACAGCAGTGCAGAGATTAGGGGGACTATGAGACACAAGGCTTAACACTACTATGCCATAATAGCACTTACAGCAGTGCAGGGATTGGGGGGACGAGTAGACACCAGGCATAATACTAATATGCCATAATAGCACTTACAGCAATGCAGGGGATTGATGGTACCACTGGACACCAAGCATAATACTAATATGCCATAATAGAACTTACAACAGTGCATGGACTGGGAGGAACAACTAGATGCCAGGCATAATACTAATATGCTAGAACAACACTTAAAGCATGGAGGGACCGGGGTGACGACAAGACACCAGTGATACTACTACAATGACATAATAGCACTTACAGCAGTGCAGGGATTGGGGACCACTAGACACCAGGCATAATACTAATATGCTATAACATCACTTAAAGCATACAGGTACTGGGGGGACTATGAGACAGCAAGTATAATACTAATATACTATAGTGGCGGTTACAGATTTGTAGGGATTATGGGGACCACTAGACATCAGGCATAATACTAATATGCCATATTACCACTTTCATCAATGCAGGGACTGGGGGACCATGAGACAACCGGGATAATACTAATATGTTATAATGGCACTTACAGAAGTGCAGGGATTAGGGGACCACGAAACACCAGGGTTAATTCTACTATGCCATAATAGCACTTACAGCAGTTCAGGGATTGGGGGACCAGGAGACACCAGACATAATACTAACATGCCATAATAGCACTTACAGCAGTGCAGGGATTGGGGGACCCCTAGACACCAGCAATAATACTAATATGCCATAATAGCACTTACAGCAGTACAGGGTTTGTGGGACCACTAGACACTAGGCATTTTACTAGTATGCCATAATAGCCCTTAGAGCAGTGCAGGGACTGGGGGAAACCACTAGACACCAGGCATAATACTAATATGCTAGAACAACACTTAAAGCATACAGGGACCGTGTAGATGATGAGACACCAGGGATTATACTACTATGCCATAATAGCACTTACAGCAGTGCAAAGATTGGATGACCACTAGACACCTGGCAAAATACTAATATGCTATAACAGCACTTAAAGCATTCAAGGACTGGTGGAACTATGAGACAGCAGGTATAATACTAATATACTATAGTGGCACTTAAAGCAGTGCAGGATTTAGTGGGACCACTAGACAACAGGGCTAATACTAATAGGCCATAATAGCACATGCAGCAGTGCAGGGACTGGGGGACCATGAGACAACAGGGATAATACTAATATGCTATAATGGCACCTACAGAAGTGCAGGGTTTAGGGGACCACTAGACACCAGGGATAACACTACTATGCCATAATTGCACTTACAGCAGTGCAGGGATTAGAGGACCACTAGACATCAGGCATACTACTAGTATGCCATAATAGGACGTGCAGCAGTGCAGGGACTAAGGGACCATGAGATATCAGGGATAATACTAATATGCTATAATGGCATTTAAAGAAGTGCAGGGATTAGGGGACCTGTAGACACCAGGCATAATACTACTATGACATAATATCACTTACAGCAGTGCAGGGATTAGGTGACCACTAGACACCAGGCATAATACTAATATGCCATAATAGCACTTACAGCAGTGCAGGGATTAGAGGGACCACCAAGAGACACCAGGCATAACACTACTATGCCATGATAGCACTTACAGCAGTGCAGGGATTGGGGGACCACTAGACATCAGGGATAATACTAATATGCTATAATAGCATTTACAGTAGTGCAAGGATTGATGGGACCACTAGACACTAGGGATAATACAAATATGCCATAATAGCACTTACAGCAGTGCAGAGATTAGTGAGACCACGAGACACCAGGCATAACACTAGTATGTCATGATAGCACTTACAGTAGTGCAGGGATTGGGGAGACCAGTAGACACCAGTCATAATAGTAATATGCCATAATAGCACTTACAGCAGTGCAGGGATTGGGGGACCACTAGACAACAGGGATAATGCTAATATGTCATAATAACACCTACAGCAGTGCAGGGATTTGGAGACCACTAGACACCAAGCATAATACTAATATGCCATGATAGCACTTACACCAGTGCAGGGATTGGGAGACCACTAGACACCTGGGATAATACTAATATGCCATAATAGCACATACAGCAGTGCAGGGATTGATGGCACCACTAGACACCAGGCATAATACTAATATACCATAATAGCACTTATAGCAGTGCAGGGATTAGGGGGGCCACAAAACAACAGGCTTAACACTACTATGCCATAAATGCACTTACAGCAGTGCAGGGATTAGCGGGAACCAGTAGACACCTGGCATAATACTAATATGATATAATGGCACTTACAGAAGTGCAGGGATTAGGGGACCACTAGACACCAGGGATAATTTTACTATGCCCTAATAGCACTTACAGCAGTGCAGGAATTGGGGGACCAATAGACACCAGCGATAATACTAATATGCCATAATAGCACATACAGCAGTGCATGGATTGGGGGACCACTAGACACTAGGCATAATACTAATATGCCATAATAGCCCTTAGAGCAGTGCAGGGATTGGGGGGAACCACGAGACACCAGTCATAATACTAATAAGTTAGAACAACACTTAAAGCATACAGGGACTGGGGAGATGATGAAACAACAGGGATAATACTACTATGCCATAATAGCACTTATAGCAGTGTAAGGATTGGAGGACCACTAGACACCAGGCATAATGCTAATATGCTATAACAGCACTTAAAGCATACAGGGACTGGGGGGGGGGCAATGAGACAGCAGGTATAATACTAATATACTATAGTGGCGCTTACAGCAGTGCAGGGATTAGGGGACCACTAGACACCAGGCATAATACTAATATGCCATAACAGAACTTGGAGCAGTGCAGGGACTGGGGACCATGAGACACCAGGAATAATAATAATATGCTATAATGGCACTTACAGAAGTGCAGGGATTAGGGGATCACCAGACACCAGGGATAATACTACTATGCCATAATAGCACTTACAGCACTGCAGGGATTAGAGGACCACTAGACATCAGGCATAATACTAATATGCCATAATAGCACTTGCAGCAGTGCAGGGACTGGGGGACCATGAGACACCAGCGATACTACTAATATGCTATAATGGCACTTACAGAAGTGCAGGGATTAGGGGAACTCTAGACATCAGGGATAGTACTAATATGCCATAATAGCTCTTACAGGTGTGCAGGGATTAGGGGACCACTAGACACCAGGCATAATACTAATATGCCATAATAGCACTTACAGCAGTGCAGGGATTAGGGGACCACTAGACACCAGACAGAATACTAATATGCCATAATGGCACTTAGAGCAGTGCAGGGATTATGGGGTCCACGAGACACCAGGCATAATACTACTATGCCATGATAGCACTTACAGCAGTGCAGGGATTAGGGGACCACTAGACACCAGGGATAATACTAATATGTTATAATAGCACTTACAGTAGTGCAGGGATTGATGGGACCACTAAACACCAGGCATAATACTAACTTGCCATAATAGCACTTACAGCAGTGCAGGGATTAGGGGGACCATGTGACACTAGACATAACACTACTATGCCATTATATCACTTACAGTAGTGCAGGGATTGGGGGGACCAGTAGACACCAGGCATAATACTAATATGCCATAATAGCACTTACAGCAGTGCAGGGATTGATGGGACCACTAGACACCAAGCATAATACTAATATGCCATAATAGTACTTACAGCAGTGCAGGGATTAGGGGAACTACAAGACACCAGGCTTAACACTACTATTCCATAATTGCACTTACATTAGTGCAGGGATTGGGGGGATGAGTAGACACAAGTCATAATTCTAATATGCCATAATAGCACTTACAGCAGTGCAGGGATTGATCGTACCACTAGACACCAAGCATAGTACTAATATGCCATAATAGCACTTACAGTATTGCAGGGATTAGGGGGACCATGAGACACCAGGCTTAACACTACTATGCCATAATAGCACTTACAGCAGTGCAGGGATTGCCGGGAAACAGTAGACACCTGGCATAATACTAATATGCCATACTATTACTTACAGCAGTGCAGGGACTTGGGTAACAACTAGATACCAGGCATAATACTAATATGCTAGAACAGCACTTAAAGCATACAGGGACCGGGGAGATGACGAGACACCAGGAATAATACTACTATGCCATAATAGCACTTACAGCAGTGCAGGGACTTGGGGAACAGCTAGATACCAGGCATAATACTAATATGCTAGAACAGCACTTAAAGCATACAGGGACCGGGGAGATGACGAGACACCAGGGATAATGCTACTATGCCATAATAGCACTTGCAGCAGTGCAGGGATTAGAGGCCCACTAGACATCAGGCATAATACTAATATATGCCATAATAGCACTTACAGCAGTGCAGGAACTGGGGGACCGTGAGACACCAGGGATAATACTAATATGCTATAATGGCACTTACAGAAGTGCAGGGGTTAGAGGACCACTAGACACCAGGGATAGTTCTACTATGCCATCATAGCACTTACAGCAGTGCAGGGATTATGGGACCACTAGACACCAGGCATATTACTAATATACCATAATAACACTTACAGCAGTGCAGGGGTTAAGGGGACCACTAGACACCGAGGATAATACTAATATGCTATAATGTCAGTGACAGCATGGGATCAAGGGTAGGGAGAACCATTAGACACCAGAGATACTAGTTATCTTCATATCTGATCCCACCAATGTAGTTAACTACCACAGGAACTGCTGATCTTCATGTTGTGTTAGTTAACTGCAGTTCAGGGACATGCTAATTAACCAATAGTGTGTTCCTTCCTCATTGTAGCTAACATATCTCTGTCTTAGAAAATACCACCTTTTAGTCCAGGTTATATGACTCTCAGTAGGCCTATTTGTTAATCCCAGGGAAGTGTTTGCTTATATACATTAGCAATACAATAATTTGCACCTGCTTCAAAATTCTTCATTTAATATTTTTACTAAAAGCTGTGGATATCATCAACATTATCTCACTAATTAACCTTATTCTAGATATGCCAAGAATATTAGCAGTGTTGTCAGAAGGATTTATTTTGTCATTTTATGTCCTTGGTTGTTTTGTCCAACAAACACTGATATTTTTAGAGCTGTCAGTCTCAATAGTTCAGTTGCTTTTGATCATATTTCACAACTACATATGAAAAAATATGAGACAGAATCTCTTCATAACTTAAATTCTTCTTTCTAGACAGGAAAAGCTTTATATTCATTCCTTTCTTCTTTCTACTCATGATGAAGGGTTGTTATATAATATGTATGCTAATGAGAACACACTGGAAAAATTAAGTCAATTGCGTAAGAAAAACATTTTTAGATACTCCTTTATCTACAAACCCCAGCATTTTAATTTCTTCGCTTCAGCAGAGTTTGTTTTAATAGAGGACTAATTACTACCCATAAGTGTTTATAAGATTGTTTCAAGAGTTATTATTTCTGACCTGCACATTTATTTGTATTGTCATGATGCAATTATTGGGATCTGTAATGCATCCTCCTTCTAAATCATTCTGAGGTATGCAAGGATTATTAATGACCTGGTAAAGATTCAACAACTCTGCAAGTAGACTGTAATATGCTGGGTGGAATTCCTATTCATTACACAGATGCATTAAGGCTAGTTGCACTGTCTATGAATGAGCGCAGCTAAGCTGCAATTCATAGAGGCCGCTTCCACTAATGTATGGTGGCTGCAAATGAGCATAATGAGATGTAAATGAGGAATCCTGTAACTCAGTCTATGCTAATGAAGCTTTCTCTCACCTATTTGCGATTCACTCTGGAATGTTCCCACTTTTCTGCACCATCTGCACTGTCTACAGATAACTTATGTAAAAAGAAGTCTTGCTAATCATATCTACATTGCAATCCATGAAAATGCTGTAACTTTCTACTACCCTTGCTATTTCCAAGTGTGAGTTGCTTGTCTTGGGTGAACCAAAACCACTTGTGCCCAGTGATGCTCATTGGCCAAGAAAGCTGAGGATAACTCACTATACCTTTGATAATCATGAGAAACCTGAAAGGTTCAGAGGGACAGGGGTATTATAAGGGTATTAGTGAATATACATGACTCTGTAGGGCACTAGATGAATGTGTGGATTTTCTATCCCAGTGGACACTAAGGGAAACAGGAAGTTCACCACAGGGATCACTGCTGTGGCTCTGCTCGACAGGGACACAAAAAATAATTTTCTTGAGTGGCGAAAGCCAGGGAACCTAGTTTGGCTAGGATTATATAGACCCTAGGGCTAATAGCCTAGTACATACCTATGAACCTATGTATACCCCTCACTATAATTGCCGCTGTGGTTTTCCAGTGACAGACTGGAGCAAACCTGGGATCACACAGACTTCTCCCTCAAGGATACTGCAGCAGTTCCTGGATATACTATTGGCACATGTGGATCAGTATACTTATTTCCCAGTGTCACCTCAGGACTGAGTCTGGACTTTATGTTCCTTTTATGGGGAGGCACACTTCCCTGAAATGCAATAGATTGGACCCATGTTGCAATTAGGGCCCCATATGGTCCATGGGTGGAGCATTACAGCATAGGAAGGGCTAGCATTCCTTCAATTGCCAGGTATTGTGTGATGCATGGAGGTGCATGACAAACATCTCTTCCCAGCATCCTGGCAGTGCACATGATTCCCATATCTGGCATATTACCTCATTCTATTACCTGCTCTTGCATGGTAGGATGCCCAGTGGTCATCTTGTTGGTAAGTGGAAAAGTATTTTTTTCTCTTTTTTTCTACTGTATTTAAGTAGTTATTCATGGTGAGCTGAATACTAAACCTCTATTCCTTTGTTTTGTCTTCCTCCCTTCTCTCTATCTCTCTCTCTCTCTCTCTTTACTTGCTGTCTTTCAGGTGATGCTGGATATCCACTTGAGCCATGGCCCATGACACCTGTGAGAAATACAAGTGGAGCTGCACAACAGACCTATAACACCTCCCTGTCCCAGACCCGTATTGTCCTTGATAGTCTTTGGCCTGCTGAAGAGTCATTTTTAGTGCTTGGATGAGTCTGGAGGTGCTCTTCGGCATGACCCACCTACTGCATGCAGAATGTTTCCTGCATGTTGCATTTTGTACAATGTGATCATATATGGGTCTGGTGGTGAGGTGACCTGTGCTGTCACTGCAGTTCCAAGATCCAGTCCTGCTATGATTAATGATGACTGACTGGCACCAGTAGTAAGGGACCCCATGCAGTAGGCTTATGCATAGCAAACAACTGTGAAGGTAAAGAGGTGGCATCTAGTCCAAAACTATGGCCCATGACATTCAGGTTAGTGTTTCCTTTATTGTAAAAGCACATAGAATGTAATTGATGATTGTAGTGATATCTATGGGTTATGCTGTGTGATAAATGGTCTACTGAACTGTTCATCTGACATTCACTCCCTCATCTTAAAATTATTTATTTATTTATTTATTAATTTAAGAACAGTTACTCATATTATTGTTTGGAAAAAATCATGTCTGAGTATTCATTGACTCCTGTTCAGTGATGTCATAAAGCATCACATAAGGAATAATCAAATTAACTGTTTTGCACAGCACATTCTATTGAGTTGTTTTACCTTAGTATGGATGTACCAAATGTCCTTAAGTGGAATAATTAGTAAAACATGTCAATTTAGTTTTTAACATGAGTTTATATGCTGCATTTGAATGAAAATGTATATATTGTGCTTTTTTATATCATGCAATTTTTTAAATTTTATGTGGTATGTTGAGGTACTGCACGTTAGATTATTTTATTCTATCACAAAAATTTGTGATTTCAGAGATAAAAAAATATCTGTTCTGTTGTCCACATGTATGATTTGGCAAAATTTTACAACAGATGCCCTTCCTGACACAACCCACCCCATTTATCCGGGCTTGGAACTGGCACAAAGTAATGCACTGGCTTGTGCATTCCCGTGGAGGGTAGTGTGACAGCGGTGAGGTCTGCGGTGGGAGTGACGGATACGTTTAAGGTGGAGGTGGGATTACATCAAGCATCAGCTCTGATCCCTTTCTTTATTTGCAATGGTGATGGACAGGTTGACAGACGAGATCAGGCAGGAGTCCCCATGAACTATGATGTTTGCAGATGACATTGTGATCTGTTGTGAGAGTAGGGAACAGGTGGAGGAGACCCTGGAGAGGTGGAGATATGCTCTAGAGAGAAGAGGAATGAAGGCCAGCAGGACTAAGACAGAATATATATGTGTGAATGAGAGGGAGGATAGAAGAATGGTGAGGATACAGGGAGTAGAGTTGGTGAAGGTGTATGAATTTAAATACTTGGGATCAACAGTTCAGAGTATTGGCGAGTGTGGAAGAGAGGTGAAGAAGACAGTACAGGCAGGATGGAGTGGGTGGAGAAGAGTGTCAGGAGTGATTTGTGACAGACGAGTACCAGTAAGAGTGAAAGGGAAGGTCTACAAGAGGGTAGTGAGACCAGCTATGTTATATGGGTTGGAGACAGTGGCACTGACAAAAAAGGCAGGAGTCAGAGCTGGATGTGGCAGAGTTAAAGATGTTAAGATTTGCACTGGGTGTGATGAGGGTGGACAGGATTAGGAATAAGTATATTAGAGGGTCAGCCCAGGTTGGAAGGTATGGAGACAAAGCCAGAGAGGCAAGATTACGTTGGTTTGGACATTTGCTGAGGAGGGATGCTGAGTATATTGGGAAAAAGATAGGAAGGCCTAAGATAAGGTTTATGGATATGGTGAGAGAGGACATGCAAGTGGTTGGTGTAACAGAGCAAGAAGCAGAGGACAGGAAGAAATGAAAACAGATGATCCGCTGTGGTGACCCCTAACAGGAGTAGTCGAAAGAAGAAAAAGAAGAAGAAGAGATAAAAACATATAGTAATTTGTCCAGTGGTGAGTATGAAATGCCAGCAGTGTTTGCTTACATGGCAGGATACTCATTTTAATCTAATTTTCTCATTATTGTGTTTTCATGAAAACTTGTGTATTACTACTTTAAAGTTGAAGGTAAGTACCAGCTGTAAGACTGATAATGTTTAGAGCACTGATTTTAATGACTGCAGTCTTACCTTAAACAGATTTCTTTCCACAGATGCCTGAGGTTTTAAGCAGTACTATTATAAGAATGAAATGCATAAAGTTGTAAAGTGTCCCAAATACACGACCTTATTTACTTTTGAGTTAAACATTGACCTTTGTTTGTGAAGGTAACATTGCAAGCAACATAAATGTCAGATTTGAATCAGCAGGTCAAATTTGCCATACACATCTCTTTAAGATAGGCTAGAAAACCAAAGTATTAAAGTATACAAAGTCCTAATTTTAACTTTTCAAAAGTATCAGATTAATAATGTTTTGCCATTCAAGCACCTCAACTATAAAATCAATATGAAGAGAAAAAATAAACAACAGGAAGCAATGAAAATGTAAATGCTCCAAGCACTGACTCCAACCAAATAAAAAGAAGTAAATCCTCCAAAGACCTTGATCTTGGTTTTAGTCTTTTTAATTTCACTTCTTCATACAGGATGGGTAAGTGCTGCTAAGTGAGCTAATGTGAAAATCTGCAATATATATGTATGTATATATAATATGGTCCTCCCTGACTGGTCCATTTGGGTGGACATAGATCAGCTGGTGTCACTTAGAGTGGGTATGGTTCCATAGTAGGCTGATTTGTGTATTAATGAGGTAACAGCAAGAAAAAGAAACATCAAGGCACAAGTCCCAATTAGAACACACATGTAAAACACTCCATCTAAATTTCAGTTTGTCAAATACAAATAGATGTTGTCCAACCTTGTTTCATATCAGCAGACACCTTGTAATTGGTTAAAGTGCACACTGATTTAGAAGGGGGTATAATTGGATTATATGAGACTATTGCATAATGCTTCATCAAATCCATCCTGTATCTGAGTCCTCTTACATAAAGTGTGAGAAAATTGTATAAACAGTATATAGGGTGCATAGAAGAAATAGCTAAAAAATGCTTAAAAAACTGCATAAAAAACATGCTATCAGGGAAACATCTAGACAGAAGTTAAATATTCCACCTTTATGGGAGAATGTGTATTATGCTCATAGAAGAAAATTAACAATTCCACAACACAGAAAGAAATGACTAATTCCCCAATAAACATCCCACTTACCTATTCTCTTTTACCTTGACTAGCCAAAGGAGAGGTCCATGCTAAGCTAAACCCCACAGGAAAACACGGGATAACAAAGAAAGTATGGAATATTCATCATATAAACATGACTGCACCTCAGCTGCCCCTGTCAAAAAAAAAAAAAACATGTGGACTCTGTCTAGAAACAGACTTATGGTTTTCAGATCTATAATGTGTTTTATACCATTGCTGTTGGATTTAGTAAATGTTTTTATGATTAAGTGTCCTTAGAATGATGAAACTTTGGATAGAACATGATGTGTTAAGTGTAGAGTAGGTGATACTGGAAGTGATTTTGAAAAGGGGCTGTCATGAGAGCTGGTTGATGAGTTAATCTGATGTCATGACCTACTTGATGCAGGTTATCCTGCAGACACTTATCTGACAGTGCTGCAGGAGCATGATCAGGACCTCGAATGAGAGGTCCTGCTAGGTTTTGATGAAAGGTTATGTGGCCTGCTTGGAATTTATTATTCTTGCCCCCCCCCTTGACTAATTACCGTACTCTTTTTGTGAAGCATTTGCAGTATGATGTGATTGTCCCCACGTCTCTGGACAGTACCCCAGCCTCTACCCCTTCCATGACTCCTGCTTGAGACTGTAAGTTCTAACTAGTGTACAAATGGAGGCAGCCATGGATGCTTGGTGTGCTGCCACACTAACATCAGTGTGATCATAGTATTATTCCTACTCTGTGCTATTTCCAAGTAGTGCTGGAAATATTCACCCATAACCTGGTGGACTCTCACCGTTTCTGCTAAAACTCTGTGTCAGCGCTCTGACCCTAACAATGTCATGGTATATTGCTGCTGGGCAGCCAGTGCTTTCCATGTTTTCTGTTGTAGCTGTAATAATTTCCTGCACCTGAGCACCCTTTGTAAAGGTGTCAGTGTGGACATTGTTATCTCTGAATGTCTGCCATCATCCTGAAAGTGTTTGTCTGACTTTGGAGATACTGGTGAAGAAGTACACGTTTTCTTCTCCTTTTACAACCATGTGTCTAATGTCAGCATGCACTTGACTTTGTGATGCACTGTTACTTCTTACAGAGTTACTAACATGTTGTGTTGCTTGAGTACTGCATACAACTTTGCTCAGACTGCCACATAAAATTAACTGTAGTACCATCATCTTCAACGGCCATTCTGCTGCTTATATCCTCAGAAATGTATCAGTATAGTAGAACTATTAGTTTCTGCTTCTGACCCTGTAAGAAATTATTCAAAAACATTTCTAATAAACAAATAGCACATGATACTGAATACTTATTAAGAAGGGGTGAGGGACACTTACCATGCTTTATTGTTATTTTGTGTGGATGTAGAAAGTTCACCTATTAATAGTAATTGTTATGTGTTTAATTAATTATTCTTTGTAAACTTTCATTTATCTTACTGTTTTTAAACCAATCTTCTTGAGCAGATGAGTGTTGATGCTGCAGACATGAGTATGTCCGCACCACATCTGATTATTCCAATGCCATCATCTTCTTTTCTGTTATAGTCCTCCCAATTGATAAAGAGGAGGTACTCCTCATTTGCAGTTAATGGGATAATTGTTGGAGGTCTCCCAGCAGTAACAGGCAATTGTGTTCTGCCTCACCTTGTTCTAGCATGTCCTACCATATTGTTTGCCCTGTTCTTGCACTGTGTTAATGTGAAGTTTCTTTTACCTGCAGTATTAATGTCTGGGACAATTTGTTTCTAGACGTTTGTCCTCTCCACTTGTCTGTGCCCCCTTAGACATTTCCCATATGACCTAAGGGCTACTATGAGTGTACAATTTTCCTCATGGTTAAAGCTGTCCTTTCTCTCACTTGATCCCTTGCTTTGCATTATTACTGCTCATGGAAAATAAAAAAGTCACAATCATGCACAAAACAACTTTTGATGTAATCATCCCTCAAAGAATGCCACAATGACCATATGTGCCTTCCATCTGCCTACAAAATGTTAACAGAAACCACATAATTATATACACATGCAAAATCTTACTTTAACAAAGTTATGCTACATTAATGTCTACAGTATCATTCAAGACAGTAAAGCAGTCACTTTTTTAACAGATTCATTTTTCCTCAGCCCCTCCCATTTTCATGCATTTATACCGCTATCATTTTTCATTTTTCAGTGACACTCAGTAATCTTCAAGTACAGACTTATGTATATTTAGTCGACAACACATCCTTACTACTTCAGTACTTTGAAATTGAAAAACATAAGCGTGCACAATCATTACATGAGAGCAAGTAAATGATTTTATTAGTGATCACTAAACATTTCCACTGGTGCTGTAAACATTTTCCATTAAAATTACAGCTTTACACTATTCATTAAAGCCATGATAATTCGCCCATCATATCAGTATAACAAACATTTGTTTTAGATAATCCTTCAATTTTACATCATTTTGAAGTGTTTCAGATTAAATTGTAATACTTTGTTATCTTATCCTTAGTTTAAGGAGTCTGTGGTTTCTCAGAACATTTAATCCCTAACTCAAGTAATCACAAGTAAATATGACAGTATTCAACTATTTTACATAAACTGAGGTCCATTGATATGTTTTTTATGCAAATTAGGTCATTTTACATTTATCTTTATGCATGACAGTTATATGTGAATATGTATGGTGACTTAAGCATGTAAGTCACCCTTGTTTACTCATGACCATAGCCTCAGATTCATGTGAATGATCTGCAGACAACAGTGGAGACTATAGTATTCCTCAGCAGTCCCCAGAATGTTACAGGAACTTGAGCATAGCCTCAGATATGCTTATATATCAATATACATCTTTCAGTCTGGAAAACCATGAACTTAATCTCTGGATATCTAACATTATCTGGCCCACCTTCCTATGTCAAACCATGCAATACTTAAAGATGGTAGTGACACACATAGGATATGCATTTATGCAGTACCCCCCCCCCCCCCAAATAAAAAATATTACTGTTGCTACAATGCAGGTATAAATGACACTCAGGAGTAATACTTCAAAAAAGATACCTAAAGAAATGTACAGTAATAGTAGCAATTATAGGTAATACAAAGAAAATTTCATTCTGACTTTTTATGTATCATATAAATGAAATATGAATGTGATTCTTAAAAAAATAATGGGACAAAGCATTTTTAGTTAAACCAAACTTGCCAAAAATAACTATACCTGCTCTAATGCTCCTGCTGGTTAACTGTGTATGGTTAAGGCAGTGTCACATGCTGGAGGGAGTGGCTCTAAACCTGTGAACCTCAGCCCTGTTCATACTTTATTCATTCTGGTTCTGGTACTTCTAATGATGGCAGTAACTGTGAAGGCACAACGCCTGACTTCAAGCTGGACAGATAAGATGACTATGATTATGGCCTAACTTCTTAGGGAGTCATATCTGGCATGTTAAAAAAGAGGTTCTTAATGGAAAAAAAGTAGACATTTATCAGGAGTTGTGAGAGCATCTGCCATCCCTGACAGGGATCCTGCTCTAGCCAACAGTGCCATTACAGATATGATGGCCAGCAGAAGCATAGGCCAAACCAGCTTATTGAGTCGGTTGACTATGTAGAGATGAGAAGGATATAGTTGTATAGTAAGTATTACTTTTTTGTGGGTCATGTTAAACACTGGTTTTGAAAAAAAAAAATGTATATATATATATATATATATATATATATATATATATATATATATGGGTCGACTTTTGTTTGTAGAAAACACACTTTCTTGACAAACAGAAGATCAAACCCACTTAAGCGAAAGTGCACTACAGCATCAGTGCACTTATGCAAAGGCCGATTCACCAAAGCACAGCACATTGGGGATAAGAAAATATATCCTTTTCTCCACTGTAGTGCAATCACAGAGTTAGTATATTTAAGTAGCGGCGAGTGTGGGGGACACAGCCCCCCACAATGGGGGGTGCAGGGGGACTTGGCCCCTGAAAAATAGTGTTTAAAGTAGTTTGGTTCGAAATGGCTTTTGCAAAAGTGCACTTTTGATGTAGTGCACTTTTGCTTAAGTGAGTTTCTACATTTCTTGTTTGAGATTGTGAAATTTCGATCAAGTAACAGACCAATATATATATATATATATATATATATATATATATATATATATATATATATGGGTCTACTTCTCTTAATTGACAACACAGTTTGTCGAGTAACAGAAGATTGAACCCACTTCAGCGAAAGTGCACATCATCGAAAGTGCACTTTCGCTGAAGCCGATTGTCAAAAAAACAATATATTGAATTGAAACTGTTTATGCAGGAGGGAAAGCCCCCCTGTACCCCCCATGTGGGGGGCTGTGCCCCCCACAACCCCCCTACTTAAATATACCAACTCTGAGATTGCACTACAGTGGGGAAAAGGATATATTTCCTTATCCCCACTGTAACCGGCTTATGCGAAAGTGCACTTTCGATATTGTGCACTTTTGCTGAAGTGGGTTTGATCTTCTGTTACTTAACAAACTGTGTTGTCGATTAAGAGAATGGGATCCATATATATATATATATATATATATATATATATATATATATATATATATATATAAATATGTATATATAAGTAGATATATATGAATAGATAAGAAGGCTGCATAATTAAAAATTATTTGCTAAAATAAATGAGTACTTGCAAAAGTATACCTGTAGTGTTATAAAAAGAAAAAAGATAGCATACACATATATGTACAAAGAACTGCATACGTATACAAATATATGGGACATTCATGTGCTAACATAATTGTCTGTATAAATACAAGTGTGACATGTATGACTGAAATAATTATCTCCATTTAAATGTTTGTGAAACACAGATACACATCTGCATGAATATACTTACAACTACTTATTTATGTATTTATACAGAAAGCAAAAAAGATTGCATTCCCATATTTTTTATATATTATTGCATTAACTTAGGTAGCAGTTAAATTACATGCAGACAGTTTGTGTAAGCAAAAAAATATTTATTAGTACAATAACTGCATAAGAAAGTCATTTTTATACAATGTTAACTGTACATATAAGATAGCTGTATTCAATTAGGCACCACATCCTAGTCAGAGTGGAGGTTATGGGAGGGGGTGGGGATTGCCGTGAAAAAAGAATGTCCAGCACAAACTTTATTGAGAAATAGCCAGTATTATCATTCCCTTATATGGTTAGAATTATAAGTAAAAAAAAAAAAAAACATATCAAAGCACACAGTTTTGTGCAGCTAAAGAAATGAAAACTTCCATGAATTGCTACATTGTTCCACCAAAGGTGTATCGGTGTATATAACTTACAGTAAAGGGAAGATTAGCAAAGTATGAGAATTATGATACCAAAACATATTTCAGCAAAATACATATTAAGCAAATACTGAGGGGAATAGAACGCCTTAGAAATAATACTCATCTAAGTAATGTTAAGGGGGAAAAGTGAAATATAGGTAAACAAGATTTGTCTTCTGGGTCCTCTTTATAACTGAAGAAGAGATCTCCTGTACCAGGATACTGCAGGAAAGATGAACAGTCAAATTGGTTGAATCCACTGGTAAGCATGAATGAAGTAGTCAATAGTATTGTGTGTTTAACTGATTTTATTCAGATATATATTGTAAAATAATATATATATATATATCTATATATAATAATGTAAAATAATTAATACAGAATAGATACTGAAGCTCTAGAGTACTTTCAGTACATTACTGCACATGCGTTGAGAGAACTGGCAGCATATACATGCAATATTTCTTTATATCTTAATATCTTAATATCTTAAACTCATTTTATTCCAGTATATAAAGAAATAATCAATTCAAAATAGTAAATGAAATTGTAGAATGTATTCAGTACATTGCTGCAAGCAAGAGTGAGAGACATAGCAGTAAGTATAGTATTTATCCCCAGGATTCACGAATCCTCCGTGCAAGACTAAAGTAGTCTTACACGGAAACTCCAGTGTAAGAGTAAGATGGCAGCACACCATGCATATTAATGAGGGCGCGCTGCCTCAGCTCTAAGGCTAACATGGAACATGCACGAGTGTAAGGGGCGTGTCGGACTGCTGAGCAGTCCAAAATTCCACACCCCTGCAAGTCTCACAATAGGGAAATGTCAACTGACATGAGCGTGTCCGCTCAAATGTGTACATACCCAACACTACACTCCCCCAAATTCTAAACCCCAGTACAATAATAAAATGTAAAACTATTTTTTTTATTATTCCCGATATAGCTGCCCATATTTGCATGTGTTTGCGTGTGTTTGCCCATTGCTTAGCTACAGTTAGCAGTCAAGACATCGAAGGGGATAATAAGAAACATATATGCAAATTAATCAAAATAGCAATAGCGTAGTGGTAAAACCTTTGCACTAAGAGGAGGCATTCCTGGCACTACCCTTTTTATTTTCTGTTGGAAATCTGTATATGAAAATAATTCCTGACATTTACCAATAAAATGTTAGTAAAAAGCATTGAAATGGTCTATGTAGTAGTGAACGACTTTTATATATATATATATATATATATATATATATATATATATATATATATATACATATATATAAGAAAGTGAAATGGTTATGCATACTGATGAATGCATAAGTAATGTATAAGTAATGTATCTTAAGCAATGTGAAGCACTGCTAAGCAAAGTTTACCAGTATTAAGCACACTTCAGTATAATTGCTCATAGCTTAGCACTGCTTTAACTAGCACAATAGCATTGCGCGGAGCTGCGCATCATGCCAGCTAGTGCAAACAGAACATGTTTGCATGTAAGCTGCGCACCGCACTCACCAGCGCAACGTCGCGCAATGTTGGGCAACGTAGAGCGACATTGGGCAATGTAGAGCAACGTAGAGCAACATCGGGCAACATAGAGCAACAACAGGCAAAGTTGAGCAAAGTCGGTAAAACATAGCCACACCTCCTAGCCGGTCTGGCCAGTAGTGAAATAAAAAGCAATGACAGGCCTCGAACCTGGGATAATGTGCACCATAATCACAGTACTGAACCACTAAGCCATGACAGCTTTTCAGAAGTGTGCACTTTCAACACACACATACATATCAATGTAAGTTTACCCATTGCTAAGCAGGTGTACCTTCAGCTGCATTTTTCAAAACTGGCCAATCACAAATAAGTGCAGGAAATGATGCATATTTAAGTTCCATAGGCGGGAATACTATCCATAACTGGTTGTAGCTCCCATCTGCAGGCAGCAATGGCAGGTGCTAGAGAGGACTCTCGTTTTCTAGTGCAACATTGGGGCATTGAGGAGTCAAAAGTAATGGTTTGGCTCCTTGTCCACAATCATGAGAACAGACTCCTGTGGGGCCAGTACCAGGGCACCCAATACAAAGCAGAAGCCTGGGACGGTCTAACTCATGAACTCACCAGTGCCACAGGTGTCCCTCAGACTGGTGAGCAGGTCAGACACCACCACGCAGACCTGAAAAGACGCAAAGTGGATCAACTGGACAAGTGGATCCAGGAGGCCAGTGGGATGGCAAATGCCCCACTACTGTGTAAGTAGCCATGGAATTAAGTATGTAAGAATTGCTATTCCAGTGTATACTATGGATAGGTATGTCTCAATATCACTTCAATTACTTCACAGCTGCAGGTGTCCGTGGTGCGAATCAGCAAGCCTATGCAGATAGGCTGCTAAGGCTGTGCCACCAGGCAGGTTAGTAAGTATTCTGTTTGTACTGTTATGTAAAATAAAGGAGAGAGCCTGACAAAAGTGTTTAAACACAATAAATAAAGGTATAATAGTTCTCTAATAATTATTCTGCATGTGCTGTCATATAAAATAAATGAGAGAGCCCCTAGAAAAGTTTTTTAAGTGTTTAATAAAGGTATAGGTCCTGTAGTGTGTCTGTGTCATTTTCTTTGATATGTTGTTGTACCCTTGCATTATAGAAATAGTACTGTTTTATTAAGCGCTGTTAACACACAGTTTGGTAGGCCCATATAAAGTGGATGAAGGGAGTGCCAGTAGCTTTTAAGCATATTCACAGTCCGCAACTGTTGGTTCATGCCCAACATGTACAGGTTAATCTGGCACATGAGTAGCTTGGTATTGTGTTCCCCAGAAATGTCATTGTGCTGGCAGAAATGTAGGGAGCTGTTAACATATAACTGATAATTTCACCTAAACATATCTAGATAAGTATATGAAAGTAGAGCTGTCAGTGTACCATCTCAGCAGTAGTGTGTCTGAGCAACTCACAAAATATGTAGCAGTAACATCTGCATCCCGGACAGTTTGTATGTCAGATACAGCCCATGTATATAAAGATCTAGCAAAACCCATTTCACGATCTAAAGACAATTGTGTAGTGTAATAATACATGTAGGGGACATATAACTGCAGTTAATAGGAATGTAGTGTAAACTAGAAGGATATATAAGTTGTTAATGGAGCTATGGTTTTCCACCCTACTGTATGTGCATAGAAAATGCAATTCCACACCTCAGTGGGTATGCCTAATCTCAAAACATTTGTTGGGACATATGTCCTATTGGTTTATAAATATCTGCATTTATTTTGATGCATGTGCCCTGTTCAAATACCACAATATTGGTGGCCTGTTGCCATCAATTAAACCTGTGTGCTGTTGTAATGTCCACTGTTGTCCCATATATGCATGTGTCATGCTTGTTCAACTTTTGGAACTCTGGTGTGTTGGGTTAATGGGAATACTTCTGCATGCTGTTATAATTAATTGGGAATGCAGTTGACTATTACTAACCCATATTTTCATTAAATCCTCCTAAACATAGAACGTATGGAAAGGCCGGTCCCAGCAGACCCACCTGTCCCACCTCAGCTCAGGGAGATCTAGCGTTCTGTCACTGATCCTCTACACCAGCTTGAGGCACGACTGGCATGACTCATGGGTGAGCCTGCCCCTCCTACGCAGTCCCCAGCACAGCTACCCTCTGGGCTGTGAAGGTGCAGTGGTGACTGCCCATGGGTGGGGATCTCAGTTCCACTGTTGCCATCTGTGGGCTCATGGGCTTGCAATTTCCAAACATCCTTCCCCGTCAATGGTGTTCACCCACCACATGTGTCATATTCCACCCCTGTTTGCGTCTTGTGTGTCTTGTCTGTTAACCTCCCCAATGTACCGCCCAAATATACCTACTTCCCCTACCCCACATTCCACTCTCACCTGAAAAAAAGAAAAAAAGGACAATCTACTCCCCCCAAAAATATTACACCCCATACATAGCTGCCCATTTTGCACACATGTCTGCTGGACACATAAACTGATATTTAATTGGCAGTAAAACATACTTTGTTGTCCTCACCCCTCTCATAGGGGTTGAAGGTTTTGTATTTCCCTCCAAATTTACTGCATATGCACAGCTGTTGCTGTTAAAGAAATGGGCAGCTATGGGTCTTCCCTACACCCATCCTGCACATCCCGAGCTGTTTTCCCTACTGTCTTCCTCTCTTTGTGCCACGTTTTCACCACTTTCCTATCTCCCAATTTTCTTTTCTTTCAAAGAAATGAGCGCGGGGGTTAGTGGGAGTAAGCACTTTTAAGCAGTAGGTTAGCGGGTTTGCGCGAGTATGCACCTGTGTGCGCTTGTTTGCGCTTAGCTAAGCATCACGCAAACCCGCGCAAACCCACTTACAACTGCTTAAAAGTGCCTTAGTCACTCTGTATGTCATGGCCTTTGTTCTGCTCAGCAGCAAAATAAAACACCTCTGTCAGCCTCGAACACCGGACCTTGTACACACTAGACTGCATGAAGTACCACTAAGCCATGATAAACATACAACAAATTAGTGCTGAAATAAATATATCATGCATCAGAATGAGTGAATGTAAAGGACAAATAGGAATGCCATAACACAAATCCTGTTCTGTGGATCTTTACCAGCAGTTCTTGTGGAATTGCATTACATGATTGTGAAAAGAGAACCACCTATTCTAGCAGGAAATAATGTTACAGCAGCACTTTACAACCCCCACACAGTATCATAGCAGGACAAACACTAGAATATCTGATTAAGGCAGATGCCATACTTCCTAACTGTGACTAATTTTCAGGCATGTCCCTGATTTTGAGACAGGTTTTAGCTGTGTCCCTCTGAAACCCACTGAAAGGTACTGACATTAGGCAGAAAGGTGGGGAATTACACTTAATTAATAATGACAATAAGTAAGAGTTAGACACTGCTTGTACTTCAGGAAATGTGTATTAATCGATATGCTCTGGTTCTCTCAAAGCCTCAACTTAATGTCTCTAATATTGTAAAGGTGTACCTCACTTCTACCTACTTTTCCCTGAGTCTGTTCAAATATGTACCTGAGTGTTTGAGAGGCCTGGCAGAGGCAGAAACACACAGACATATCAGCTATTTTGCTGTTACACACTGTGCAAATAGCTTTGGAAGGAGTTCCAGAAGCATACCCTTATGTAGGAGTACAACACTGAAATACCAAGGGATGTAGCCATGTACTGGTAGCAACCAACTGTGAAAATGCCATTGTTCCAGTACTGAAAAGACCGGTATGGTGCACAGACAAAGAATAACAGGCTAACCTCTGGCTACCATCTGGATAGGTCCACAGTTGGGAGCTACGCAGGCAGACTACTTGCCTTGGTAAACTAACAGGTACACAGCAACCCTTTAAGTCCAGCTAGATAAAGTTCACACATTAATACATAATGCTCTCTGTCCTTCTGCACCCCTTCCCAAATGTACAATATACCTGTGTGTTCAGGGTCCACCAAGGATGTAGGTAGTCATACTCAGTACTGAAATTTGTCCAGTTTCCTTGAGCAGCCTGTGCTAATGTCAACACTAAAAAAGCACAAACTGTTCCAAAGTGAGTGAATTAATATTCACAGTATAGCAGTTCACAAACAGTTCATGTGCCAAATGAATACATCTCAATAACTACTTTTGTATGGCAGTTAATTGTATAAGTAGAAAATAAACTACATACCCCCATGTATTTTGTGTTAGCATTTGTAGGGGTGAGTACAATTCTACACTGACAACTGTGTAGTGGAAGTGGCAACATTCAGGTCTGAGTACAACATTTAAATCACTGGCTACACCCCTAGCTTTAGATATAAGAACTATACCAACCTTCTGACTTACACAATGGTGCCCACAGCAAACAAGCATGGGCCCCACTTTGGAAAGCTGAAAGGGCTACGCCTAGTTGACATAGCAATGTATAGCATTGGGTTGCTATGACAGTGAGTACTGCAATTACCACACAGCAGGCTGCATGCAATTACCAAATGGTGGCCACCAACTGGTGCAGAGGCCATCACAAGCACATGTGCAGATACCTATAAAAGCAGGCTGTACTTGCTGGCCATACATGCAATCATCCCATTGCAGATGCTGAGAGAGAGAGAGAGAGAGAGAGAGAGAGAGAGAGACAGAGACAGAGACAGAGAGAGACACACACACCCCCACCCACACCAGGGGAAAAGAAAAGCAAAAAAAAAGCCAAAGACACACCAAACTGAAAACTACGAACACATACAAAGGAAAGGTATGTAACAGATATGTATTTACTGGCATGTAGTAGATGTATTTGAAGACTACTCTACATACTTTGAAACATTAATATGTGGCAGCAGTACATATCTATGCACAGATGCCCTGCATAACTACTGCCATGGACAAGTCAGTGTGTAGCTGTGTGCAGTGGGACATAACTGTGATATATGTAGCTCAGCATTAAATGTCAAACATCTGAACCATGTTATCTGTGGTCTGCACAGTAGTGTGGACAATGGCTGTTTGTGGGAGTAACGCATACAGCTATATAACCATGGATGTGACAGAGTAACACATGCATGATAGTCATATCAACGTGTAGCTTAGCATTGGCAACTGCTGTACCAGGCTAGTATGCTAATCTAGCATTTGCAGCTATGTATATGCCCTCTAGTATTACTGTGTGCTCACATGTGACACCTGTTCATGTTGCAGCAAGGCTCAACAGGTCAGCCTTGAGGTCCAGGGAATTACAACAGTGTGGACCTTGTGTGTGTATGGCAGACACATACGGAGAGATATATCTGTGTCACATATATTAGCATCTGTACATGTGCATAGAGCAAGGGACATACTGCAACTGTTTATGAAGGGAGGTCATATATATGTTGGTGAAGGTTGTTATGTACATATATGTATGCAGGTAGTAGTGTGTGGCAAACAAGACAGCATACAGTGCTGGTATATGACATGTGGTGGTTAAACGCTGTGGGTGTGATTTGTTAGGTTTACAGTGTTGCAGCCAGTGAGGCCTACTAAAGCCACATGGGCTGAGAACACCTTCAATGCATTTGGCACAAGACTGTGCAATATCATTACATAACTGTATACCTCACATACTTCGCATAATTGATATTCCCAACATGAAAGGTGTACTGTATATGTGCCTATATGTATATCTATATGTACACCAATGGATGTTTATATGTATGTGTATATATAGATATATATATATAGATATATATATATATATATATATATATATATATATATATATATATATATATATTTATATAAAGAGAGAGAGAGACAGAGTCATATTCACTGCAACAGATGCCTGGTGACAAAGCCATGGCCTCAAGCTCAGTGTCGGAAATTCATTGGCATCCCTTTTGCTAAAAACTCTGTACCCATGAACTACCACATAGGTGGGAGTCGACTTAACACCAAAAGTGTGATAAGAGACCATGGGACACAGGTGGATAGTAGTCTACCCCTTGATAATCACAGTGCCACACTAGTCATGTAATCTGTCTACATGACACACCTCATCACAAAAGCTGTGTCATCCAGTGAAAAAGAGGTCAGTGTTCTCCTCTACTCATCACTCACAAAACCCATTATAGAGTAAATGCCCCTTCTGGTATATACCTCACAAGGCATCTACAGCAGCTGGAAAGGCCACAGGCATACCTCACAAAGACTAATACTGTCCTCAAACAGATGCCCTATGCAGAGCATCTCACAAAACCACAGCTAGACTGTGTCACATACAGGCAACCCAGAGGTGACCTCTGCCTAACATACAAAGCTATGTCAAACCCAGAGCTGTTGGACATGCTCCACGTAAACAGATCACAATCCCTACGAGCTACACGCTCTAGAGACCTAAACCTTGTCACCTCAATAAACAGAACATGCTGGAGGGATATATTCCTATCTCAGAGACATCCCATACTCTGGAACAAACTACCTATCAATAGCAAACAAAGCTCCTCAGTAGCACTCGTCATGAATAGTCTTGATGATTGGATGGGAAATAGGAAATACACCCCGGCAATCACCTCTGTGGCTCTGCTTGACAGGGACACATGAAATTAAATTACTTGGGTGTCAAAGGCCAGGGTACCGTCTGGCTAGGCTTCTATAGGTCCTAGGGCCAGTAGCCTATTACCTACCTATGAACCAATACACACCCACATGTACTTGTTGCAATAATTGCTATGTGAGGTTGACTGAGTGTGATGGTGAATGTGTTGGTGAATGTGTCACAGTTGTGTATATGTGGGATAGCTTAGTGGGAAACTGTTTCTGTCATGGTATTATGTGTCCTAGCTCTGATCTCAGCAAAAGATGTGTATGCTATTGCTAGCCAGAAAAAGCAGTATGGCATATGGTCTGACGTAGTCCCTTTGTGTTAACTGGGGTGTGCCATTGGAGGATAAAGCAGTACATGTATGCTCATTGATTGGTACTGCTGGTGAATCAAACCCCTGTATGAACTGTAGTATTACCTGAAGCTGTAGCCCTAAACAGCACAGTATGGTGTATGTCCACATTGCTTGAAAACACTGTTTTGTGTGTTCCCTGTAGTCCTCACAGATTACATACCTCAGGCATAAGGGTTTGTAAGTACTGACACACAGTACTGTATGGTACACACGTAAAGCTCATCTGGGTTGCCATACCTCTGTGTCCTGTATGCATGTCTGATGTGTGTGTGGGTATGCCTGTAACATGCCCTCGGTCATATGTGTGTTACAGGATATAAGTGCGTAACTAGCAACATGTATAGTCTAGTACAGCAGTATGCCACCTATATCCACGAATGTGCACATATTGTAGGCAGGGGTTTTCCATCAACAACTAGTGTGGTATACTGGTAATACTGTAACTGGACTTTACAGTTATTGCAATGGATTACATATTTTTTTATGCATTAGCTTGATATATACCTCCTGTGGCTAGGTGGTGCATTGTGTCGCATACAGTGTGCCATGTACTGTTGCATAGTCTTACATAGTGGTTTCTCTTTGTTGCTGTGCAGAAAATGTTTTAATATATAGAGCGTGTCAGGCACTGTCAGGCAGTTGTAGGTTGAGCACTGATATGTGGTATTGAAAGTATGTATCCTCTGACAGACAATAGTTTGCTATTTATGGCAGTTCAGTGATATCTGTACTGTAGAATGTTAAGTGTGCCACATGACTTGCTCACACATATTGTTTCATTCTCTTCCAGGGTCATGGCCCACCATCGCAATCCTGCCTATAGTCGTACAGAGGATGAGATATTAACCACCTGTCCAAACAACGTCCTATGCACGGGGGAATGCACGGCCACACCAATAGCAGCACAAACAAAAAATGGCCAGCAAAAGCAGACACGGATGCTGAAACAATTGAGAAATCCTTTATTCCAAAAATACTCAGACCGGTTTCGGCAGGAATTGCCTTCTTCAGTGTAGGACAAACATATAATGCCCTGTTATGAATGTATAATATATACATAAAATAATCCAATAGGCAAACAGAATATACAAGAGTCATGAATATTAATGTCAACTAATTAAAATAAAAACCAAAGTATGCCATGAAGCCATATAACATTCACAAAGCCTAAAGAATAAAGAAATATCACATATCAATGCAAAAATAAACTGTTATAAGATGAATGTGAAAAATAAATGGAATAAACAAATAAAAATGAGGAAAAACGTAAATATAAACCAATAACTGTTGTAAAGGGAATTGCAAACCATATAATAATAAATTATGCTAAATTACAAACCATATAATACGTTGTTCTGAATGTAAGTCGATCATGACAAATATAGAAAAGAGAATAAGATTGTAGAAGTGACTGGCATGCATATAGTATATAAGATGATATACAGTGGTAGGTCCCCCCAAAAAAATATGATATGTATAAACCTGTGGTTATAGAGGCCATAGATATGAAAATCATATGACTGAACCAACAAGCATAAATTCCATAAATCATAAACCATAATATGATCACACAGAATAATGTTAATGTTAATATATTTGTTGGATAATTGAAAAAACTAGACAATGTGTCAATATATAAAGACAAAAAATGTCCCAATGATGGATCCCTAAAGATGGTCATTGAGGCCAGGAGGAAAAAGACCCCCAAGAGTGACAATCCAGTATTTCTCTTTATGATCCAAAATACCGTGCCAACCCTGTTTGTGACTACGATCACCCATGATACGATCAATAATCATAAAGGTGAATTTGGTTTGTGGATGTTTTAGAGTATGTTGGTACAAGGCATTAGTCGTTTTTTGATTTCTAATGTCACTTTGATGTTCATTGATTCTAGATCTAAGGGGCCTGGAAGTTTGGCCAACATAAAACGCCCCACAGTGGCAGCTAGCAAGGTACATAACCCAATCACTACCACAATTACCAAAGATTTTGATGTTAAATACTTGACTGGTATTGTGACTGGAGAATTCTTTAGATTTATTCATCTGTAGGCATGATCCACAGTGACCACAGGGGAAAGAACCCACTAACTCCACTCCATGTAATGTAAGTTGCTTATGAATGGCCCCCCCACTTCCTATATGTTTATAATGGGACAAATGTGAACCCAATGTTTTACCTCGTTTATAAGCAAAATGGCACTGTTGCCCCAATAAAGATCTCAAATGATCATTTGCAAGCAAGATGTTCCAGTGTTTATTGATGATGTTCCTTATCAAATTGATGTTTCTACCAAAAGTAGTAATAAATCGAAGGGGGGGCCCAGAACTGGTGTCCTGCTCTGTTTTGTATTCCAATAGCTTGTCTCTACTGATCTGGTTAACCCGGCATCTGGCTAAGTGGACATCCTTGTTATCATAACCCCTGCTGGTAAATCTCTGACATAAATCCATGCTAGCTGAGTCATATTCCGCCTCATTAGAACTAAGGCGCTTGATGCGCATGAATTGTGACACAGGAATACTCCTAATAGTATGGCGCGGATGCATACTGGTGGCATGTAACAGAGTATTATATTGTGGGTATTTACGGAAAACCTTAGTTGATAATGTGAGGTCCTTGTTTTTGGTGACTGTAACATCCAAAAAGTTAATGGTCTCCTGATCATATGATAAGGAGATTTCCAGTCCCCATATATTACCATTAAGGTATTCGACAAATTCCTGTAAATAACCCAAATCAGCACGCCATACTAACCAGCAGTCATCAAGATAACGTCGCCAGATGTCCATTTCAACCTGATATATATTGTGTGAAGTGTCATAAATCATGTACTCCTCGAAATACGCCATGAAAAGATCATCATAAATGGGAGCGATAGACGCTCCCATAGCTGTACCTTGCAATTGCCAGTAACACTGGCCTTGAAAGTAAAACACGTTTTTATTGAGTACATGTTCTGACAAACAAATGAGTAGAGTGTTAAATCCCGGTGTGTAGAGATTAGCCCTATTCAACCAATATTGGAGAGATTGTAGGCCTGCCCAGTGTGGAATACTAGTGTATAAGGCCTTGACATCCAAAGTGCACATATACCACCCTGATTCTAACTGGGTTTCCTGGATAATCTGTAGGAATTGAGTTGTGTCCTATAACCTGGCCCTAACCAAGCCCAGCAATGGTTTAAGATATTTTGTGAGAAAGGCTGATAGGGGTTCCGTTAGTGATCCTGACCCAGACACAATGGGTCTACCAGGAGGTTTGATTAATGATTTGTGGATTTTCAGCAATAGATATAGAATCTGTTTGCAAGGTTCTGACACAGTTAAAGAGGATAGACATTTCTTGGTAATGATCCCTTCCTCAAAAGCAAGGTTTAGGAAGGAGTCAATTTCAAGTTTAAAATTCGAAGTTGGATCAATAGGCATATGCATATAGCAAGTTTTGTCTGATAGTTGTGACAGCCCTTCCTGTATATAGTCATCTAAATTAAGTACCACTACAGCACCTCCCTTATCAGCAGGGAGAACCGCTATGTCTTTATTTTTATGTAGTTGATCCAATGCCAACTTATCACATGCAGTGAGGTTGTTTTGTAACATAGTGTGGCCCTAGTTTTCAAAGTGAAGGTCCCTGCAAACAGATTCCATGAAAATCGAAACATATTTGTTCATAGGTGGTTGAAACACAGATCTACCAAACCTAAAATCATCCGATTTTTGAGAACAGTCATGAACAAAAAATAATTTCAAATTGAGGTTGCGACAAAAAGCCTGAAGATCCTGGATAATATGGTATTCTTGAGAAAAGAAAGCTGGTATATAGTTGAGGCCCCTGTTCAATAGGGCTATTTGTTCTTCTGATAACTGAGTTCTGGAAAGATTTAGAACATTTTGATTAGATACCCGGGCTGTGCCAATATCAGAAAGTTGTTGAGCAAGCCCTGAAAAGAGATGTCCGGTGGTTCTTTTCTTGTGCTTCCTGCCCCCCCGATGCCCTGTGCCACGTCTAAAGGGATGTTTTTATTACTTTTCTTTCTGTTGGGTGATCCCCTATCAGAAACACCTTCACTATCCGTAAAGGATGAGTCATCCCCTGATGTACTGTTATAGGAACTATCCCTGTTTTTCAAAATAGATCTAGGCCTCTTTTTGGTACGGTTAGGCCCTGACCCTGTTTGATTAGTTTCAGCAAATCTCACGGAACGGTTAAGCTCAAAGGGTCGACCCCTTTGATAATCTGAAAAATCTCTATGGAACTTTTTAATTTTGTGTTCTTTGACAATTTTTTCATGTTCAGTCAAATCTTTGGATAATTTTTTGATATTATCTTGATATTCAGGGGAAGATTCAAATTTACTAACATCTGAACATAATGTCTTGATTTCCTTAATGTTCATATCAACAATCCTTTCATAATATTGTAATAATATATTCACAAATAGCATGGACTCCGCCTGTAACGCTTCTTTCCAGTCTTGATTTAGCTTATCGTCTGGTCTCCCTACTAAGGGTTGGAGGCGTATTCTAAGCCCCCTGGGAGCCATCTTTTGAGAAGAGCAGGCTCGAAACAATTTGAGATGCCAAATATTGGATCTTAGTGTTTTAAATCCCTTGGTAAGGGAGTGAAAGAACATGTCACAATCAACAGATATAGATTGTTCACTAGTGTCCGGATTATTGCTTGGTGGGGTGTTGATCCCAAAAACACCTATATCCTCCCTATCAGCACATAATCCGGACAAAATGCTATCCAGGTCCATGCTGTGAATAAATATGGAGAGATAGCCCACACAACTATAAAAGGGATAGATAGTTAAGTGTTGGTTGGGAACCCTAGATGTACCAAAAAGAGGATATAGTCTAAATAGAAATTATGTTCCAAATTGAAAAAGGGATGATCCCAATGAGTGGCACAAAAACAAACGAAAAGGGCAGAGAGCACACAATAGTTACAAGAACAAATATTTGGACAAATCAAATCTAATACCAAAGAATTGGCTAATAAACACAGTGGAGTAATATATAGACCAATGTTATGATAATAAATATTAACTTCAAATAGGTCAAAATATTATAACCCAGTTAGCGGTTATATGTAGATGTTATTCAAGTATACCTGAAAACGAAATAACATACTACACAAAATATACAATCACTGTGTGTGTGAGACCATTTATTCAGTGGAACCAAGTAGTGAATGTGAATCTGGGGCGACCATATACTAGATTACAGTATTCGTGATGTTTAAAGCTTCATATAATGGTTAAAAAGTTATTGTTCCTTATACATAGACAATGATGCTCGGGACTCATATATAGAAATATTGTTATTATGTAAATATATAGTCCCAGATTAAGAGTAAAGATTGTGTCCTCTGTATTGTTACAATAGTATTAGTTGTACATATATAACTCAACTGAATATACAATGTAGTAGGTCAAAGAAATATATCATGTAAAGGACATAAATCCACTTATGTTAATTGGTCTATTTAACAATGAAATAAAACCAATATAATTAAATCAGTATATCCAAGAGCCACCAAAAACTCCCAATAGTAATGGTATAAATCCGTGGTAGTTGGCAATATATGTACAATAGCAGACACAACATAAATCGTTATAAAAACAAAAGCAGATACCAAATGGTAAATAGAATGCAAAACTTATGAAGTTGGGCAATATGAATGCTAAAATCTTATTGTATTATCAGCCTACAAAGTGATAATAGTTAAAGAATAGCACTAAGGGCCAAACTCAATAGGGTATGTTTAATACAATGAACCCTATAGTATCAAGTCACGGGGAGCCATAGAAAAAAAGTTCACAAGGTGACACAAGTAATATGCTAAAATAGTGGAATAAAATCCAAACCAGTAGGCCTAGTCAACAATGAAATCAGAAATGATTACAATAGTACTGTAATAACTTGACCTAAGAATATGACATAATCTAAGGTCATAAAATATATATATCTAATGTGGCCCAAACAAACCATAAGAAAAAAGGGCAAATGATGTCGCTTTTATCCCCAGAAAATCACCTACTGTGATGTAATAGTTGTGGACATATAGATTCTATTCTCCAATAAAAAGACAATAGGTCCAAATGTGTTCTGAACAATTGTAAGCCCTAAATGTACCCTAAATGTGAAAGCATCATAAAGACAAACAATGCCTGAAGTCACAAAAGTATGGAAACATATGTTCCAACAACTTGAGCACATATAAAAACGATAATATTCAAAAACATAAGTATGCAATTAAGGTAACAGATGTCGCAAAACACAAAACATCAATAAGTAATAATAATGTCAGATAGAGACCTGTAAGCCCCTATAACAAATCATAAATGTCGTCCAAAAAGATGAAAAAAGTATATGGAACAAGTGTTAGGTTACCACAAGGTATACCCAAATGGACAAAACAACGAGCGTTCCTCTTGTATGTTGACCCGTCGCCTGGATGAGTAGCAGATCCCAAGCGTAAACCCTTCGAATAACAGTATGTCCCACAACGAATATAGCACTCGTAGTAACCAGTAAATGTCCACAAACCAGGAAATATGTTAAAATGATATCCCCTCAGTTCTTGATAAGCATTGATAAGTAGATAAAAGATATAGTTCTCAGTTCCTCTCAGTTCTTGATAAGCACTGATAAGTAGGTAAAACCCATAGTCCCCTACTAAAGAATGTGAATCCCGAATAATGTGATATCGTTCACAACTGCCAAGCAAAAGTGAAAACAATAACTGTTAGGCGAAGAGATGCAAAGTGAGACTCTCCCACATCCAGATGTAAAGTTGTTCACAAAACTCACGCCAATAAAACACTCGTAGTGGCCAGTAAATGTCCACAAACTGGGAAATGTGTTAAAATGATGTCATCTCAGTTCTTTAGTAAGCACTGATAAGTAGGTAAAACACATAGTCCCCTACTACAGAATGCAATTCCCAAATGATGTGATATCATTCACAACTGAAAAACAAAAATTGAAAACAGTGTCTGTTAGGCGAAGAGATACAGAGTGAAACTCTCCCACATCCAGATGTAAAGCTGTTCACAAAACTCACGCCAAAAAACACGCTTGCAAACTGAACAGAATATGCCAAGTGTCTCGTATTTTTTGGATTCCCATAGAATGAAAACACTGTTCACGGAATATTATAGTTAGATGATATAATCCAAAATTAGATAATCACAAAATGTAGTAAAGTCAAAAAGTGCTTACATGGATGAAGAACCGAGGATTAATGCAAAAGTAGGTATCAACAGGCCTACTCAGTTGCGTCAAAACGCCATAGTCCTCAAAAAACAAAAAACAATTGGTGACTGGCATAAAACATGACTTCCAACAACAGAAACAGAAAGATGTCCAAAAACATGAAGACCCCAGAGTGAAATAAGAAGCTCTGCGGGTATAAAGTGCAAAAAAATGAAAATATGATCAGCCTTAAAAAAGGGAGATGCACATCCACTGCTCGGTCCCACAGCACAGCCTCAATAGACTAGTCCAAACAACGTCCTATGCACGGGGGAATGCACGGCCACACCAATAGCAGCACAAACAAAAAATGCCCAGCAAAAGCAGACACGGATGCTGAAACAATTGAGAAATCCTTTATTCCAAAAATACTCAGACCGGTTTGGCAGGAATTGCCTTCTTCAGTGTAGGACAAACATATAATGCCCTGTTATGAATGTATAATATATACATAAAATAATCCAATAGGCAAACAGAATATACAAGAGTCATGAATATTAATGTCAACTAATTAAAATAAAAAGCAACGACTAATGCCTTGTACCAACATACTCTAAAACACCCACAAGCCAAATTCACCTTTATGATTATTGATCGTATCATGGGTGATCGTAGTCACAAACAGGGTTGGCACGGTATTTTGGATCATAAAGAGAAATACTGGATTCTCACTCTTGGGGGTCTTTTTCCTCCTGGCCTCAATGACCATCTTTAGAGATCCATCATTGGGACATTTTTTGTCTTTATATATTGACACATTATTGTCTAGTTTTTTCAATTATCCAACAAATATATTAACATTAACATTATTCTGTGTGATCATATTATGGTTTATGATTTATGGAATTTATGCTTGTTGGTTCAGTCATATGATTTTCATATCTATGGCCTCTATAACCACAGGTTTATACATATCATATTTTTTGGGGGGACCTACCACTGTATATCATCTTATATACTATATGCATGCCAGTCACTTCTACAATCTTATTCTCTTTTCTATATTTGTCATGATCGACTTACATTCAGGACAACGTATTATATGGTTTGTAATTTAGCATAATTTATTATTATATGGTTTGCAATTCCCTTTACAACAGTTATTGGTTTATATTTACGTTTTTCCTCATTTTTATTTGTTTATTCCATTTATTTTTCACATTCATCTTATAACAGTTTATTTTTGCATTGATATGTGATATTTCTTTATTCTTTAGGCTTTGTGAATGTTATATGGCTTCATGGCATACTTTGGTTTTTATTTTAATTAGTTGACATTAATATTCATGACTCTTGTATATTCTGTTTGCCTATTGGATTATTTTATGTATATATTATACATTCATAACAGGGCATTATATGTTTGTCCTACACTGAAGAAGGCAATTCCTGCCAAAACCGGTCTGAGTATTTTTGGAATAAAGGATTTCTCAATTGTTTCAGCATCCATGTCTGCTTTTGCTGGCCATTTATTGTTTGTGATATTAACCACCTGTCTCATCCAACACTACACCCTGCTATTTTCAAGAACCAGCCAGGACCAGCATGAGCGTACTGCGCTGTGGCAAGATGTTGTCCATATGATAAATGACATAGGCATGCATAACCGGACATATGAGCAGGAAAAACATCACTGCAGTGATTTACTTAGACATGTCCGGCAGCATGCGTCTGATGTCCATAGGCAACAGCTTGCCACAGGTGGTGGGGTTGCCACCCATCCCCCCTCACCAGAGTGGAGGAGCTGCTCCTGAGCCTGGGGGCTCCCAGCCAACAACAACAGCACACATGTATCATCATGGAGGCCAGAGCCCCCCAGCAAGTTCACATGGAGTATGCAGGTAAGATGGCATATCTGTAGACTACTGTTACCTCTATTGTTAGATCATGCATATGTGAGATGTGTACTGTGTAGTTAGAAGATGTGGAGCCTGATGTTGTTCAATACTGAAATTTGGAACATGATGTGTAGGTCTGTGACTGTCAACCATTGTGCTACTGTAAGATTGCAAACCCACAGTAGCAATGTCACAGTTGTTGCCACTGACAAACTGTTTCATATCCTTTTAGGTCCCTCTGTGACAGGAAGGCAGCAGACCCATGCTGGTGAGTGTGTTCTACATTTAATATTGCAAATAAAATGTGCATGTCATAGGTGAGGTGTAGGCCATGTACACATGTAACACACCTATGCATAATGCATGCTGTGCATGTTTGCTGTGAGACTATGCACATCTCAGTAACGTGAGTGGATGCCTCAAACACATGCAATACACAGAACATCCCAAACAATTGTGGCTACACTATAGTGGACATTGGATAGGCAGTCGATACACATGCACACGACATACACAACTCTGTCATACTCAGTACATGTTAATATGCTACACATGGCATATTCAGACACATGCTGTAATGTCACACTCCAGTATCCCAAATGTCATCCACACAGCACACATAATATACCTGAGGGGTAGAGGCCTATCATGGGGCAGTGCAACACTCTTCAACACACAACACATTCATGTTAGGCAATGCTCCCTATTGGGCACCTTACAAACTCATGTAACAACTGGCTGTGAAATGGTGAATGTAGCCATGGTACTGCGGCTCAGGTACAGCATGATAGGTGCCGGTCTGGCACACATAAGTAGCCTTGAGTGACCACATGATGCTGCATGATGATGGCTCATGGTACAACACACCATCCAGTTGCAGTAACCACAGTACTACACATAACATTCATTGCTATACACCTCAATGCTGTGTGTGTGCAAATATATGCACCTATACACAATATGCATAGCAATCACCATTTGCACAAAGTGACACATATATGTCTTGTAATGCTATTGAGTGTATAGGTCACATGACACACATTGGGTATGTGTGATGTTTAATGTTGCAGTTGTGTTGTAGCATGCCATGTAATGGCTGGGACTGGCATGTCCACAATATGTTCTACATTCACCATAACTACTGTACAATGGCTATGTTGAGCAATGGCATTCCATCAGGTATACACGCACCACTCATCCTGTGTGTATACATAGCACGCATGAGCTAAACCTGTGTCCACAATTATCTGCTAAAGACACAGATGCTCTAATCAGTAACAGATATCTATGTGACACACAGATAAACATCCAGCCATGGTATGTATACCTGTGAGTGATGGTGCACAGCACACTGAAGAGCTTGTAATACTTGCACAGAAATGCTGTGTCCATGTACACATTGTGTTCCAAGGTGAGGCCAATCACTGAACAACAACATACATTTATCAAAGCCATGTATACTGTTATTAACAAGGACTGTCTACACTCACACTGCATGCTGTTGAGCAACACACATCCTGCATGCTGACATGTGTGATATGACTGTTTGTCTTGTGATACTGTACCCCACCATCAACCACTATTGGGTATTTTCTGGATTGCTGGTGGTGTGTGTGTGTGTGTGAGTGTGTATGTGTGTGTCTCTGCTTTAGTGAGGAGTGTAGTTGTGTGCATGTGTGCATGTGTGCATGTGTGCATGTGTGCATGTGTTCATGTGTGCATGTGTTCATGTGTTCATTTGTGCATGTGTTCATGTGTGCATGCGTGCATGTGTTCACGTGTTCATGTGTGCATGTGTGCATGTGTTCATGTGTGCATGTGTGCATGTGTTCATGTGTGCATGTGTGCATGTGTGCATGTGTGTATGTGTGAATGTGTGCACATGTCCATGTGTGCATTTGTTCATGTGTTCGGACATCATGTACAGGTCGTAAAGTGTGTTTCCTGTCTTTCTCTCACAGGTGCTGAGGTTGGGCTGGTTAACTGCAGCAGGGAACCTGATGTCACTGACACAAATAGTGATAATGAGGATAGGTGTGTTGAGGTGCAGGCATGTTTGCCAGGGTTTGTCATTGGGCCACCAGTCAACAGTACACAGCTGTCCACCCCATCCATGCACACAGTCATATTGCCAATACATCCCTCATCCCCAGTGCCCTTAGCTGAGGAACAGTCTACAGTCGGCAATGGCCAGGACAGTGTGGTACCTATGGCACATGCATCTGGACACAGCAGCCATACCCAGAGGTCTGGAATGGTACCACATAGGCAGATGTCCAGGGGTTCTCATTGGACCACTGCTAGTGATCATGCCCCTGGCAGATGTGCCACAGGTCTTACAACCTCACGCATGTTCCAGGCTGTCATGGAGACACAGGCACGTATGGAATGGTACACAAGACAGGGACTAAGGGCACAGAGGGCACATAACACCGCTTTAAATGACAGTATCCATGACCTAGCAGGTGCCATCCATAATTACACTGAGGTCATGGATAGATGTTGGGGTGAGACATTAGATGTCCTCCGCAATGTCATACCCATGTGTCAGGACAGTGCAGGACTGGTGAGACGTCGACGTGGACGTATGCCAGCAACATCTGCAACTGGCAGTTGCCGTGGACATCCCTCAAGTCACAGCCACTCCCGTAGTGCCAGTACCAGCCCCAGCAATGTTGGAGGTGGGCTGTCCATGGACCATCCTAGAAGACCACGTGCACATGGCTCTGGACAGTTCCATCAGGGACCTGGGTCCAGTGTACATATGTCTACCTCTGAGGATAGTACTCAGTCTGGCTCAGTACCTGATACTGTCAGTAGCATCCCTGCCAGGCACAGATACCATATCATTGGCCGGAGACGGTGATCTGTAAAGCCTGGCAGGTAAAGTCTGTGGCTGTCCCACAAATCCCCGTATATGGCAGCCATATGGTGGAACTGTGTGCATGCAGACACACACACACATAAACCAGACACCAAGGGCTAACACATGCCCACACACATTACATCAACTTTGGCCCATACCAGTACTCTTGGCCCTCACACACACACACACACACACACACACACACACACACACACACACACACATACACACACACACATGTTGATTGTATGGCTCAATGTAGGCCTCTGGCAAACCAACAACACACCCTGTGCATATGATGAAACCTGTGCCACCTCCTGTCATCTGTAACATTGATGCAGGAACAGGCTAACATGGTGCTGATGCACAGTGTGACTTTATGGCAGTATAGCAAAGTTAGCATGTTGTCAGCAGTAAAGTGTAATGTTATCCTTGAAGGTGTAGCTGAGTAGGCATAATGCATTAAAGATATGATTGTCAATGTAGCATTGTTTACACCAGTGTTGATCCCAATAGTGTATAGTCCACCCACATGCCACTTGGCTGATGTGTGTAGTATTGGCAGCATGTGTTAGAGAGTGGACAGTACATGTGGGATGTGTGCAGCACAGGTTTGCAGGTGTACATTTGTAAACATGGTGGAGGTGCACTGTCTGCATGTACGTGCTTAGTGGACACATGGGCAGGGTGACATGCCCTGTATTACACAGTGTCAACACTCCATAGTTTCTATTGGTGGCCAGTATGCATTGTACTACACACATTTGGAACTTGGGTATACATGTGTGCATGACATGGTTTGACACTGTGCTGTGGGTGATACTGTTATTATCTGTCATTGGTTTGCATTCTGTCAAAAAACAAACCAAAAGGTTCCGAACCAGCAGGTGTAAAACTCCAAAGGTTTATTAGAAAATGTAAAAGTAAAGCGCTTTTCGTCTCCCTTAGTAGGAAGACTTCTTCAGACAAAGGAAAAAATCATCAAACACAATTTAAAACCCAAAAAAAGGGGTGTGTGTTACAAAATTACAAACAGCTGCCTTAATTGAACCCACTGACATACCTTCACATTTAAAGTTGTATTACATTAAAAAAATAAATAAATGTCCACTTAGTGTAGACAGGGTGTCAAGCATAAAAAAGTTTTCAAAAAAGAAACATGAACTTGATAAAAGTAACCAAGAATGTCTTAGTGAAGATTCATGAAACTAATCAAGTGTAAATACTGTTTGTTTCCCTTAAAATACATTTTAGCAAACAACTTTTCATAGGGTAAAACAAAACTCATACAGAATCTTGTGATTAAAAAGAAAAGAAAATGAAGTAATGCTTACAACCAAATATAATATCCATTCCTTAACAGAAAAGGTAGTAAGGAGTACACATTTCTAATGCATAATGAAGAATCAATAATAAATGAATAAATAAACAGTGAAACTCAACTAGGAGTCTGCAATAAGCGGAATTTCAAAGGCGTTTCTAATAAAAGAAATGTTATTTCTAATATTAAATAACCAAATATGTTTATTTCTGTGTTAAAAATCTAACACAGAAATTGCTTGTCATTTCAACGCCAATAGAATACACAACAGTATATGAAAAAGCAAATTTTTTTTTTTTTTTTTTTTTAAATGTTCCTTGAGCAATGGGTAAAGCACCAAGCTGCGATGAGAACACTTTCTAAGCTTTAGTATGCACAGTTGTAGCAGCCAAAACAAGTCAAAATGCAGCTGTTTCAGAAAAAATATGGCAAGGCATTGCGTGAAAGACACGTCTAAATCAAAACAAACAAACCGCTGGATTCACAAGACGGTACTTCATTCAAGAACCGTGCAGGTACTAAACATGCAAAAAAGGCAGATAGCCAAACAAATGAAAAATCAGTTCACAATCGTGCCCATGAATACGGCACATTATTCTGCAAATGAGTTTGTACTGTGTGTGAAAAAGGTAATAAATAAAGTAGCAGAAGACAAAAAAAAAAGAAAGAAATGCAACACCTAAGCAAATCCACAGCTGTTGGTGTTCAATGACATTGACAATAAGTAAACATAGCACTTCAAAATACCATGAGTCTAAACATTAAGGTCTCATTGCTGCTTACGCAAAAAGGTGTATGTGTCTAGAAGTAAGCAAAAATCAAGTCAGACCACAATGCAGAACCTGACGAAAATAAAACATACAAATCCTGAACAAAACTATGCAAAATGAAAATAAAAATAAAAATAAAATAAAACAAGGTATGGGTCAAAGTACAGCGAAGCGCTGTAGAGGTCAGAAAACCAATGTTTCTCAAGTTAAACATTTGTGAATTAAGGTTTAAAAAACAGACTTGAGGTTTAAGTAATGATGAAAGAAGTCTTATCTTAGCAGGTTTCTTAACTTTAAAACACAAGTCAAAGAGGTAACTTCGTTCAACCCTGGTGACGTGTAAGAGTTCATTTTAAGTTGCTAAATGAGTTCCTTTTTTTCTAATAACAATTGTTGGGGTCCTCCTCTTTAATCTGTAAGTACCTGGTCTATAACTTTAAAAAGGAAAGCGTGAGAAGGGTTGTTATTGCAATGTCTTGCAAGGGCGTTAGTGTTGCTCTTCTTCCTAGTGTGGTACGTATGTTCATAAATTCTCTCTTTCTGTTTTCTGTCAGTCTTCCCTATATAAAAGGCAGGGCATGACTGGCACACAGCTAAATACACCACTGATTTTGAGTTACAATAGTAACGACCCTTTGCTTTAAACAGACGTTGTTTCACTATACATGTGGACCCTGTAGATATAAATTTACAATAGTTGCATGTCTCACATTTGTATGTGCCTTCAGTTCTAGTATGCTTTATTGAAGGTCTTTCCATAATGTTTTTCAGGTTTCTGCCCTTTCTAAAAATGATAACAGGTTTGTCCCCTACTTTCTCTGTGAGTTCTTTTTCAAAAGATAACAACTGCCAATTCTTTCTAAGTACATTGCTAATATATTTAGCTTCTAATGAAAAAGAAGTAATGAAACTTTTTTTATTATACTTCTCTAGGGAAAAAATGGTTTGACCTATGCTAGAAGAGTGGACACCAAGAATCTGTAATGTGACTTCATCTGACTCTGACAGGTTCACGTTGGTTTGTTTCAAAGTCAGAATGGGATTGAAAGAACCCAACCCCCTTTTCCTACAACCTTCTCCTATTGTGTAATCCACCAGTGATTCGGGGTACCCACGACTCATAAACATGCATTTCAACAAGGTACATTCCTCGTTGAAGGCGGAGTCTTCAGTAGTCATTCTTGCCACTCTAACTAGTTGGCCCTTTAAAACAGATTTTTTCTGGTGCAGCGGGTGGCAACTAGAAAAATGTAACATAGTGTTAGAGTGAGTGGGTTTCCTGTAAGTTTTAGCAACATAACCCCTGTGGATGTCGTCTCTCTTCAGTTCAACATCCAAATAGTTTGGTGTCTTCACCAAAGGTAAATGTAAATTTCAAAAATGGAGTGCTGTTATTTAAAACCTCAACAAAGTTGCTTGCATCCCCTACGTTACCCTGAAACATAATGAAAATGTCATCCAAAAACCTGCTATATAGTTTGACTTTCTGAAAATTGTTGTCCTTAAATACATAGTCATGTTCCCACTGGGCCAGTACTAAATTGGCGTAGCTGGCTCCACAAGGGGAACCCATAGCTACTCCAATTATTTGTTTATGTATGCCCCCATTAAATCCAACATAATTATTGTTCAGGATCACATCTAATAGTTCTTGAATTAGACGGATCTCATCACTCTCCACTCCATGTGCTATTAGGTTTCTGGTGACATATTCAATCCCTATGTCGTGGGGTATGGAGAAGTAAAGGTCGACTACATCTATTGTAAGAAAATGAATGTTGTCACAGTATTCAAATTTGTCTACATTTACACCATTAACTATTTGGATGTTGAATTGATGAGAGACGACATCCACAAGGGTTATGTTGCTAAAACCTACAGGAAACCCACTCACTCTAACACTATGTTACATTTTTCTAGTTGCCACCCGTTACACCAGAAAAATCTGTTTTAAAGGGCCAACTAGTCAGAGCGGCAAGAATGACTACTGAAGACTCCACCTTCAACGAGGAATGTACCTTGTTGAAATGCATGTTTATGAGTCGTGGGTACCCCGAATCACTGGTGGATTACACAATAGGAGAAGGTTGTAGGAAAAGGGGTTTGGGTTCTTTCATTCCCATTCTGACTTTGAAACAAACCAACGTGAACCTGGCAGAGTCAGATGAAGTCATATTACAGATTCTTGGTGTCCACTCTTCTAGCATGGGTCAAACCATTTTTTTCCCAAGAGAAGTACAATAAAAAAAGTTTCATTACTTCTTTTTCATTAGAAGCTAAATATATTAGCAATGTACTTAGAAAGAATTGGCAGTTGTTATCTTCTGAAAAAGAACTCCCAGAGAAAATAGGGGACAAATCTGTTATAATTTTTAGAAAGGGCAGAAACCTGGGAAACATTATGGAAAGACCTTCAATAAAGCATACTAGAACTGAAGGCACATACAAATGTGAGACATGCAACTATTGTAAATTTATATCTTCGGGGTTCACATGTATAGTGAAGCAATGTCTGTTTAAAGCAAAGGGTCGCTACAATTGTAACTCAAAATCAGTGGTGTATTTAGCTTTGTGCCAGTCATGCCCTGCCTTTTATATAGGGAAGACTGACAGAAAACTTAAAGAGAGAATTTATGAACATACGTACCACATTAGGAAGAAGAGCAACACTAATGCCCTTGCAAGACATTGTAATAACAACCCTTCTCACACTTTCCTTTTTAAATTTATAGACCAGGTACTTATAGATGAAAGAGGAGGACCCCAACAATTGTTATTAGAAAAAAAGGAACTCATTTAGCAACTTAAATTGAACTCTTACACGTCACCAGGGTTGAACGAAGTTACCTCTTTGACTTGTGTTTTAAAGTTAAGAAACCTGCTAAGACAAGACTTCTTTCATCATTACTTAACCTCAAGTCTGGTTTTTAAACCTTAATTCACAAATGTTTAACTTGAGAAACATTGATTTTCTGACCTCTACAGTGCTTCGCTGTACTTTGACCCATACCTTATTTTATTTTATTTTTATTTTTATTTTCATTTTGCATAGTTTCGCTCAGGATTTGTATGTTTTATTTTTGTCAGGTTCTGCATTGCGGTCTGACTTGATTTTTGCTTACTTCTAGACACATACACCTTTTTGCGTAAGCAACAATGAGACCTTAATGTTTAGACTCATGGTATTTTGAAGTGCTATGTTTACTTATTGTCAATGTCATTGAACACCAACAGCTGTGGATTTGCTTAGGTGTTGCATTTCTTTCTTTTTTTTTGTCTTCTGCTATTTTATTTATTACCTTTTTCACACACAGTACAAACTCATTTGCAGAATAATGTGCCGTATTCATGGGCACGATTGTGAACTGATTTTTCATTTGTTTGGCTATCTGCCTTTTTTGCATGTTTAGTACCTGCACAGTTCTTGAATGAAGTACCGTCTTGTAAATCCGGCGATTTGTTTGTTTTGATTTAGACGTGTCTTTCACACAATGCCTTGCCATATTTTTTCTGAAACAGCTGCATTTTGACTTGTTTTGGCTGCTACAACTGTGCATACTAAAGCTTTGAAAGTGTTCACATCACAGCTTGGTGCTTTACCCATTGCTCAAGGAACATTTAAAAAAAAATAATAATTTATTTTTCATATACTGTTGTTGCATTCTGTTGGCATTGAAATGACAAGCAATTTCTGTGTTAGATTTTTAACACAGAAATAAACATATTTGGTTATTTAATATTAGAAATAATATTTCTTTTATTAGAAACGCCTTTGAAATTCCGCTTATAGCAGACACCTAGTTGAGATTCACTTTATTTATTCATTTATTATTGATTCTTCATTATGCATTAGAGATGTGTACTCCTTACTACCTTTTCTGTTAAGGAATGGATATTATATTTGGTTGCAAGCATTACTTAATTTTATTTTATTTTTATTCACAAGATTCTGTATGAGTTTTGTTTTACCCTATGAAAAGTTGTTTGCTAAAATGTATTTTAAGGGAAACAAACAGTATTTACACTTGATTAGGTTCATGAATCTTCACTAAGACATTCTTGGTTACTTTTATCAAGTTCATGTTTCTTTTTTGAAAACTTTTTTATGTTTGACACCCTGTCTACACTAAGTGGACATTTATTTATGCTTTTAATGTAATACAACTTTAAATTTGAAGGTATGTCAGTGGGTTCAATTAAGGCAGCTGTTTGTAATTTTGTAACACACGCCCCTTTTTTTGGGTTTTAAAATTGTGTTTGATGATTTTTTCCTTTGTCTGAAGAAGTCTTCCTACTAAGGGAGACAAAAAGTGCTTTACTTTTACATTTTCTAATAAACCTTTGGAGTTTTACACCTGCTGGTTCAAAACCTTTTGGTTTGTTTTTTGACAGTTTGTTTTTCTTCAGTTTTGGAATTGTTAATTGGTTTGCATTCTGGTAGTATACATAACCTCTACAGCCTGACCATAAACAATCGTTAGATGATGTCTTGACAAGTGACACACAGATGTAGGACACACAGTAACATTTGTACCCTTCAGGAACTATACTACGCCAGTAACCAGTGGTGTTCACCTGCACCCATTCCTGGGACCAATCCTGATTGCTATATAGCTCACTTAGGTACAAGGAAACACAGTAGGGATATGTCCGTCCACATCTGGGAATGCATACTGTGGCCTATAATGCATTCTCTAGATGACACACACATCTTCCACAAGGGTATCATAGAGACAGATACCTGTTGTCAAACCCATGCTGTAAAGCTATACGCCAACTAAAGCATTGTCATCCACCTTTACAAAACATAGTATCCCCACAGTACCACATAGGTAGTAGCCCCCAACATGTTGACAGGTACCGATGTGTACATACAGCCAAGTGTTACATCATCTCTCCTTTGGTAATCACATTTCCAAAGGTATTTTGAGATCCCTCGGTGAATCACATAAGCAATAAGGGGTCTGCATGCATATCCACAAAGGTTGTTGTACACCTATAATGAATAGCCATCATTGACAGACTTTGCTGCATTTTAACTGGTCTGAAATATACCTCAGGCATAAACCCTCACTCACACTATTCAATAGAAACCATAATTAGTGTGAGTGACATGGATGACCTAGGCCAGGGATCACTGCAGTGGCTGGGATTGTCACAAGCATATAGATGTGACCTAAGGTCTGGAAAGTGGCAGCACACTCTGGCAAAGATAACAGATGTGTTCATAGAGAAAAGAGGGTTCCCACCTCTGAAATAATTGAGGTCACATGTACGTATATGTATTTGCCACACAGCTACCTGACGTGCAATGCACATACTGTTGTCATTGTGATATGTCATACAGTAGTAAAAGCAAAACACACAACCCAGTGACAAACTGTGTCACACACATAGAGCACACACACTCATCCAGTGCAGGATTCAAACCCCTACCTAACTCCTTTATGATACTAGAGCAGTACGCATTTACACAACACACTATACACATTACTGGGAGCTCTTCTTTCCACAGGTATAATTGTAAAATGGTGACATCATCGGACTTGATAAAGGTAAGTATACCACTTTTAAGGTGTTGTAGTTGTCTCCAAAAAGGTTGCTCCTCTACAAGGAGATACACACACAGTGTCAAGTGCAAGATTCAAATCCCTACCTAATTACTTAATGATACTAGAGCAGTGCACATTTACACAATGCATTATACACATTACTGGGAGTTCTCCTTTCCACAGGTATATTTGTAGGATGGTGACATCATCAGACTTGACAAAGATGAGTATACCACTTTTAAGGTGTTGTAGTTGTCTCCAAAAAGGTTGCTCCTCTACAAGGAGACACACACCCACACACACACACACACACACACACACACACACACACACACACGAGTTGTCAAGTGCAGAATTCAAACCCCTACCTAAATACTTAATGATAGTACAGCAGTACACATTTACACGACACACTAGACACATTACTGGGAGTTCTTTTTTTCCACAGGTATATTTGTAGGATGGTGACATCATCAGACTAGACAAAGTGGGTTACATTAGGTGACATTAGGTGGGCTACAAAGAAGGAATTTGTAGACACTTTGGAAATGTGATCATCAAAGGAGAGTTTACTATCTACCTGGGTCCGCAGGGCCATAATTACATTCTCCATACATACTGGATTACCACCTATGTGGTAATTTGTGTGCACTTTGTTTTTTCCAAAGGGGATGACTATGCATTATTTGGCATTCTGCTTGAGGGCATTGTTTTGACACCAGGTATCTATCTCTGTAAGACCCTTCTGTAGGATGTTTGTGTCAGCCGTGGAGTCGATTATAGACCACAGTTAGCAGTCATCTGCAAACTTGTTCAGCCATACTCCTCCCCTGCTTGCCTTTACCTCTGAGCAGTATCTACTGAACAGGTGGGGTCCCAGGATCAATACCTGTGGGATGCCATTTATGACTGGTTTAGAGTTGGACATGGCACCTGCAACTCTGAACATGTGTGTTTGATCTGTGAGCCAGTTGGCCACCCATCCTGTGACATTGCTGTTAACATTCAAGCTGGTAAGCTTGTCCATGATTCCAGAGTGGGGAATGGTGTTGGAAGGCCTTAGTGAGGTCCAGGTGGGCTGTGTGGACTACTTTCACCTCCATCTATGTCCTTGGTGACTGTTTCAAATAAGTCAACTAGGTTTAGGAGCCAGGATTTACCTTTGACAAAGCCAAGTTGGGTAGAGTCCAGAGTCTGCAGGTTCACAATGTCTCTGTTTATGGGTTCCATGATAATCTGCTCCATGGCTTTGCAGACCAGGCTGAGTAGGCCTATAGGGAATGGTTTCCTGGTTCTGTTGTGGCACACCCTTTGTGGAGCTGGATGACTGTTGCTGTATGCCATTCTTTGGGTACATAGCCTGTGGTAAGGTTGAGTCTGGACAGTAAATGTAGGTGAGGGTGTAGTTCCTTTTGGGGCTGGTGTAAGTCGCAGCCTGGGACACCATTCAGTCCCATTGATGCTGTGTTCTTAGCTTTGGAGAGGGCTGTTTTTATCTGCATGTCCATGAAGTCTGGTGCTCTGCATTCTTCTAAGATGGAACAGGCCCTTTTGGGGGTGATGTGGGGGGGAGTTTGCACTGAACTTGTCCCCCAGGATATGGGCAATGTAAGTTGGTTCAGTGTATCTTTTTCCATTTTTGCAGTAGCTGACAGCATTTTTGAGAGTTGCCACCAAAATGTTTGGTATAGCTAACAAAGGCTTTGTGGCTGTTATTCTTACATTCCTTGGCAATTTGTCTTTAGAAACTGGCCTTGAATTATTTTATGAGCGATCATTGTTTCTTCCTAATAATGATCAGTGATGCCTTTCCTTATGTGAAGTTTGCTCTATCATGTGTTCGTTCCCTGCTTCTGTTGTATAGCTTATTTATGTGCGACAACCACCAGATTAGTTTCCTATTTTTGGTGGAGTGCATCTTGGTTTTATTTGGCATGTCTTGATCCATGCATCCCTGTAGATGCTCATAGAATGCACTTGTAAATGCTTCTGCAGATTGTATAGCATTATTCTATAGCAAGGGTGCTTTTGAACTTTCCATTTTGGTCTTGAGAAGTGTGCTGTTTGCTTTAGAAACTTTCTTCACGGTGGTTTCCTTGACTGTGGGGGGGGGGGTGTGTGATGTGGATGTCCAGTGTGATTACTTTCTGGTCTGATATTACCAGCGAGGGGTTTATCTCTGTTGTGGAACACTGGTACCCCATGTTGATGATGATCAGGTCCAGTATGTTGTCACCTCTAGTGGGCGTGGTGACCAGCTGTTTCAGAGCGTTTGAGGTTTTAAACTCTAGGAAGCATTGGGCAAAGGACGTTGTACATGAGTAATTCTCCCAGTCAGTGTTCTGGTAGTTGCAATCTCCTCATATAATGGTGTTTGGTAGGACCTTTATATTTTCCACTGTTCTCAGGAATACTGAGTGAGGTTCCAGAGACAAGGTAGATGATCTGTAGCAGGCTACAACCTGATAAGCAGCTTTGCCCAATGTTAGTTGCACTTGCATGGTCTATAAGAACTCATGCTGTGCCACTAACCTGAAGGTGTGGGTATCCATATGGTAAATGGATACACCACTTCCTTTTGTATTTCACTCTGGGTTTTGGGGCCGAAGATCAGAGGGATTGTGAGTGTTTTACGTGGAGCATGTCCAACAGCTCTGTGTTTGACATAGCTTTGTATGTTAGGCAGAGATCACCTCTGAGTAGGCGATATGCGAGTGAGTACAGCTGGAGCATTTTGAGACGGTCAATGTATGGCATGTATTTCAGGCCACTAATGCTATTTGTGAGGTATTTCTGCAAGCTTTCCAGTTGTTGTAAATGTCTTGTGAGGTACATAGCAAAAGGGGCATTGTACTCTATCATGGATCTAGTGAGTGATGAGTATAGGGGAACAATGTCCTCTTCTATTCTGCATGAGACACCTTTTGTGATGAGGTGTGCCATGTAGAAGGATTTCCTGACTACTGCGGGGATGTGATTATCACAGGTGTGTCCACTGTCCACCTGTGACCAAAGGTCTCTTATTACACTTTCAGTGTTACGTATACTACCGCCTATGTTGTAGTTCATGGCTGCAGAGTTTTTACCAAAGGGGATGACAATGCACTTTTTGGCATTGAGCTTGAGGCCATGGCTTTCACACCAGGCATCTGTCTCAGTGAGGCCCTTTTGTAGGATATCCACATCTTCAGTAGTTTCGATTATGGCTCCTAGTTTGCAGTCATCTGGAAACTTCATTAGCCACAGACCTTCCATGTTAAAGTTTACTTCAGGGAAGTAGATACCAGACAGGATAGGACCCAGAACTGAACCCTATGGCACTGCACTTGTCTCTGGTCCAATGTCGTACTTGGAGTCTGCTACTTTCACTGTGTGTGTTCTGTCAGTTCGCCAGTTGGCAACCCATCTTGTAACATAGCTATTTATACCTAGTTTAGTGGGTTTATCTATAATTCCAGAGTGGGGGATGGTGTAGAAAGCCGTGGCAAGATCTACATAAGCTATGTGAACCACCTTACCCTTGTCCATGGTTCTGGTGACTGCTTCAATGATGTCTATCAGGTTTACGAGACATGATCTGCCTTTTACAAACCCAACATGGTTGTGGTCCAGAGTTTGGAGATTACCAATGTCTTTTTTGATAAGTTATATGATGATACATTCCATGGCCTTGCAGAGCAGGCTCATCAGGCTAATGGGGCACTAGTTCCTGGGGTCCATGGTGGCTCCCGCCTTGTGTAGTGGGATAACCGTCACTGTGCGCCATTCAGCAGGCACAAAGCCAGAAGAGAGGCTATGACTGTACATGGTACGTAGGTGTGGTGCCTGTTCGTTCTGTAATTTGTGTAGAACACAGCCTGGGATGTTATCTGGTCCCATGGATGCTGTATTCCTGGCTTTGGAGAGCATTTTTTACCTGTGTAGCCATGATGACAGCAACTTTGCAGTCTTCCGTTATAGAGATGTGCTTTTTCATGGGTGAGAGGGGGGTAAAGTTAGCACAGATCATATCTGCCAGGATGTTGGCAATATCAGTTGGGTCTGTATATTTAGTGCCGTTGTGCTGTAACTCAGAGCAGATCTGAGTGTTGCCATTGAGATTCTTGACATAGCTGTAGAATGCTTTGTGGTTGTCTTTAGAATCAGTATCGATTTTGTTTTCATAACTAGCTTTGGAGGATTTTATCATGGATCACAGCTTCTTACTGATATGGACCATGGAGCTCCTCCCCTCATGGGATTTTATTCTTTTTTGCAACAGTATTTTCCTTCTGTTGTGCAGTTTGTTTATGGCAGGGGAACACCAGATTGGCTTCCCTTTCTTGGAGGATAGCGTCTTGGTTCTGTTTGGGATAACACGATGCATGTAGTCATGTAAGTGTTTATAAAGTGCAATTGTGAAGGATTCACTAGTTGTAACTGTATTGTCCATCCGCATGAGTGTCCTGCAGTTCAGCGCTTCTGTCTTAAGAAGCATGAAGTTGGCTTTGGAGACATTTTTTAACATGGTTTCCTTAATGGGAGTGTGGGTCCAGGATGTGGATATGAAGGGTAATTAGCTTATGGTCTGATGGGACCAATAAGACGCTGACGTCAGGTGTGGAACACCGGTCACACAGGACAAACCAAACCCCGTAACCAACACAAATAACCACAAAGTGAGCTAAATGCTACTCATTGCCAGAAGTCTCAGCTTCGAGATGCACACACTTGAGGCACTTCTCATTATGGAGAATATTGATATCTGTGCAGTATCAGTAACCTAGTTCAAGGCTCCAGACAGCACACCAGCACTACCAGGATACTACTCATTCCATACCTACCAGCATCAGAACCTAAATCATAGCACATAGGGTGAGGATGTATCCATATTCATCAAGGATACCTACACCTATTTCTACATGCTCTCTACAGGATATGTGCCCATAGAATGTTGCGCAGCAACATTCTTCACACTCCACAGGGGTGGGGCCACAATTACCCCTTGGCATTCATGCTCTATGAGCCTGATGAGTGTGTTCTGCAAGGCAATGGAGCCAATCGTAATGGAAGTCAACAATACAGAGATTGGGAACTTTCACACAGTTGAGCACACCCTGTTTGGCTTCATCAAATGCAGACCATGCCTCCTGAACAGGGAGGATTTCTTTGACAGTTACCCAGGCTACAGATGATTGAAATGACTCCATACAGCCTACCTATACCTCGCTAAGGCCTTTGACACCATTCCCCAGTCAGGTATCATAGATGAACTCACCAACCTGGCCATGAATCCATACATCACAAGATGGATTGCAAACTGGCTCACAGATAGATCCCACACATTATGAGTTGCTGGCTACATTTAGACTCTATACCGGTAACGACTGGTGTCCCCCAGGATTCAGTCCTGGGGTCCCTCCTGTTTGGTATAGATTTCTCAAAAGTACATTCCAACACAGGAGAGTTGTGGTTGACTAAGTTTGCTGGGAACTCTAAAGTGTTTGCCATAATAGATACCCCGGAAGACAGACATATTCTCCAGAAGGGACTCTATGAGACAGATGTGTGGTGTCAGAATTATGGCCTCAAGTTCACTGTGGAGGAATGCATAGTGATTCTCTTTGTTGAAAACACAATACCCACAAACTACCACGTGGGTGTTACCCCCTTAAAAAATGACAAGGTGATAAGGATCTGGGGACACATGTACATAGTCATCTTTCCTTTGACAACCATGTTGCCAAAGTGATTGGGTGATCCTATGTGGCCCACTTAATCAACAAAGGGTTTGCATCAGGATCCAGAGATGTAGTGTTGGCTCTCTCCTCTTACATCATCAGACCCATCATTGAGTACAGTGCACCATTTTGGATGTATTCGACTTAGCATATCCAGCAGCTGTAGAGACCACATAGGTACCTCACCAAGAGGATTATTGGCCTCAAACAGTTGTGTTATGCAACATGACTGGTAAAACTAAATCTGTTCTTCGTTGCGTACTGCCTACTCAGAGGCACACTCTGCCTAACATACAGAGCCATGTCCAACACATAACTGTTGAACATGCTCCATCTACGCATAACAACATTGAGTCACCCTACACATTCCAGGGATATGAACCTCATCAGAATGATGAATACAATAGGCTGGTGGGAAAGAGTATCATCCCTGACACTTGTCTTACTTTGGAACAGAGTCCCAATGTACATCAGACAGAACCCCTTGCTGACACTCTTCAATTGGAACCTTGATGAGTGGATGGGAAACAGACAATTCATGCCAGGCATCAAATCAGCAACCCCACTAGAAAGGGGCTTAGGGTACTAACTATTAGAACTAGGCCTTGGGAGACTACCCAATGGTGTGGTGAAAGCTGCCCAACTTGCGTAGGCTGATATATGCCTTCGTGGAGATAGTCTACTACATACCTATGAACCTATGTGACAGGTACATGTCTACAGATAGTAGATGTGTACTTCATTGTACAGTCATGTTGTACAGCAGGCACATGGACCACATGCACTGTAATGCTTACAGATACTGTTGGCTGTTATGTACAGTGCGAGAGATGTGCACCTCATGTCTTTCGTGCCATTGGGATGTGTGCTGGGTGGGACGGTCCTGGAAGGCTCCCTGTCATGGTCACCCTCTTACACACATCTCTGCCCATCCACCTTTGGCTGATTATACTATGTTCTCCCCTACATATATATAGAGGTACACAGGTAGGTAATAGGCTATCTGCCTGAAGGCATATATTAGTATGGCCAGAGTGTGCAGCTATCCCCACCCATGGAGTTAGTTCCCTAGGCCTCTGTGTAGTAGAGCTGATGAAGTGATCCATCGTGTGACAGTTCAGTTTCACATACACTCATCAAGGTTCCTCTGGAAGTGTGTCAGTGAGGGTCTTGGCTTAATGTCAGTTGGGAGCCTGTTCCAAAGCAAGGGAAGTCTGTGAGTTAGTAATGTGCCCCTCCAACATGTTCAATTTAATGTTGTGATGATGATATCCCTAGAGAATGTTGTACAGTGAGCTTGGGTTTACTTCAGATAGCGCATGTACATCAGTTCTGCATTGGACATGGACCTGTCTGTTGGGCAGAGATCTCTTGAGTAGTCAGTATGCAACAGAGTACAGATTGAGTTATATTCAGTCTTGTTGCATGAGGCAACTGTTTGAGGCCAGTAATCCTCTTGTTGAGGTACTTCAGTGGTCTTTCCAGCTGCTGAGGGTGCACAGTCAGATTCATCGCAAGTGTGTTGTGGTACTCTCTGATAGGTCTGATGACTGATGAGTAGAGGGAACCTCCTTTGACCTACATGCAAGGATTTTGGCAGTTTTTGGGAAAACATAGCATGATTTTCTAACCACTTTGTGAATATGTTTCTGGAAGTGGAGATGACTATCCACATGTGTCCATAGATCCCTTGTTATCACTTACATCTTTAGGGTGTTGGCACCTATGTGGTATTTGTATGACTGCAGCTCGAGGCCATGATTTTTACATCACATATGTCTGACTGAGACCCTTTTTAAGGATGTCTCTGTTGTCCCAAACATCAATTATGACAACTGTTTTGCAGTCATCCACAAACTTTGCTAAACATAGCCCTCGTGTGTTTGACTGTATTTCTGAAAAGTATACACCAGACAGGAGGGGTCCCAGGACTGAGCCATGGGGGACAGCAGTTGTGACCAGCTTGAACAGGAGACCACAATTCTTACCTTGTGGGATCTATCTGTGCCCCAGTTGGCAATCCATCAGATGACATACATATTTATACACTGGTTGTTGATTTTGTGGATACGACATGTGTCTGGGATGTTGGAAGAGGCCTTTCCAAGGTCTATGTGGGACATGTGTAGCTCATTTCATTTATGTATGTCCTGGGTGACTGCTTTGAAAACAGTCTAGCAGGTTTGGGAACCATGATCTGCACATGACCAAACCAAAATTGTAGGGTTGGGCGTTTGTAGGCTCACAATAGCTCTGTTTATGAGTTCCATCATGATGGCCTCCATGGTCTTGCAGATCAGACTTAATAGGCTTATAAGACAATAGTTTCTATGGTCTGTTGTGCACCAACACTTGTGAAGTTTGCCAAATGTTGCTGTAACGCATTCAACAGTTTCATATCCTGTACAGAGGGTGAGTCTCAACAGACTGTTCAGGTGCAGGGTCTGTTTGTTTTGGAGTTCACATATGACACAGCTACGGAAACCATATCATCCAATAGACGGCATGTTTTTAGGTTTGGAAAGTGCTGTTTAACCATTGTATATGTGATTTCTGGGTTTTCACAATCTCCAGGTATGCTAATGGGCCCTTTTGTCAGTGAGAGGGGGGTAAATATGTATGAACCTGTCTGACAAGTTGTTGGCAGTGCCAGTCATGTACATGTATTCATTTACAGTTTGCACTGGCTCAGAACATATATGTGTTTACATTGATATATATAACATTGCAAAAGAAAGCTTCATGGTTCTCTATGGACTCTTTGACAATATTTTTGCCAGAACATGGATTGGATAATGTTAGGAGTGCTCATTGTTTATTGATGATACTGATCGGAGATGTATTGATCTTCTTTGAATTTTCACTTTCTCTGAACAAGTTCAGTACTTGTAATACATAGTTTGATTATGACAGGAGTCCAATTTATTATATTGGGTCTGTTTTCATATAACTGTGTGCGCAAGCCAGGATTGATGAATAGTGGCAAGTTTCTGGGATAAGAACTGCAACTGCCAGATATGTGTGGCCCACTGCTGTACTCAGACATGGCCTAAGTGTGTGAGTATGCCCAGTATGACCTTTCAGTATGTTGTTGACTGACATTTGCTTCATTTATTTAAGTGTGTGAGCATACCCAGTATGACCTTTCAGTATGTTGCTGACTGAAATTTGCTAAATTTGTTGAAGTGTGTGAGCATGTCCAGTATGGACATATATACTATATGTGTGTGAAAAATCAAGTTGTTTTTTACTTCAGGGCTCACCTTTGTGTTGTACATCGACAGGAAGCATGCTGTGCCTGAAGGGCTTCCATGAGTCGCTTTGCATAGACTTATCAACATTTCTACATACAGGGAAGACAGCTATTATTTGTACATTTCTATCCAGGGGGCACACCTGATTGTTACTGTGGGTGTACATAGGATGAGGGGTTCACCTGACACTTATACACATTTGCTAGGCCTGCACTGCTATGTCAGGTACTCCATTTCAGTCTGTACTGTTGCCTATCATACTGGCTTGAGGCATACTACTGTACTACAGAACTTAGCTTCCAATTTTACGTATATTAGTTTTTGACTTCATAGCCTACACAACCGACATCACACTGCCTGGCCTGCTGTTATCTGTCTGCATAGGCCTGGGGGGAAGTTCAGAGGGCATGATACAGCATTTGTTTGTGTTTGCATTAGTCTACAATTGCCCTGCTGTGTCTGTGCCAGTGAAATGCTGTCATGGCTTATTGGTTCAGTACTGTGACTATAGTGCACAGTATCCTGAGTTCGAGCCCTGTCACTGCTTTTTATTTTCCTGCAGGGCAGACCTGACTTGTTAAGGAACAGTAAAGCAGGTGTGAGCATGTTTATCTGACTTTGATCGACTTTGCCTGACTTTGCCCAACGTTGCCCAATGTTACCCAACATTGCCCAACGTTGAGCTAGTTTGCGTGGTGCACAGCTCCATGCAATTGTGCTTAAATATGCTAAATAGTGGTAAAATGTGCTTAGCACTGCTTTATGTTGCTTAAAATAGGGCAATCATGCCTCAGGTGGTGCTGCAGGGCTGCCTATGTCAGATGCATATAGTACACTCCCTATGCATGTTTGAAAAAAGGTAGTGTCAAGTTAGGCATCCCTTTTATTGTATGTGCGAGTCAGAGAGAGGTGTCATTTCCAGGGTTCCTACTGAATCAGTGTATGTGCTATGTGTTGCCTCTTTGCCAAGGCCAGGGCATACTGGGCATGCCTCCTTCTGCCTACTGGGGCAGGCTCAGGTTGTTCCTCCTCCGAGTCACGCTGTGCCTGTGCAGGCCTTGGCAATGGTGGGGGGCTCTTTGGCCCTGCCCCATGCTGTTCCTGCTGCAGCTGTTTTCGCAGGATCATATTGTGTAGCATGGCACATACCATGACAATTTGGGTACATGTAGTTGGTGAGTACTGCAAGGCTCCACCAGATGTGTCCAGGCACCGGAACAGTGACTTGAGCATCCCAAACACACGCTCAATAATATTTCTTGTTTGTGTGTGTGCCTCATTATGGAGTTCTTGTTTGGGTGTGTGTGCATTTCTGATGGGTGTTATCAGCCAAGGCTCCAGTGTGTATCCAGCATCCTCCACTAGGTGACCGTCAGGGATGTCCCCATTGGCAAATCTCTGGTACAGCAGCATCAGATGCCAGATGTGGGAATTGTGATAGCTTCCAGGGCAGCCAACACACACATTCATTATTATGCCCTGGGCATCGCACATGACCTGGCAGTTGATGGAGGGGAAGCCCTTGCGGTTGATGTAGACACTACCCCGCTCACCGGTTGGTGCTTTGATGTGTATGTGCGTGCAGTCTATTGCACCCACCACCTCAGGTTATTCTGCTATTTGGTGGAAAAGAAGCATATTGCTGGCCAATGCCTCACAGGAATTGGAGAAATATACATGCTCACTGACATGTGCTGACATGACATCCAGGAACTGGTGCAGTACCCTGGATGCTGATGCCTGTGAAACCCCCATCATATCACCAGTTGGTCTCTGGAAGTTACCTGTAGCTAGCATTCATAGGCCAACACATACCTTTGTATCCACTGGGATGGGTTCCCCTCTGTTGGTTCTGTGTGTGAGGAGTGGCTGGCACAGCTCAACAATTTGCTGCAGGAGGTCTCTGTCCACTCTATAATGCTCCACTATCTCCAGCTCATGTAGCCCCTGGTAGGTTACCCTGGGTCTGTACACTCTTCTCCGTCTCCTCACTGTGGGTTGCTCAGCAGCATTCACAACATCACCACCCTCAGCATATTGCACATGTTGGTTTATGATAGCAATAGCAGCCCCTAACATTTTGTCAGCCTTAAGCTTTTTAAGTTTTCACTCTTTGTATACTACAGTGTTGCAGAGTTCTTGTGAAAAAACAGGTTAGACTGCTGTTTGCAGAGTTTAAAGTGCTGGGCTGGGCTGGGCAATCGACTGCCTGTGTAATTGGCTGATTGTGATATATTTCACCTGGCAGCTCTGCTAGTTCTCCTTGGTTAACTTCCTACTACTTCTTTTCCTTCCTTTTTCCCTTTCTGTTTCCACAAGGGGCAGCGGAGCACAAACAAGCACACACGCACACACAGGGTGTAAGCACATTTGCAAGAAATTTCAGATATATCCACGGCGTGTGTCTTTGGTTTCTTGTTTTCAGCTAGTACCACTGTGAACACACCTCTTGCAATCCTGAACAACTCAGGGCAAACACAAGCCACTGTGCTCCAATCACCTTACAGTCTTTCAGACATACCCCCTCATGATGGCAACTATCTTCTACTCGACTACTACCCTATTCCTACACTTACACTCTAGGGACATGGCTCACATGCCGCGGAAAATTGGGATTGACTATCCTTATCCTAATTTGCATAGGATTGCCTACTAATGCTTGGTTACATCTCTCACACTGAGCTCCCTCCCCTTAGCACCCACTACTCAGTGGCCATGTTGTTTAAAGCCTGCCATTCAGCTGCATGGCAGAACAAGCTTTTTAGTGTACATGCACATTTGTGACTATTTTTCTCTTTTTTCATTTTATTTAAAGCACAGCATGTTTGCACGACGCTGCGCTACACTTAAACATCGGCGATCTGGGAAAAAAATAACGTGGATTTTACGGATTTACAACATTTGCAAATGCCAATTAGCTTATATTTGGCCATTGACATGCTTACTCAACTAGATGCATCTTTTATTTGGAGCTGTCATAGCTCCGTTTAGTTATTTGCAGAACGGTACTGCATCATATACACCGCACGAGAACTTGACTGTCCTGCCCACTAAGTATAAACACTTTCCATACAGTCTGCATTAACACTCTCATACATTGTTTTATGTCAATACAGTTATACATAAAAAATGTTTTAAACTAAGTAATCAAATGCTGTGTAACATGATGTAAGAATTTGTTGTGTGCATTTTCTCTTTTGTCTCTGCCCACACACACACACGCACACACACACACACACACACACACACACACACACACACACACACACACACACACACACGCATGCACGCACGCACACACACACACACACACACACACACACACACTTTTTCCTCTGTTTTTGTTATTATAATTATACATTCCTTTATCCTTTATTATTTTCTTCCTCTCCCTTTTACATTAATTTTTTCACAGATACAAATATCCTCTGCAGCTGCCAGCACGTACCTTCCAGGTTTTTAAAGCCACTACATAAAAGAGCATGTTTAGCAAGTGATTTATGTGGATCATTCCTGCGTATAGCCAAGGTGTGCTTGTAGATTCTTCTTGACAAACATCTTATAGTGTTGTTGATGTAAAAGATTTCACAGGACTCACAGGATGCCAAGTAAACTATGTGCTTAGAATTTCAGTCAAATCTTTTTTTTGCCAAATTGTAAATACCCAATGGTTTGAAATACACTGAGGAAGAATGAGCATTGTACCTGCATTGCTTACACTTGCCACAATGAAAGGTGCCTGGGGTTTGTTGAGTGTGCAAGCTGGAGGGGGCTGTAGATTTAAACATGGATTTCAAATTGAAAAGCATTTTGTAAACAAAAAAAGGTTTGTCTCCAATGACAATCGCAAGATCAGTGCTGCCCAATACAATTTTCCAGTTGTTAGTGATGATGTATCTAATAATGGGCATGTCAGCAGAAATAGGGATAGGAAAGGTTTGCTGAAAGCAAACATGACTGGTAGATGTTGACACACCTTTGACATCATAGACCAAAGAGACTGGTGAAGAAACACTACCCAGGATAGGTCAAGGTTTGTGGTTTCTAAGCAATGAAACTATTTTTCAATGCCATCTAACCAATTATGATTGTAACCTCGATCGATGAAGAAATTCTGGAGTTTGGAATTCTCATCTAGAAACATACCATTGTCAGTCGTCAATCTACTAAGCCTAATTAATTGGCCCTTTACAACACACCTCTTCATATGTGATGGATGTAAACTGTCCCTGTGCAGGTAATGGTTAACTAATGTTTCCTTCCTGTATATTTTATTTGCAAAGGACATTCAAAAGGCATCAAAGCTCAAAGAAATGTCCAAGTAATTAATGCTTTTACTGTCACCACTGATTGTAAACCTGAGGAAGTCCATGCTGGTTTTAAGATATTCTACAAACAGTAGAAAATCATTGTAGGTACCTTTCCAAAGCAGGAACAAATCATCATTGTAGTTGTGGTAAAATGAAATATTTTTCAAAGGATAGTGACACTTGGTGAACTTCTGCTCACAGGAGGCCATGACTAAATTTGCAAAGACTGGAGCCACATGAGCACCCATAGCAACTCCATATATCTGCTTGTAGTACTTGCCAAAAAAAAGCAGAAAAAAAATATTGTTTAACACTAACACAAGTAATGAGCAAACAGTGTCATAATTAGTAAAAGTGCTGAACACACTTAAATAGTTTCTCACTAGCTCAGTGCCACTTACTTGTTTAATACAGGTATAAAGTGATACTACAGAAAGTGAAGCAAAAAAAAAATTATCACTAGTGCCAGAAAACCCATTTAAGAATGTCACCAAGTGCCAGGAATCATGTAGATAAAATTCAGATTTCTGGACAATAGGGTTAAGTAAATGGTCTAAGAAAATAGATAAAGGTTCAGTCTTAGAAAAACTTGCAGTAACCCTAGGCCTAAATGATGCTTTTTCTCTGTCTTTGTGTACTTTGGGTATATGTCAGAAAAATATGTATTAATGTGTGTATGCTTAATGCTAATTAGAAGCTAAATAAGTTAACACGTTTTTCATTCTATTTTATATGCACTATTTTTATATATAAATTGAGTTTCATATGAGACTGAAAAGATGCTTTTTGAAACTGCAGTGTGCTTTCTGAAACTTGCAAGATGCCCTCTGACCTAATAATTGCTAGCACAGCAATATTCATGTTTATGCCTTTTGGAAATGTACTTGAGAAGCAGGTGGTTATCTACTAGGTCAGGGGAGAATAAATGAACAATGCTATATCCTGTAAATGTAATGATCTTAAACAATCAGCTCTGTTCGAAGTATGAGAACATGTGCAGCTGCAAAAGTTTAGAGATAGTGTAGACAAAGGATTCTTAGAGAAATGAACTGCTTGCTTTGTGCTTGAATTAGCCATAGTACCTTGAATGGTAACATTGCATGTATCTAACCGGTGGTAGCCCAGGCCACGTTGTTTTCCTTAGGAAGTTTCTCACAAAAAATTGATAAATCAGCAGAATTTTATGAAAGCAATTATTAGTAAATGATGATGACAAAACTTGTGATTCACTACGTCAGCTCGGTAGGCAATGTCTTATTAGAAAGTGTATAAAAATGTAAGCATTTCCTGTTTCTAGTTAGACAAACTCTGTATTAGCATGTTTTTGTCTCTTTGCTGCAAGATTAAAGTGCCTTAACCTGAACCTACCATGTTTTGATCATTTTTAAAGTATATTTTTCCTTTGACAGTATACCAAAGAGCATAGCCATCTTAGGATGTTGTACTTGAAGGAAGGAATAAATGCAATGGTTGAAATTTCCTTGACTGAACATGTCAAACAGAGCAATGTCAATGGCTGCAAAACATTTGTTGACAATGTCAGCTGTAACCTCAGTGTAACAACTTGGATCAGATAGTAACCATAGGATGGATTGGTTGTAGTCATTAGTGCTCATAATAGCCACTATTTTCCGCCTTCATGACTCTAAGGTTGTTGTCATCAGATAAATCTTTTAATGCAGATCTCTCTGGTGTAGTGAGGTTGTAATACTTAGGCTTAGACCTCATTGTGTTTCTGATGTCATCTTCACATGAATCACAAAAAGCATGCAGTGTGCTGTTTAAAGTGGGATTAAAAGTACTTCTCTTAAAAAAGCCATTCATTTTTCTTTTATACCAACTGATTCTGTCAGTCACTAAATTGCTTATTGACTTTAAACTATATACTCAGAAACTAAATCTTCAGTTCATTATGAACAACATGCCAGATATTCGCAGTGAAAATGAAAAACTTTTAAAGAGAAGTACTTTCAGTTCCCCCCCCACACACACACACACACTCACAAACACACACACACACACACACACACACACACACACACACACACACACACACACACACACACACACACACACACACAGTCATGCTAGTCAGCCATTGCTGTTTTCAAACACTAACCTTAGTTAGTTAGGTTAATTAACCTTAACTTTACATTAAGAAGGTTTGTGGTCTGCACACTTGTGAGAGGAGAGGTTAGATTCTGCCCTTCTGAGCTGGGAATTTCTGGTTAAAGGATTATTGTGCCTGCTTATTTGAACTGTTTCTTTCTGAAATTGGTGCGCCTTGTTTGCTGTAGTATAGACTAGATTCAGGCATGCTGAATTTAGCTTTGTTTGTATAACTTGAGCACTAATCCAGGTCATCTTTTTTGGAGAAGGTTCCCCTGCACCCTAGTGGCATGAGTGTGCAGTTAGAACTTGTCTGACTGAAGACTGATGGAACAGGGTTCAGTTTTGAGCTTTTTTACTGATTAATTGGGTAATTTGTTTAAATCAGTTTGCTCATTTTCTATTGTTATATAAAAAAAAATTGCACTTTATTCATCTGCTTTTATTGCATTTGTGTCTTCCTACTTTATTGCATGTATTCTGCTGCATTTATTACTGCCTGTTAGTAGCCTGGTTAAATTGTAACTGTTATTCTAAGGCTTTGGTTGAAGCACTTGAGCTTCAGACCAGTTGTTTTACATTAAGAAGGTTTGTGGTATGTACTGTTGTGGCAGGACAGGTAGCTTACATCCTTCTAAGTTGGGAGTTGCTGATCAAAGGCTTAGTGTTTGGGATTCTAAAAGTGTATTAATTCTGGTTTAGCACTTGGGCTTCATGCCAGTTATTTTATATTAAGACGGTGTGGTCTGCACTCTTGTGGGAGGAGAGGATAGATTCTGCCCTTCTGAGCTGGGAGTTTCTGGTTAAAGACTTATTGTGCCTGCTTATTTGAACTGTTTCTTTCTGAAATTGGTACACCTTGTTTGTTGTAGCATAGACTAAATTCAGACCTGCTGAATCTAGCTTTGTCTGTATAACTTGAGCGCTAATCCAGACCATCTTTTTTTGGAGAAGGTTCCCTTGCACCCTAGTGGCAGGAGTGTGCAGTTAGAACTTGTCTGATCGAAGACTGCTGGAATGGGGCTCAGTTTTTAGCTTTTTAAATGGTTAATTTGTTTAAATCAGTTTGCTCATTTGCTACTGTTATATTAAAAAAAATACACTTTATGCATTGCCGCTTAGCTAGGGTTAAACTATTCCTGGTGCCATAAAGTCTGCTGTTCAAATTTTCCCTTAGAAATAGCCAAATTTTTAGTTTTAACACTCAAATCTGTTTCTTTGAGCTCAGCACTTGTTCAGAACTCATTGTAAGCACTAAATAAGCTACAAATTACTACAGCACTCAATTTTCCTCACTTGTCTAAAGGAAAACAGTTTTTAGTACTTAATAAATAAGCACCTATCCAGGCATGTCTAAAGGTTAGCTCCTGGTGTTTTCCCCTGTCTACCTGATGAATCTGGGCATCATGGGGCAATGCTGCAAATGCCTAATGTACACAGACAACCCCCTCCTCCTATCACTCAACACTACAACATGTGAGAGATGCATTTATATAGCCAAACTGGAAGCAAAGTTCTCTTCACCCTAGACTGGACTAGACAGTCAAGAGGAGAAGGTAAACACTTGCACCACGCGACACTCATCACAGTTCCTAAAAACCTACACCACCAAAACACACACATAGCAACACAAAACACGCACCTACATTCACAGAGACTCTCAATAAAAATCTGCTCAAGCAATAGAGACTAAGCAGAAACGCATGCAACCTCCACCCCCCTGCAACCCAACACAAATGACACATAGCCCACAAACTCAGTGTGCCAAGCACCCACAGCCCATAAGGCATAACAATGTACACAACACTCTAGTCATAGGTGACTCTATAGTCAGGCACACTGATGTTCCACTCACCAGGCGAAACAAGGAGAAAGTTACTGTTAGCTGCCTGTCAGTTGCCAGGATCTGCCACATAATGCACACACTCAGGTCTCTCCACAACAAGTACAAATATGACTCTGTCATTGTCCATGGTGGTGTGAACGACCTGAGATGTACCTCCCTGGACTACATGAAAAGAGACATGGAAGAGCTCTCTGATCTTGTAGCCCAGGCAGGTATGACCCTAGCCCTGAGTAACATCCTGCCATCACCCAGAATGATACCACAGCACAAGGACAAAATTATTGACTTCAACAATTGGCTAAGCTTCTGGTGTCATTCTAAGGGGATCCAGTATCTGTCTTCCTGGGATGACATGATTGACAGTCCATGATGCTTTGCCAGAGATGGCCTGCACCTGTCACCCTTGGGATTCCGGACACTGGCTAAGGTTCTTGCCACCCCATAGTGCTTTTTTTAGGCAAGGTTCAAATGACAAATTCACCACCATAACAGGTACAAACAAGCAAAATCTGAGGGTAATGCTACTCGATGCTAGAAGTCTAAACCTCAAAATGCATTCACTCAAGGCACTCCTTAAAATGGAGAACATTGACATCTATGCAGTGACAGAGACCTGGTTCAAGGATCCAGAGAGCACCCCTGCATTACCAGGCTATAATTCATACCACACCTTTCGGCCACCTAACCTGGACCAAAACACTAAAGGTGGAGGTGTGTCCATATTCATTAAGGATATCCACACCTCCAGGCTAGTTGCTCAGCATAATGTATCCGAAATTATCCAAGTGCAACTAACTCTGGGCAAGACCACAATCCAAATTGTAATTTGATACAGATGCCCCACCATGCACCAGGATTCCCACTCCTCATTTTTAATACACTGGAAAATATTAGGGTATAACCCAACACCCTAATAATGGGCGATTTCAACTACCCCGCCATTAACTGGGAAAACTACTCATGTACCAACTCTTTTGCTTAATGTTTTCTGGAATTCATAAATTCCATCACATTGGATCAACTTATCCACACCCCCAACAGGGGCAGCAATATCTTAGATCTGGTCATTACCAACATGGGCGACCGGTGTTCCACACCAGAGGTCAATTCCTCGTTGGTCAGATCCGACCACAAGCTAATCAGACTAGACATCCACATTCCACCCCCCATTAGGGACACCACTGTACAACTTTTCTCCAAAGCCAACTTTACACTTCTTAAGACAGAAGTGGCAAACTTCACGACACCCATGCAGACAGATAATGTAGGTACGACTGCTGAATCCTACACAAATGCACTTTATAAGCACATACACGAGTGCATGGATCATCTTATCCCTAACAGAACCAAGATGCTATCCTCCAAAAAAAGGAAGCCAATCTGGTGGTTCCCTGCCATAAACAAACTCTACAACAGAGGAAAGGAACTGTTGCAAAAAAAGAGTAAAATCCCATGACTGGAAGAACTCCCTGGTCAGTCACAGTAAGAAGCTGAGATCCCTCATAAAATCCTCCAAACAAGTTATGAAAATAAAATCGCCACTGATTCTAAAGACAACCAGAAAGCATTCTATAGCTATGTCAATAATCTCAATGGCAACACTCAGATCTGCTCTGAGTTACAGCACAATGGCACTAAATATACAGAACCAACTGAGATTGCCAACATCCTGGCAGATAGGTTCAGTGCAAACTTTACCCCCCCCACCCCCTAAAGGGCCCATCTCTATAGTGGAATAATGCAAAGTTCCTGTAACCACTGCTGTACAGGTAAAAAACACACTCTCCAAAGCCAAGAACACAGCATCCATGGGACCTGACAACATCCCAGGCTGCATTCTACATGAACTACAGAATAAACTGGCACTCCACTTAAGCGCCATGTTCAATCATAGCCTCACCACAGGCTTTGTGCCCACTGAATGGCAGACAGAAAAGGTTATCCTCCTCCACAAAGGGGGAGCCACCACAGACCTCGGAAACTACTGCCCCATTAGCCTAACGAGCCAGGTCTGCAAGGCCATGGAATGTATTATCATGGAACTTATAAACAAATACATTGGTAATCTCCAAACTCTGGACCCCATCCACTTCGGGTTTGTAAAAAGCAGATTATGTCTCCTAAACCTGATTGACTTCTTTGAAGCAGTCACCAAAGTCGTAGACGAGGGTAAGGTGATTCACACAGCCCATCTAGATCTCGCCAAGGCTTTTGACACCATCCCCCACTCTGCAATTATAGATAAACTTACTAAACTAGTTATAAATCCCTATGTCACAAGATGGATTGCCTACTGGCTCACTGACAGAACCCACACTGTGAAAATAGCAGACTCCAAATCAGACTTCAGACCAGTGACAAGTGTAGTATCACAGGTTTCAGTCCTGGGTCCTCTCCTGTTTGGTATCTACTTTTCTGAAGTACAGGCTATCACAGAATGTCTTTGGCTAATGAAGTTCACAGATGACTGCAAACTAGGAGCCATAATTGAATCTCCTAATTATATGGCCATCCTACAAAAGGGCCCCACTGAGACAGATGCCTGGTGTCAAAACCATGACCTCAAGCTTAATGCCAAAAAGTACATTGTCATCCTCTTTGGTAAAAAGTCTGTACCCATGAGCTATCACATAGGTCGTAATCTACTTAACACTGAAAGTGTGATAAGGGACCTTGGGACACAAGTGGATACTAGTCTCTCCTTTGATAATCACATCACCACAGTAGTCAGGAAATCCTTCTACGTGGCACACCTCATCAGAAAATGTTTCTCATCCAGGAAAAAAGAGGTCATTGTTCCCTCTACTTATCACTCATTAGACCCATTATAGAGTACAATACCCCTTTTGGTATGTACCTCACAAGACATCTACAACAACTGGAACGGCTGCAGAAATACCTCACAAAGAGGATCACTGGCCTCAAACAGATGCCCTACACAGACCGTCTCAAAAAACTCCAGCTTTACTCCATCGCATATCGCCTACTCAAAGGCAATCTCTGCCTAACATACAAACCAAGGGCTGTTGGGCATGCTCCACCTAAAGAAATCCCAATCCCTCCAAGCTACATGCTCCAGGGGCCTAAACCTTAACACCACAATAAACAGAACATGCTGGAATGATAGATTCCTGTCCCAGAGACTTCCCATACTCTGGAACAAACTACCTATCTGTATCAAACAAAGCTCCTGATTAGCACGCTTCAAGAAAAATTGTGATGATTGGATGGAAAATAGGAAATTCACTCCGGGTATCACCTATGTGGCTTTGCTCAACAGGAACACAGGAAAATAATTTTCTGGGTGGCAAAAGCCAGGGTACCTTTTTGGCTAGGCTTGTATAGGCTCTAGGGCTGATAGCCTAGTACCTACGTATGAACCTAAATACACAATCTAGAATACATTGTATCAAACACAAGTGCCTCAGGAGGTACGACTTTAAATGTGATATACTACACATTTGCAAGGATAGTGTGCATCACAGGTTTGGGTATAAAGGAATGAATTTTGACAATCAGAAAAACAGCAATGTGTTGATCATAATGACAAACTGCTCAGATGAGTTATATATAGTTGTTTTGCAGTATAGTGGATTGATGATAATCACGGTTGGGAAACAGTAGATTGACAACCAAGCATTCCTGGCTGTTCAGCTTAGGATGATTGTATGCAAATGATGATCATTTGGTGTGTCATTTTCAACATTTCCTCATGCATGGACTATGTGCAGTGTAATCTAAAACACACAGGTCAGATATATGAAACTACCCTGCGTAATACCACTCAGGATGTATGTGTGCAAAGGACCTACAACATTGTACATCATTTGCATGTCTAATGTGTTGGAGTGCAGACATAAACCTATATTGTGTAATGTTTAGACAGCATCACAGTGAACTCATCATATCTTGACTACAATAGTCCATTTCAACATGCACAAGTAATACAAGCGACTGACAGTAGTTTATTTTTGTAAAAATTGCTTCCTGAAGTGCAATGTTGACAAGCTCATTTACACAGCTAGTGGTAAGGTATTAGCACATTTGTAATTATATTTTAAACTTTTGAACTTAAAACAGGAATTAACAGTACTCTTTGGTACTCCATGTCAGCTTTTGCACATATAAGGACTGCAGACATATAAACCGTTCTTATTCTAATCCATTTCAGAACTGATGCGTGTTATGTAATGTTTTCTGTGTCATGATTTGCACATTTGTCATGATAATTGCAGTAAAGTACTTGTATAAGTGTTACTATTGCATCCTTACACTGTCCTCATATCTGGTGACTGTCCATGGATTTGAGGCATTTTGTACTGCTCCTTATACAATCGCATTGTGTTTGTATGTCATCACTGAGTACTATAGTCACTACATGATTACATATATGTAGTTGTTATAGTTAAAAGACTTCAGAAAATGCATGGCTATACAATTTAATTCATCTTATTACCTTATGTATGTATAACAGAAGTATTTCTAAGATGTGCCTTATGTAATATGCTTCTTAACCCAAAATTCCTTGATTGCACCAAATGTCTTGCACTTATTTCTGGGACGGTATGGGTATGTTTGGCCTGCTTATGAACCACATAAATAACCAAGCATGTTAATGCTGCTGGACTTGTGGATGTATGCATGAATCCATAGGTTAATAATTAATGAGAAAATATAATGTGCAATAGTTTTAGGCCTGATGCTGGACTGAAACACCTCCCAATCTGCATTGACAGACTATAGACATGATCAGTAGCTGATCACACAACAAAGGAAGGCAAATGTCAGTTGCCAAAACATGAAGGGACTAAGGCAACACTATGAAACAGGAATAATTCATAACGATGTTTACAACTGAAGCATGCCATATGGTATGTGTTCAAATGTGCAGTCTGTTCAACATATGATAATAACTGCATCCTCATAGTGCTATCAGCCTAACTTTCCATAGTGCACTGAGGGTAAGCACAGTAGTGTGAGGGGTGGCAAGCTAATGTGTTTGAAGGCAAAAATGCCATAAGCTGTGAACTGCCATTTACCGTAAGTTACAGTTGCTGCTTGGTACCAGACATCATGCAAATGCTCAGGACAAAGAGTGATGACACAGAAAGGGGGACAGAAAGAGATAGGGACACATGGAAAGAGACATAGAATTATTTTAGTTTATGGGGCATTTCTGCTTAATTTGTGGTGGTTTAGTCTGAGGATTGTCTTCAAATTAATTCTGTCATGTCTTGTAAAATAATATATTTCCAACATGGTGTGAGCAGAGGTAGGACAGCAGAAACATGATTAAGACATAAGCAGGATAATGGTGGGTTAATAACATATGGAGCCAACAGCTGCACACACAATATTAATGTAGAAAATGTGATAATATTTGTCATATATCTGGGTTTATACCCTTGAAACTATGTAAAAAGCAATCTACAGTTCTAGGTATCATCTGAGCATGTCACACAGGAAATCATACCTTGTAAAGTTAAAATTATATTTTTGAAGGGACAGTGACAAAGGAATAAAGAAACAGAGAATGTTGGCATCGGGTTTCCTCACAGTAATCAGAACTGAAACTTCCTATTAGATGTACATTACATCTGGCAGACAAATATGTATGTGAAGAGTAACAGTCTCACAACAAAGCTATCAGTCAGTATTTCTACAGTGCTGTGAGGCTAAGCACATTTGCAGAAAGATAACCATACTAGTGTGATCAAAGGTAAAATCTTTTGTTTTACTATGTGATATGAAACACCATTTATTATTCAGCAAGGGTGCACAATGCCAAGCATTGTTTAAATCCTGAAGACAAATATTAAAGGATGTTTTATATGCTGTCTGTAGCCATATGTATTTTATGTGATTCTATTGTTTTGCCTGGATTAAATGTGTGAAAAAGGAGTGGATAGGACTGTGCTGAAAACTGGGGGCAAGTAGACAATAGAGCACAGGGGGAATAATAAAGGAATGTGCAGGATGATGGTAGGATAGCACCATAGCTGTCCACTTCTTCACAAGTACTTGTAACATGAATCTTATGAATTTGGATAGTCTCCACATCAAGGTTGGGTGTCAACTGAATACTGTTGTATGTCCAATTTGGCCAAATCTATTGCGTCAAGCAGACAGATAGGCAAGGCGGAGAGCTATGAATGGGGAGTAATTTTGTTTGTGAGACAGTTGCCCATTTTTGTAATTTTTTTTTTTTTTTTTTTGCAGAGAAACGACTCTTGGGGAAGGTGGTCAAGAATAAGAAGATAAGGTACTTAAGGTAGGATATGTAGCAGGCACAGGCATACAGGACATCTATGACAGACATGGTGATGATGGACACAGTAGGTTGGGGGACACCATGATTTGGTTAGATAGGGGACTTTGAAGGTTCATCCATGTCCAGCATGGGCACAATGAGAATCTGTTCTTCATCCTCAGAACTGCCATCACTGTCTGCTGTCACAGATTCCTGAGTTGGTGCAGGACTGGACATTGATTTTGCAGTTCAACATGGAACTTTTTATACTCTCCCAATTTGGACACTGAGGCCCTTCTCCATGATGTCTTCCACCAACTTTGTCAGCTCCTGATGGGTGATGGAATTGATACCATCACTAGTACTACTTCCAGGGGTAAAGGGTTACTACTGCACCATCACACAGGGCAGAACTACCTAATGGAGACAGAGCAGGTAGTGCAGGAGTTGTATAGGCAAGGCTAACAGATTATGACCCAAATGTGCTGGATGTCTGTGTTGCCACCACAGCCACCTATGAAGATCTGGCTTTCTGCTACTCAATGAACAGTCCAGCTCCCCCTGCTTATGGGCATTTGTGTTGCAGCAGCAATGTTCCCATACAGAAAAAAAAACAGAAAAAAAGAGGTATAGGTTTGGGAGAGAGAAACATATATAATAACATCAGTGTTATGTCACATGAATGTTATCCCATATTAATCTGATATAACATCAATGGCATGTCACATTAATATTTCAAAATATATGCAAATATAATACATATCAATGGTAACATTTGCCAAGCATTCCTGATGCACCCCCTTGTTATTATTAATGTTTTCAGCTGCTGTACTGAACACAAGACAAAAGAATAATAAGTGCATTGCTTGGCCAAGCCATAGTATTGTATTGTGTTGGTTTGTGATGGATCAATACGCTTACACAGCTCAAGGGTTTTGTAGTTCTAAATTCTATCTCCCATCAACTCAGAAGGTCCTGTATGTGCCTGTTCATTTCACTATAATTGTGAGGACATGGGTCCCCAAATGTGTGGAATGCTAGTTTCACTGGTGGCAGCCTTGACCAAGGCATTACAAGCCTCAGACTTGCACGAATATGTAGTACAGTTTTCCTTTAGAAGCCTAAGGCTGTAGTGCTTTAAGTGAAGTGCCACAAAGTTCCTGGGCTATACCACCGTTGGGCTGTAAATGAAGCACCACCCTCACCTTTGCCTTCCATGTCTTCTGAAAGACACCTAGAAATATGGAAGGGAATTGGTGCCCACTTCAGATACAGCTACCAAACCACCACTCACTGGCATGGAATATTTCCTGTTTATTTTAAGGGATCCAAGCATCTCATTGGAAGTTCCTATTGTACTGTTGGACATAGGTGGAAATGTCCGGGATGACCAAAGGGTGTCTAGATGTCTACCGGTGAAGCTCTAGGTACGCCAACATGTAGATATATATATATATATATATATATATATATATATATATATATATATATATATATATATATATATATATATACACACACACACAGAGGGAGAGAGAGGGAGATAGACAGAGATAAGGAGGGAGCCAGGAAGAGGGAGAGAAAGAGAGGCTACAGACATAAGTGTATAAGATCATTATTCATATTCATAAGTAAGTGAATCTGACTTTATTGCATCATCTTTATTTTCATTTAATGATTATCATCACTCTTTCCCTCTCCATTTTGTCTATCTAGGCATCTGATACTGAGATTCCATGACCATTGGCAAATGGTATGGCCATACCTTTTTTACTTGTAGTAATTTAGAGATGTTACCATGGAATCTTAATTCCTTTTTTAATTGCACTTGCATATTTTATTGCTAAACTCAGGTTTGTGTAGTATAAGTCTAATCACATTTTCTTGTATTTTGATTTTGTTGCATTTTATTAGTCTGATGACAGGTGAGCCTACCATTACACTATGAAACTCCTATTGTCTGATGTTGGAGTATGAGTATCCTCTGACAATGATGCCAGTGATGAAGAGGCACAGTCTGAGGTTGTTGAGGTTCAGTCTGATTCTGAGGTTGTGTCTCCCACATCCTCTACCTGAAGTCTAATCACATTCAGTATACATATGCATATCCCTGATATAGACCCATCTGAGATAGGACAGGCTGAGGGAGACACAGTTAATGAGTGCAGTATTGTTACCCAGTAGAAGAACTGGCAGAGTCCCCCCCAGCCATCATGAGGGTTAAGTACCACACAGGGGTGTCTTTAGATGTGCTGGGGGAGGCATGCATTCTACTATCCCCTTGATGTTGGTGTGTAAGTATGTGCCATGCAAAGTATGTATAGGGCTGACATGGAAGCACTGGCATGTTTTACCAAGGCCTTGGAAGACACAGTCAGTATAATGAATACTGTGTGCATTCTAATGTGTGAGACTGCCTGCACTGTGTGTGTGAAACACACTGGCAAAATGTATGTAATGGAGCATCTGTTGGGTCTGTCATCATCCACATGGCCAGTGAACCACTACATTGTTAGGTGTTAACCAACATGGCTGTACCAGATCCTGCTCCCATTGTGGCACTACTTCCACTGTTCCATAAATGATTGAAGGGTCCACATCCAGACATGGTAGACTATGTGTTCATGAACATAATTGTGATGAGACCTCATCCAACAGACATCGTTCACATTCAAGTAGCACCCGAACTTCTAGCCATGCTCTTTGAACTAGCAATGCACCTCCTGGCAGATGTAGTTTCTGTGATTGGGGGAGGCAATGTTGAACTGATTCCTCTGCCATGCATGTATCACACCATTCCAGAATACCAGGGTGTGCTGTGAGCAAATGTTCTTTGATTCTGTTCCTGCAGACGCGCACACGGCAAAAGTCATCTTGGCCATACCACCTCCATGCCTTTCAACTATTCACATTTTCACAAAATGTTGAGATTTCTGCCTCATATTTTTGTTGTGTTCATCATAAAATGTGTGAGTTTCTGGCATATCACTGAGAATAGAAGTCTGTAAATGATGAAATGATAACACAAATTTGAGTTTTAAACTTCATATCATTCAGAAAATGCATGCGGACACAAATACTATTCTAGCAATTTTGTTTATAAGAGTAATACTTTTGTGCCCTTGTACCTCAATTATTTTAGGCTTTGCCCAGATTTCTGCACTAAGAGGTTGAGAGGTATGACCACCATGACCACCACACACACACACACACACACACACACACACACACACACACACACACACACACACACACACACACACACGCTATCTTTTGCTGTTGACCATAACAATGGATACTTGCTGTTAACCTGATTTATCAGTCACATACACACACTGCTTTAGTTTCAGGCTTGCTTGCCTGCCTGTAACCCCCCACCCTCACCCTGTACAAGTGATGATGACTGTGCCCTGCCCTTTGCATATTTCTGTATGATTTAGGGTTGCCTATTTTGGAAGCTCAAACTGGACAATGTTTGCTTATTCAGATGCTTGTTTTAATCAAATGTGTTGTACTGATTTGTTTTCCTGCTCAATTTCAAATTATTGCTATGTAGTTTGCGGTACTCATTGTACTTGTAGTAACATTCTTCAGTAATGTAGTCCTACCAGTTAATAATTATTGCTTGTTCAGAACCTTGTTCAAATGATGCTAAGATTGTGCTGGTCACTGTTGGGGTGTGTACAGTGGGCAACTTTAGTGCACGATGCACAGTAGTGCACAGATTAATATTTATATCACATATATCACACGAGTTATGGTGGACATTCCTGTACAGTTGATCTATACTTTATCTTCCTGATGTACAATACTTGAATTTGAGGCTAATCATTTCTATCTCTTTTTTACAGGCCAAGAATATAGCATATTGTACACACCTACATCTGCCAGGGTCACTATAGCTGCTGGTTCTGCCTCAGACTGCTCATCTGCTGGCCTTGCCTGTGGTTCAGGGAACTGCGGTCCTTGGCCTTGTTGTCCTTGTTGCAGCTGTTTCCTGACAATTATATTATGCAACATGGTGCAGACTGTATTATGGCCAAGGTGTCTGGGTCATATTGCAAGGCAACGTCGGATGTGTCTGGACATTGAAACCTTGATTTGACCGAGCTAAATACATGCTCTATAATATTCCTAGTTTGAGCATGTGCATCATTGTGACATTGCTCAGGTTGTTTGGGCATCTCATGGGTGTCACGAGCCAAGATTCCAGTGCATAACCTGCATCACCCACTATATGCCCTTGTGGAAATTTTACATACAGGACAAACATATGCCATATGTGTGAGTAGTAAAAACTGTCAGTGTTACCTATACACAAATTGTAGATGATCCCTTGGACATTATACATCTGACAGTTGATGGAATGATATCCTTTTCTGCTGTTGTACCTCCACGTCTCTTCATCAGGTGGGGCTTCTATTTCAATGTGTGTAGAGTACATGGCCATTAGAACCCCAGGAAGTGTGCTATGGCATAGAAATGTTTCATAGTGGAAGTTCTCTTCTCTGCAGTATGTGAAAGCCAGATGCGATTCCTTACATGTTGCAGCATTGCATTTAGAAATCGGTGCAATATTTTTGAGGCTGAGCCCCATGACACCCCTAACATATCCACTGTGGGTCTGCAAAAAGTGCCTGCAGCTAGCATAAGTTATGCTACACATACCTCTCTTTCCACTGGTATGGGTTCTCCATGATTTCCCTGGTGCTCAGATGAGGGCAGTACAGGCTATATATTGTCTTTAAGGTATCCCTGTCCTCCCTACTGAGTTCTACAAGTACTGTATGATTAAATCCATGATATGTCAAACCTGGTCAGAATAATCTTCTCCTTCTAGGATAAGCTCTGGAAGCAGCACCTTGTTTTTTATGCCTGTTGCACACAGGTTAATGACAGCAGCAGCAACTCCTGAACTGTTCATAGGTTCATAGGTTCATAGATTAGTGCTAGGCTGACTGCCCTTGTGGGCTATTTTAAGCCCAGCCAATTAATCCATGTGAGAATAAATCCCACGCCTTGTGTCTGTAAGGCAAATATCTTAACCAATGTTTTCTAAATGTGTCCGTGACTGTATTCCAAACTGTATTGGAGTGGAGGCCAAAAGGCAGCATGGTGTGGATATGCCTCTTTTATGCATTCCAGAATCACTCTTCCAAGTACAGTTCCTTCATTAGCATGTATTTCTCCTACTTATGGTTTCATTAGCATATGCTGGCACAATGTGCAGTGCTGTTTAATAAACACCAATTATCCCATTCACCACTGTGCATTGCACACACACACACACACACACACACACACACACACACACACACACACACACACACACACACACACACTTTGATAGACGTTCATAAATCCTGACTATAGTGTTTTCTAAATCTATTAAGGTTTTTCAGTCAACAATCTCTAAATTTCTGTGTGAGTCTTGTAACCCAAGAATGAGTAGGAAAAATTAAGTAACACATTAATGGGCAAGAAGTCTAGGTTATCCAGGCCTTTTCCTGTATACAGTACCTTCAGCTTCATATCAATATCATAGGACATGCACAATGTCTAGTCCAAATATACATAGCTGGGTAGATAGATAGATAGATAGATAGATAGATAGATAGATAGATAGATAGATAGATAGATAGATAGATAGATAGATAGATAGATAGATAGATACATAGATAGATACATAGATAGATAGATAGATAGGAGTGTGTGTGTGTGTGTGTGTGTGTGTGTGTGTGTGTGTGTGTGTGTGTGTGTGTGTGTGTGTGTGTGTGTGTGTGTGTGTGTGTGTGTGTGTGTGTGTGTGTGTGTGTGTGTGTGTGTATGTACATGCGCGCGTATCTGTGTGAGCAAAAATGGGAAAAGTTCTGTGGCTGTATGGATTTCTGTAATTTCTATTGAAACATGGAAATTTCTTTTAAATGACTGGACCAGTTATATTTATTTACATTTCAAAGTTAATTAATATTAAGACAGCTGATATGAAATTATGTAGTGCGCATTTTAATGAATAGTTTGCTATGCAAAATGTTAACATTTTATAGTTATCTATTTTTTCTCTTCATTCTGCTGTTAATGTTGCCATTGGATTCCTTTCCATTGTCTACTTACATAGAAGATGTATTGCAATTCTGCATCTGTATATCATCATCATCTTCTTTCGGCTGTTCCCGTTAGGTGTTGCCACAGCGGATCACCTGTTTCCATTTCTTCCTGTCCTCTGCATCTTGCTCTGTCACACCAACCACCTGCATGTCCTCTCTCACCACATCCATAAACCTTATCTTAGGCCTTCCTCTTTTCCTGTTACCTGGTAGCTTCATCCTTAGCATCTTTTTCCCAATATACTCAGCATCCCTCCTCAGCACATGTCCAAACCAACGTAATCTTGACTCTTTGGCTTTGTCTCCAAACCTTCCAACTTGGGCTGACCCTCTAATATACTTATTCCTAATCCTGTCCACCCTCATCACACCTAGTGCAAATCTTAACATCTTTAACTCTGCCACATCCAGCTCAAACTCCTGCCTTTTTGTCAATGCCACTGTCTCCAACCCATATAACATAGCTGGTCTCATTACCCTCTTATAGACCTTCCCTTTCACTCTTACAGGTACTCGTCTGTCACAAATCACTCCTGACACTCTTCTCCACCCACTCCATCCTGCCTGTACTCTCTTCTTCACCTCTCTTCCACATTCACCGTTACTCTGAATTATTGACCCCAAGTATTTAAACTCATCCACCTTCGCCACCTCTACTCCTTACATCCTCACCATACCTCTCTCCTCCCTCTCATTCACACACATATATTCTGTCTTAGTCCTGCTGACCTTCATTCCTTTTCTCTCTAGAGCATATTTCCATCTCTCCAGGGTCTCCTCCAACTGTTCCCTACTCTCACTATGGATCACAATGTCATCTGCAAACATCATAGTCCATGGGGACTCCTGTCTGATCTCGTCTGTCAACCTGTCCATCACCATTGCAAATAAGAAAGGGCTCAGAGCTGATCCTTGATGTAACCCCACCTCCACCTTAAATGCATCTGTCACTCCCACAGCAGACCTCACCACTGTCACACTACCCTCGTACATATCCTGTACCACTCTTACATACTTCTCTGACACTTCCAACTTCCTCATACAATACCACAACTCCTCTCTAGGCACCTTGTCATATGCTTTCTCTAAGTCTACAAAAACACAATGCAACTCCTTCTGACATTCTCTGTACTTCTCCATCAACACTCTCAGAGCAAACATCGCATCTGTAGTGCTCTTTCCCAGCATGAAACCATGCTGCTGATCACTAATCATCACATCCCTTCTTAACCTAGCTTCCACTACTCTTTCCCATAATTTCATGCTGTGACTGGTCAATTTAATCCCTCAGTAGTTACTACAGTTCTGCACATCACCCTTATTCTTAAAAATCGGTACCAAAACACTTTTTCTCCATTCCTCAGGCATCCTCTCACTTTCCAAGATTTCATTAAACAATCTGGTTAAAAACTCCACTGCCATTTCACCTAAACACTTCCATGCTTCCACACGTATGTCATCTGGGCCAACAGCCTTTCCATTTGTCATCCTCTTCATAGCTATCCTTACTTCCTCCTTGCTAATCCATTGCACTTTATGATTCACTATCCCTACATCATCCAACTTTCTGTCCCTCTCATTCTCTTCATTCATCAACCCCTCAAAGTACTCATTCCATCTCCTCAATATACTCTCCTCGCTTGTGAGTATGTTTCCCTCATTATCCTTTATCACCTTTACCTGCTGCACATCTTTCCTAGGTCGATCCTTCTGTCTAGCCAATTGGTACAGGTCCTTTTCTCCCTCCTTAGTGTCCAACCTTCTACATCTGTATATATGGTCCAATAAACATTTGTTTTTGTTAAAAGTATAGAAAATTTAAGTACACATTTTTAATAATATTTCCTTTCAATAATAAAAATGTAACAAATCTTGGATTTTACATCCCAGGGACCAATCACAAATAAATTAATTGTTTATATTTACAACTACTGGAAGAACAGACGCCCAGCTCCAGCAGATAATATGTTTGCCGTGCGATCCAGGAATAAGCTGTAGGGATGTGCACGAGTACTCCTGCAGTAGTCCTGCATGGACTCGGCCCCTGTATGCAAATTACCCCATTTGCAGGAAAAATCCATGCAAATGAGGTGACTTTGCAATCCAGGAAGCTGGAAGCCGGCCGTGCAGGACTAGTGTAATCTGTAGAAATGTACTCTGCCAGTAACGGAGTACATTTCTGCAAACTACAAAACAGAGCCATGATAGCTCCAAATAAAGGGTGGATATTATGTAAAAAGCATGCCAATAGCCAACTATAAGGCCACTGACATGGAAAACAGTTGCAAAAATAAAAAAATCAACTTTTATTTGTTTTAGCCGATCTCGGTTGTTTAAGCATAGGGCAGAGGCTCACAAATGGGATTGGGCAAAAAATAGGAAAAAATATCTAAAATAAGCATTCTAACCAAACTCACTATATTGCCATTATACTCAATGGAAGGCAGAAGACAACATGGCCAGTGAACAGTGGTTGCTAAGAGAGGCGGCTCAGTGTGGGACATGTAACTATGCATCAACAGGCAATCCTATGCAAATGAGGGGAATGATACTGAATCCCAGATTTCCCCTGCATGCTAGTCAGCACCCAATAGTGTAAGAGCAGGAATAGCCTGGTGCAAGCCTAGGAGTTAACTGACATCATAGGGGCGTATCAGACATACAGTAAGCGGATTGGAGCTCTGTGGCTTGGGTTTGCCCTTAGCTTAGCACAGCTACGCAAGGGGGTGTGTCTCAGGCTGCCTAGCACTTTTTACATTGCCTAAGCAGGTGTGCATGCCGCGCACCGGGTTTTAAAGGAAAAAAAAAAAGTAAACCAGGAAATAGCAGCTCTGTGCACATCTGAGTATTCTGTTTGTGCAGTGTGCCCCGGGCTTAAACAGGAAGGCAATGGGAAGGGAAAACAGCAGTAGGAAGGTAATCTAGGAGAACTAGCATAGCTGGTAGGCGAAATGTATCAGAAACAGCCAATTACACAGGTAGCAGACCAGCCCATCCCAGAGCACTACTATAAACTATGCAAACACCTTTCACTCTGTTTTTTCCCCACATACTCTACATCACCGGTGTATACAAATGGGGAACTTTTAACAAACAAAAACAACAGAATGATAGGGGCTGCAGCAGCTATCAGACATCAACATGTGGAAGAGGCTGAGGTTAGTGAGGATGAACCCACAGTGCGGAGACTGAGAAGGGTGTACAGATTCAGGGTAACCTACCAGGGGCTGCATGAGCTGGAGATAGTGGAGCACTATAGGGTGGACAGGGACCTCCTACAGCAAATTCCTGAGCTGTGCTGGCCACGCCTGACACACAGAACTAGCCGAGAGAAACCCATCCCAGTGGATACCAAGGTATGTGTAGGCCTAGGAATACTAGCCACAGGTACCTCCCAAAGCCCAGCTGGGGATATAATGGGGATCTCACAGGCATCAGCATCCAGAGTATTCCACCAGTTCCTGGATGCCATGTCAGCACATGTCGGTGAGCACGTATATTTCCTCAACACCCGTGAGGTGCTGGCCAGCAATATGCGTCTCTTCCACCAAATAGCATAATACCCTGAGGTGGTGGGTGCTATAGACTGCACGCACATATGCATCAAAGCACCACCCGGTGAGCAGGGTAGGGTCTACATCAACTGCAAGGGCTTCCCCTTCATCAACTGCCAGGTCATGTGCGATGACCAGGGCATTATAATGAATGTGTGTGCTGGCTGCTCTGTAAGCTATCATGATTCCCACACCTGGCATCTGATGCAGCTGTACCAGAGATTTGCCAATGGGGACATCCCTTATGGTCACCTAGTGGGGGATGCTGGTTATGCACTGCAGCTGTGGCCGATGACACCCATCAGACATGCACACATGAACAAAAATGCCATAATGAGGCACACGCACAGACCAGAATCATAATTTCCGGTGCCTGGACATATCTTGTGGAGCCTTACAGTACTCATCAGCTACATGCACCTAAATTGTTATCATATTTGCCATGCTACACAATATGATCCTGTGGAAACAGCTGCAGCAGGAACAGCACGGGGCAGGGCCACATAGCCCCCCACCAATGCCAAGGCCTGCACAGGCACAGAGTGACTCAGAAGATTAACAACTTGAGCCTGCCTCAGTAGGTAGATGAAGGTGTGCTCAGTATGCCATGGCCTTGGCAAAGAGGCAATGCATAGCACATACACTGATACAGTAGGGACCCAGGGAATGACACCTCTCTCTGACTCTTACATACAGTAAAAGGGATGCCAAACATGACACTACCTGTGCTCAACCATGTATAGGGAGTGTACTATATGCATCTGACATAGGCAGCCCCCAGCACCATCCTCAATACTGGCACACCCACAAGATAAGTCACTCTCCTTACCAATTGCTGATTGGAGTAGTATATGTTGTTACTTGTATCTATGGTATGCATGTGAGCATGCAAAGGAATTGGGTGGCTGAATGGGATGCCAGCAGATAGTAGACACCTTTAGTGGCAGCATGAGATCTGTAACAAATATCGGTGTCACCATAGTAGCCATTACTACACATGGTGAAGAAACCCACTGCAGGAAATGTGCTAGGCCACGTGTGTCCATATGACACAAACATGCCAGTTAGGGAGGTTCACATACCCAACGACAGTCTCAGCCAGCAGAACAAGTGTAGACAAACACAAACAAAGGCTGTGCCAAGGCCTCTGAATGATGCTTATGTGTAATCCCCCCCCAGGCCTACACAGACAGACGACATCAGGTCAGGCAGTGGGATGTTAGTTCTGAAGGTTAGGAAGTCAGAAACTGATATGTAGGTCAATCAAACCTAAGACCTGTAGTACACTGCTATGCCTCTAGTCAGCATGATGGGTTAGAATACAGAGTGAAATGAAGTACCTGACATATCAGTACAGGCATAGCAAATGTGTACAAGTGTCAGGTGTGTCCCTCCAATCCTATGTAGAAATGTAGAAACAGTCAGGTGTGCCCCTCCAAATCTTGTGTAGAAATGTAGAAATAGGTGTGCCCCCCAACTCCTGTGTAGAAATGTAGTAACAGTCAGGTGTGCCCCCTACCCCAATCCAGTATAGAAATGTAGAACCAGTCAAGTGTGCCCCCCTAACCCTACTTGTAGTAACAGTCAGGTGAGCTCCCCATTCCTATATAGAAATGTAGTACCGGTCTGATTCGCCCTCCCCAATCCAATGTACACATGTAGTAACAGTCAAGTGTGCCCCCCCAATCCTGTGTAGCAATGTAGAAACAGTCAGGTGTGCCACCCCCATATCCTATGTAGACATGTAGTAACAGTCAGGTGTGCCCCACCCCAATTCTATATAGAAATGTAGTAACATGTATGTGTAGGTATAATACCAGTGATGCACAGATGCTCAGCAGTGGCCAAGGTAGCAGGATAGATTGTAGCATTTGTACAATATGCAGGTATGTGTGTGTTAGGTTGGTGTGTGTATCATATTGTGTGAGAGTGGTCAATATGTATGCATGTTGAGGTATGACCTGGTGGCCATTGCCCACTATTGCTGATGATAGGGCCAAGTCCTCACAACTGCAGTGCCAAAGACAATTCCCACCAGTATAACACATGCTAGCAGTAAGCCATTGTAAATGTATGGTAGTAATATGTGTCACCATCTGAAAGATTGACATGGCATGGCTGTTGGGCTAGATATACAAGCAGTACACAGGGGAAAGTACACCAGACATAAAGTATATAATGTGTAACTGTGAAATGGACACACCCTTGGAATTGTACATACAGGTATGCATCACATTATCTGGGCCTGTAGTAGGGAATACCGGTGTCATCTGCCCGAACACTTGCAGATCACAAAGGTGGTAGGACTGATGTATTGGGAAACAGCTGATGTACCTGCACATGCCAGCATAACTGGAATGCCCCATGCATATCTGTGCGTCAGATGCAAGTAGTGTCCATAGCAACATGCACCCAGCTCACCCAAACACCACCCACAGGTTCCTCTCTTGTCATATCCCTGCTGTTGAGAATGGATACAATATGACCCCCACCTGTATATGGCAATAGCGAAAGAATGCAGCATGCAGTGCAGATGTCCCATGCAGGTGTGTCCCTAGCTGTAGATAGCACCCTGCCAGCATCCACACCACCTGATCAATACTGATAGAAAGCATTGGCATGAACACCTAGCACACCTACCCTGTCACCCCAGGGGAATATAATGTATGGTGGTCTGGGACTGCAGGACTGACAGAATGCAATGGCCTGCCACAGCTGGCCTGCATCACCACCAAATGGCCTACAGATCTCTACCAAAGGACTGTGTCTCACACATACTGCCAATGCATGTTATGTCATTGACACCCAAATAACATAACACACTCCACATAAGCCATATGCAAGGCCATGTGGACAAACCACAGTAACATGTCCACCATGTCCCACTGCATGAACTGTGCACCAACACCAAAACACAGCTGTGATGAGGTGATAACCTTAGGGAAAGTATCAGAGAATGTATGCATAATGTATAGAAGAGGATAGAATAACAGAGGGAGATGTGGGAGCATGGGCAGCATGGAATGTGCAAGGTCCAACACACCGCTGTGTGCACACACTATCCCTGGCTGCAAACACATAAATGGGTGGCTACAAGTCTGCCTGTACACCATAATAGAGGTAATGTCCTGACTCTTGGCACCTGCCTCTGGGTAATCTGTGTGAATCTGTAAAGCTGTGAGATATTGCCACAACAAGATAAGGCTATACTGTCATGTCAGCACTATACCAAGGTGCTGAACTGGATAAACAGACCCAGCAGCAAGTGTCTGCAGCTCGCCCTCCAGAATGGCATAACTTACCATGAATATGTAGGCATCTGCCCACAATACCGGACACAGCTGCATTCACCCTTGTTCCCCAGGACATCACAGTGAGCAAGAATGTCCACCTGACAGTACATGAGGACATAAGACATCACAGTTTATAACAGAACACATCTCAATATCTCTGCTAACACCAGTACCATGTAGCAGAAGCAGCACAGACACAATTACCTACAGTACACATTATCCCTTGCACAGTTTGTCCCCATATTGCCAAATAATCTATGGATACCCTGCAGAAACAGTTTGCTACCTATAGATGTACAACACAAAGGTCTGCACTGGAGAACAAACTACCTGGAATGGATCCACACATTCAATACAGAAGGGCATACTGGGCATGCTCACACACTGAAGCCCATGTCTGCAAACAACAGTGGACCATACATATCTGACAGTTGCAGATGTTAGTACATACACTCCTCAGTATGCACCAGTCATGCTTTGCACACACATTGGATAGGAATACAGACATATATCCATGGACAACACACTATAATAAGTCAAAAGTAGACATACATAGATGTGTGGAAGAGACTGACTGTGACAAGGAGCCATCCATCATGAGGCCTGTCCCACCCAGCACACAGCCAAATGGCTACAACCACATGATGTGTAAATGTCCCTCACTGTAGAAATTAGCCACTGCTATCTGTCAGCATTACAGACTATGTGGTGCAAGTGCTAGCTGTGCAACATGACTGTACAAGGCAGTAGTCATCTAGCAGCTGTATACATGTACCTGTGGAATATAACAATGTGTGTGCCTGCATGTGGTGTGTCAACCTCTAGATGAATGGGTTATGACCCATGCACACACACTGGCCTCCCCATAGCCCTACTATGACAAGCCTGCTGATGTCATTCACTTTGAAATGCACCTTTGGGAAGAGATTAGCCCTGTAATCTCTGTGGTGCATCCTAAAACTATGTAATGCTGTAGTGTGATAAACTTGTTAGGTAGGATTTCAAATCCCAGACATGGCAAATGTGTGTGTGTGTGTGTGTGTGTGTGTGTGTGTGTGTGTGTGTGTGTGTGTGTGTGTGTGTGTGTGTGCTTTGTAAGGAGCAATGATTTTTAGGCTAGTCACACTCACTACAAGTCAAATGTCCTACTTTGGCAAGGCTGCTGATGTCATTCACTGTGAAATACATATTTGGGAAAGATGTAGCCCAGTAAGCTCTGTGGCATATCCTATAACTGCATAATGCTGTAGTGTGATAAACTAGTTAGGTAGGAGTTCTACTTCCCGACATGACAACTGTGTGTATCTCTGTATGTGTAGGGAGCAATGCTTTTTAGGCTAGTCACACTCACTACAATTCAAATGCCCTACTTTGGCAAGGCTGCTTATGTCATTTACTGTGAAATACACCTTTGGGGAATGTATAGCCCTGTAATCTCTGTGGCATGTCCTATAACAGCATAATGCCATAGTATGATGTAGTACTTTGGTGGGATTTCTAGTCCCACACATGGCAAGTGTGGATGTTTGTGCGTTTCTTTGTGTGTGTAGGGAGCAATGCATTTTAGGCTAGTCACACTCACTACAGATCAAATGTCCTACTTTGGCAAGCCTGCTGATGTCATTCACTGTGAAATACACCTTTGGGAACAGTGTAGCCCAGTAATCTCTGTGGCTCGTCACTTAACAGCATACTGTTGTGTGATGTAGTGCTCGAGTAGGGATTCTATTCCCACATAGCAAGTGTGGATGTTTGTGTGTGTGTGTTCCTATGTCTATGCAGGGTGTAATGCGTTTTAGCTAGTCACAATCACTACAATTCAAATGCCCTACTTTGGCAAGCCTGCTGATATAATTCACTTTGAAATGTACCTTTGGGGAAGGAGGACTCCAGTAATCTCCATGACACGTCCTATAACAGCGTAATGCTGTAATGTGATATAGTACTCTGGTAGGGGTTCTATTCTCACACATGGCAAGTGTGGATGTTTATGTGTGCGTTCCTATGTCTGTGTAGGGAGCAATGCTTTTTTAGGCTAGTCGCACTCACTACAATTCAAATGCCCTACTTTGGCAAGCCTGCTGATGTCATTCACTGTGAAATACACCTTTGGGGAAGGAGTACTTCAGTAATCTCTGTGGTGCATCCTATAACTGCGTAGCACTGTAGTGTAATAAACTAGTTAGGTAGGAGTTCTAACACTAGACATGGCAGGTGTGTGTGTGTCTTTCTGCGTGTTTGTCATTTGTATCCTGGGTGGAGGTGGCTGTGAGTGAGTAACAACTGGACTACTTGTCGAGTGGGTTTTGAAAATTTCTTATATGGTGGCCCTATTATATGTCACAGTGTCCACCTTACAAGGATAACAGATGTAAAATAGCTGAGAGGCTGGGGTGCCAATCCATATCCCTACATGTGACATCAAGACCTGGCGAATAAATTTCACAACCCTTGCATTACCCAGAGAACACTCTCAACCCATGTCTCATATACAAACACAGTTGCCTAGGCAACAACCGCTATGTTGGTAGTACCCTGCATATTGCATACAGATAGTAACCATGGTGTGATTACAGTGGACTACAGAGGGCATTGCACCCTTTCCATCAGTACAATAGGCACTTACATGCAGACAGTGCACCTTCACTATGTTCCCTACTGGACACCTGCAACACCTGTTGTGCCATCAAATGTGACCCACAAAGGACATACCATGCCTTAAACACATGCCCTATATGGACAGATGCCACTGTCACCAGAGAATACCTGTATCATGCTATCATTGTAGGTACAGGGTCAACCTGTTGTCCATTACCAGTTCCTGCCACATGAGGCCAGGACTGGCACATCTGATGATAACAATCTGTGTACACAACATGGGCCAGACACCTCAGGTACAATTCCACAGGTCACTGTACATGCATGTGGGATGTGTGCACATCCCAGACACTGTCCATGTCATGAACTAAAAACACATACATGGCAAGCAATGCACAGCAATGGCCTCACACAGTAGTTACCCAGGCGACTGGATGGTGAATACAATATTCACCTGTGTGGGCCAATCCAGACACTACACCCCTGAGCCACACTGCAGGCCATTGTCATGTGGCCTGATGCCAAGGTATACCCATCACTTAGCCTTGTATAGCCTTTTGGCACAGTTAACCACTACACACCCATGAAGCAATGCAGCCATTCATGTCAGTACTGGCACCCTGTGTCTATGTGGGTGGTGTACGATGCTTTTAACCACATTCACACTTACTACAACCCTGATTGGCATACTGAAGCATGCTGTCTGATGTCAGACACTTCCACATACCCTTTTCCCATATAACCTCTGGATAACCCCTGTGGTGCATGTGATACCTGCACAGTACTGTATTGTGGCAAACTAACTAGTGAGGAGGTGTATTCTTGACCTTGCCAAGTGTGTCAATGTGTGTGGGTCCCTGTGAGAGTGTGGCTGCATTGACGCTGACATGTATTCATACAGATAGGCACGTGTACTACACCTACCGTATCACTACCATATCACTGTTGCAGATGTCACTCACCATCACATATATGTTTGGAGAGCTCCTTAGCATGTATGCTATGTGGTGCAGCCAATAACTGCATAGACATGTGATAGCAATACATAGTCAGTCAGTGGTTTGATACCATGTACTGGTAGGTGTGTGACACAAACATGCTTAGATTTACTCTCCCACCCCCTCCCAGACTTATCTTTGCCTCTGTCTGCCTCTCTCACTCCCTCTCTGGTGTATGTGGAGACTTACACTGGCCTTGCTTAGGCAGCAACATGTGTTTTGTAAGTGATGCTCATGATCAGGTGATGGCCTCTGCACAAATTGCAGCCCTCCTCTAGCTGATTGCATGTGGAGCAGCTGTGGTAACATTTCCATAGCCAATTGCATGGAAACACACTCCAATATCTAGGAACATCATGTTGGCATTGGACCTTTTCATTCACTGTGAGCAGGACCTAGATCTGTTGTTTGGTAAACAGCATCATAGATGGATTGGGGATTTACCTCCAACAACATACACTGTGGAAACAGGCCAACACACAGGAGGGGGATGTGCCTGACATGACTCAGAATGTAAGTGTTGCTATTCTGCATTTGGAATAATGTTGGCTTAAAGGGTGTGTGTGGATATGGCTGGTCTACCTATCATGACAGCACTATATTTCTGAGGAATCCCCCATCTGGAAGGTCATCTGCAGACTGGGCAGTGTGTGGTGCCTTTTGTTTCTTGTGTTACTCCCAGAGCACCTATCTGTGAACTGCAGAAGCATAGTGTGAGGATTGCAGTGAATACATGGTGACAGACATGAGAGTTACTGACTTCATATCCCTCATAGGACATATGTCACAACAAACGATGTTACAACCATAAATGTATGAGGTTATCACAGCAACATGTCAATATTGGCCCTGTGTTTGTGCCTCCAGCCACAACTCTGTCAACCTGTGTACATATGTCATGCAGTAAGAGGTGCATATGTTCTGTACACCATAATTTATTGACATCAATTCTGATAAGCTAGTTGGATATCAGACTGCGACACATGTTATGTATAGTAGGGGTTATCTTTGAGGACATAACCTGGGTATTTTGTGGTTGTATGCACAGTACTGATGTCTGTGTACTTATGGTGACTGTCGACAGTGTGTGTATTGTGAATATGTACCTTGGCCTGTGTACAGACTGTAGTAGATGCCATTGTTCTTGGTCCTGTTCTATCTGATGTTACATGCTGCTCAACTGTATAGTACCCTATCAGCTTACATGTTTGTAGGGTCAAACACACACATGTGCCATACCACAGACAGGCATCGGACCACACTGTGTAGTGGCCCAGCATATGTAGGGTTAGTGTGTTTGTGGCACATATGAGGATAGTGTTAATCAGATAGTCCATATACTGTAATATTGTGCTAGCTACCATATGTGGCTGTGTTCACATTAATTGTGGTTATGCACTTTCACACAGGTGTCTGTTACTCTGTGCAGTGACATGCCTGTAGAGCCTGCTATATATGCAGGTACATGTGTATTCCCCCATAAGAAATGGAGGCCAGTGTTGTGGCAGTCTGCCTGTAGCCTGCACAGTGCTTTGTTATATGCCTAGCAGCATAGTGTACTTACCCAGTGTGATGTTATGTCCAGATACTTGCCAGATGTACTGCTGCCAGGCCACATGTATGCCAGACAAAGCAGTGGGATGCTGTAGAGATGTATGTCACTAACTAGTGCGTAGTATGTGGCCATGGTACCTCTGTACCACAGTTATTATGTGTCAGGACAGACAGAGGTCTGTGAATGCATAACCTATGGGGGCAAATGTATACCAGTATTTACATGATATACCCATCTACATGGCTGTTAAAATCCACATTGTTAGGCTTGGTCCACATGTCTTGCACTAAGGGGTTCTGTGTATACCCATGGACTGACCAGAGTGTGTCAGACTGCCCAAATTTATTGGCCATATCTCTGCTGTAGTCCACAGGATCGTTACTGTGCTAGCAGTGGTACTGTACTATGATGTCCTTAGGATGTCTGTCAGTAACCAATGGCGCACAAGTTAAAAGCAGATGTGACCTCCCACACACAACATGTCTATGAAGACAACCCCTATCACAGTAGCAATAGTCTACATATATACCTGCACTACATACCTGACATCTCCTTGCACTCTGAGGTTGGGACTATTGGAGCTGAGGTAGGGCTCCACTCCATGTCCAGGACATATGGTGGATATATATGTATATATAATTATCCATATATCTATATAAATATATACACATATACATATCGACATTCATAGATGGATATGTATATGTATATATATATATATATATATATATATATATATGTACATATAAACACTTAGATATATACACAGCAATATATATCTACACATATGCAGATAGAGATACATATGCACACATACTTATGGATATCTGCATATATATTAACTGTAATAGGTATATCAGAATAGATATGTGTGCACATATAGTTATAGATAGCTACATATATATCTACATAAATAGGCGTATCTGTACACATAGGATGTGCATACATATATAGCTATATATACATGCATCTTTATATATATATATATATATATATATATATATATATATATATATATATATATATAGATGGGTACATGCAAATAGATGTATGCATGGCCATATATATGTTGCACTATACAGATGTGTATACAGACATATGTATGAATACACGTGTCTGAACATGTAGACATATATCAACCTATTATATGTATATATCCATATTCCTGTCATGTGTAAACCTCATGGTTGTGTATACCTTCCCAGATGTATCTCACCATATGTATCTGCTATGTGTACATTATGGTTAAACTACATATGTGATGCAACAATCATATTAATAACAAGTACTACACAATTGTGGAAGTAAAGGCAATTTTTGAATACTAAGCAATATGTATACTGACAGATACTTTGGAAATACAACAGCTATTTTTACAGTGGTCATGGAGTAGTGGTTAAGTGTTGTAACTATAGTGTAGAGGGTCCTGGGTTCAGGACCTGCCACAGCTGTTCATTTTGTTGCTGGGCAGAACAAGTGCTGTCAGATACAGAGTGGTTAAGGCAGTTTTGAGCAGCTTTAAGTGGGTTTGTGTTGGTTTGTGTGAAGCTAAGCGCTACTAAGCTACTGGTAAATGTACGGGCACTTACACAGCATAGGCTTCGCTTACCAGTGCGCAAATCAGCTTAGCTGTTATATTGGGGCAATGTCGATACCTGCTAAGCATGGCTTAGCCCTGGTAACCAGTTCACACCACCCAGTATGATAACATAGCAGGATAACGACATCTGTAATAAGTGTATGTAATGCCATGTACAATAGATGCGCCTATGTGCTGTCATTACAGTAGCAAGGGGTGTGAGTGTCATGTGTGGGACACAGATGTATATGAGGTCTGAAAGCACTGTTATCCATGTGAATGTGTTACATATAGGGGTACTAGCTAAGGGTTCATGCTGTCACACTGGCATGTAATGTATCATGACGGTACTACTGTTGACAGCACTTACCCAGGCAAGAGTATAGTGCTAAATGTAGTACTGACAGCAGGCACACCTGCAGGCATAGTTGGACTCTCAGGCTTCCCTTTTGTATCCCTGGTGTGTGAGCTGTGTCACAGTATATAACCGCTACTGGGTAATGATCCAAAATGTGGGATGTAACTGTAGACAACCATCTGCACAGCATATGTTAGTGGGGACTTCTGACATGTAATTATGGCATACATATCATTGTCAAACGTCTATCTGTCAACATATTCATCCTACTGCATAGCTACTTGCCAAGGTGATGACTGTAAGTCCCTGTACAGATGTGCAGATGGCAGGTATCCGGCTGGGATATATACAGGCAACCTAAGGTTGATTGACATTGACATGTCTGGCCAGCTGCGTAAGAACTGGCACATAAAGGAGATAACACCCTGTATGCACCATATGCCACAGGTTCCTCCACTACACTACCACAGTCAACAAAACATGCTTGGGTACAAGTCTCCATCACAGACACTAACCATGTGTTGTAATGCATGTTGCAAACATGTCAACTTAATCACCTCAGTGGCCATATGCAGGAGGCACCTGGAGAATTGGCTGATGCATGTCACTCTCACCCTGAGGGTCACCACAGTAGTGTCTGTTGATAGATTGCCTGCTACAGCATGGCAGGTGGCAGGATACCACTGTACACACAACCTCTACACAACCCATCTCTCCTTAAGCAATAGCTAGGTACACAGCAATGACAACCTGCAGTGATGCACCGCAGTACTGACACATGTGTACATGTGCATGACTGAGTATAGCATTGTCTGTGTATTAGCACACCTGTGCATGGGAATTCCATGAGAGCCTTCACAACCACCCCAACACCCATTGCCATCGTCATTTGTGGCTGCTGCTGTATGGGACATTACATGTACTCTGTTAAGCTCCTCTCCATGCCGGCTACATGAGCCGTGCAGTACCAGCACAACAGTGTTGTACAAATTGGTTGATAGGCATGGGATACCCATTGTGTTCTGGCAAGTGTGTGTATGTGTGCATGTCCGTATATTTGTAGGATGCAGCATTCCGAGGCCACATACTCCTATTACAATACCCATTGCCAGACAGTAGTACAGATAGTGTTGTTGCTGCCGATAGATGAGGTATGACAATGCAACTCCCTACTATGCGTGTGCCATATGCATTATATGTATATCCCTGTAGTACCACTGTTGGGATATACAATTGGTTGTATCGCAGTCATGGCCAATGTGTGATGGTGGGTATGTCAGAGTGTCATCATAGGCTTCAGGGAGTAAAATATCCACTGGGGGATGTGGGTTCTGTGTACACTGTCATTACACCAAGGTACACCCAGTATATTTCCCATGTACCATGTTATGGTTACCACTATCACCATCAACCATACAGGTAACTGATACCACAATCCTGGCCAGTTATGCATGTGCTGTGTGCAGCCTACCTGTAACACATTGGACACACAGTCAAGTTAGTTAGCAGCAATAGGCCCAGGTCTCTCGGACGTGTGTCTGCCTGTTATGTGTCTGTTGATGTGTATATGAAGGTATGTCACACTGTATTGTCCATATACAGCCATTACATCCACCATTAGCACACTCTACATGCCTGGGGATGTCATGCATATAACATGAACCCTGGAACACACCTCACCCTAAATGTACTGTGGTGTATGAAGTGAAAGCCACACACTTCAGTATCACTACATACCTAGGTAGAGGTCTAGTCCCAGTATTGCCAAGTAAGAGTGTGCATGTATGTGGATGGGTCTACATCAGGTTGCAGATTATACACGTCCCAGCAGGTCACCTGTCTATGTGGCACAAGCAATAACTGTTATACAAACCTGTAACATGTGTTCAACTGTACCCCAGGTATGTCACAGCCATGGTGTCACCACAGTTCCATACTCCATTGTGGAATATGAAGAATCCACTTAAATCTCCAGTTTATTTCACCTCTTTTGCCCCCATGTATGCCAACCTGATGATGGGTTTGTATGAGTTAGAATGGTTATATCATATAGATTTTTTTTTTAAATTATGTAGTTAGTTATTTTCATTTTATAGATGATCTTGTTTTTATTTGTAAAGGTGGGATATCTTATGTTGGTCAGTTTATAGAAGCTATGCAACATAATAGATTTGGATTTTCCTTTGACGGCATTCAGGAGGGCAAAGATATAACTTTTTTAGACATACATCTGATTTTGGAGGACAGTAGTACTTTACGTATGTCTGTGCATAGAAAATTTGCTGACAGTAATCAGTATTTGATGGGGACTAGCTGTCATCCAGTTCATACTTTGGTCTCCTTGCCCTATGGGGAATGTATGAGACTTAGATGGCTATGTAATACTGACATGGACTTCTTTAAAGAAATTAGTGTGAATAGTGAGATGTTTAGATTGAGGGGCTATAGTGAAGCTAGTATTCAAACAGCTATAGATAAAGTTATTAATGAACAAAATAAAGTTGATACTTATAAGTATGGAAGTGAGGATTATAAGTTAGATGTTAGAAATCAAGAAAAAATATTAGTTTATTTTGTCTCTACATATAGTGTTTTCAGTGCTGTTTTAATAGATATTGTTAAACACTACTGGATTTTTTTGTTTAGATCAATGGACCTAAAAAATGTATTGTCTAGGTCTTTAGGCATTTCATTTCATAGAGGTAGGAATTTAAAAGATATCTTGGTACATAATGCATTTAAATATCCCACTGAGACATTGCAATATAGGACCATGCAGAGACTAGGAACTTCACCCTGTGGTCATTGCAATGTATGTCATTATATTGTTCCAACTTTTAAATATATAAATGGCCATGTATTTGAGGTTAAAAATATATATAGCTGTAATACTGAAGGTATTATTTATGCTTTGAAATGTCCATGTAACCTTATATATACAGGAGAAAGTAAAAGGAAGTTTAAAACTAGACTGCAGGAACATGTCAGGAATATTATAAATAATAAAGAAGATAGCCCTGTAGCTAAACATTTTATTCTGGCTCACAATTCTAATCCAAATGGGTTACAAGCCACTTTCTTAGAACATATTATGAAGGGTGTATTTTCTGATGATTTGTATAAAAATAAGTTGTTATATAAAGAAAGTATTTTCATTTTGAAATATGACACTTTATTTCCTCAGGGTCTGAATGTGGAATGTAACTGGAGGCTTCTTATCTGATGAGAAAGTAGTATTAAGTATTTTTTTAATGCTTATTGATTAATTGGTTTAGGCTGCTTGTTTAATTGTTAGATGTTTTAGGGTATATAAACTGTGCAAGTTATGTGATGTTTTATACTCCTTGAAGGCGGTTGCCAAAGCGCTAGAGGTGAAATAAACTGGTGTTTTAAGTGGATTATTCATCTGTGGTCTTCAGTTTTATCTTTTCTTTTTGGTTCGTGCAGTCTATTGTGGAATATGATTGCAGTTCATCCTCATGCTGGCACATGTACACCTACAACACAAATGGATATCTTATAGTGACCACAATCAACCAGTGTTACTAACAGTTATAATGCATCATTGCTGGACGGGTACACTGCCTGACATATATGCATTACACTTTACTCCTTACAACATGTTACACTACAGTACTGTGGTACACTGTAGTACAGTAACCATGTGCATCAGAACCATATTAGCCTGTCCCTGCATTGATGGTAGGGATGTGGCACAGGTATCATCATATGCACAGGGTGTGTTGTTGGTTTGCCAGAGGCCGAGGGTGGGCCATACATTTGACACCATGTGGGTGGGTGAGAGGTGTACTGAGGTGAACTGGGAGTGGTGATGTGGTGTGTTTGTAGGTATGGGGTTTCCCTATGTGTGTTCATATAGTGTGTGGATATGCATGAACACAGTTCTGCCATGTGGCTGCCCTACACAGGTGTTTATGGACAGCTGCAGACCATACCTGGTAGGGTGTGCAGTTCACTGACTCTGGTCATGGACACATGGACTCTGCCTGCCAGGGGTTCCATGGGCACATCCAGGTACAGGTCTCGATGTGCTACTCTTACCTGATGATGACAAATGTCTGCTGGAACCATGTCCCTCCTGGGACTGGCCAGGACCACGTGCTTGTGGCCTGCCATTATGTGGTGTGGACAGTACCCCCCACTGTGCCTGGGCTGGTACTGCCACTATGGGAACCCCTTGGTGTCCTATCATGTCCACGTTGACTACCAGATGTTGGTGTTGCTGGCCTACGTCCACACGGCCATTGCCACACTCCCACCACATGTTCAAGCACAGACAGAGCACGATCATTGTGGGCCATAATCTCCTCATGCCCTGTCTGGTGTAATGTTCAATACATGCTTGTGCCACCATGACAGCCTGAAGATGCATCTGCTGGTACCAGCTGTGTTGCATATGCCAGGGGCATGATGACCAGCAGCCCTACCATGAGCACCCTGGGACATCTGCCTACATGTTACCCTGCAGGACATCTGTCTATGCCTGCTGAGACCAGACACAGTGGGCATGGTTACCACTCTTTCCTGTGTGCTGCCACCAAATGCCAGCTGTCCCTCTGCTATGGCCACTGGTGATGGGGTATGTATAGGCACTGAAACTTTGTGCAGGGTTGGGGTGGCTAAAAGGGGGATGTCAAATGATGTCACTGTTTCAGCCCCTGATAACCCCACCTGTGCCTTAACAGTACTATCATCATCTTTGGTGTCTTTATAGGCACCAACATCAGATTGCATGCAGGAGGGACCCTGACCCACCTAAACACCTGTGGAGTAAAACAATGAATGCACTTTAAAACCTGTACAGCATTGCATAACAGTGCACACACACACACACACACACACACACACACACACACACACACACACACACACACACACACACACAAACATACCACCGTAATACCTACCTCTCAGTGACTTTACAGACAGTCCCACATATATTTCCATATGTTCCCCATCCTGCATCCCACTTGGTAACATACACACATTGATAACACTCATTAACATATCAGTCCTCTAAATGCCTAGACAAGTGATCACAACACAAGACCTGTTACCTGCTTGACCTATGTGTAGTTATTTTAGATGACCTCACTGCTGTCATTCAGTGTTCACCCTGTGTATGTCTGAACATCATGAGCATGGCCCTATATGTGTGGTCAACTATGTTCACTCCATAATATCATGCACTGGAGTGTCATGTGTATGTATTGCTCAGTACATGCCAGATATGCTGCTCAGTCAGCCTATCATGTGACAACTGTAATATATGGATATGTTGACTAGTACTTCCCCAATGCATCTGTAGTGCTGCATACGTGGGTTGTCAGGCACCTCTCTGCTGAATGCAATATTAAGGGTATACCTGGTGTCTACCTTCCCTCTCAATGCCTGTTCCATACTACAGACCTTATTATATTATCAGCTGTCCTGTGATTACATACATGATAAGTATTCCTGGTGTGTAAAGTGGCAGTCCATGTTCATGTACCGCATGATCCCAAAGGGAGGTACTTGTGTATGAACAACCCTACAATCACACGTGCATACATGTACACCCACACAAACACACATACATGCACACACACATCCTACATGCATCAACCTCCCTCCACTTCACCAAAGTGACCATACAAACAAACTAAATACCCACCAGGATGCACACACACACACACATACAGGTGAGGATGCACAATGATAGTGCACACAGTCCTCCTATTACCCATCTGTCAACATGCGTAACATATGGTACACAACAGCATGCAGTGCATCTATAGTCAATTCATGCTAGCAACAGTATACATGTGTGTGATGCATGTACTGGATACCACTGCACCCATGTACACAGTATTGCTGTGCACCTGTTCTGCACCCTGCCATGTACTGTGCACCACACCTTACAGGTGTACAGCCCATTGCTGAATCTGTAGTACTGTGTCAGCTATGTCAGCTTTAATGCTCACAGCCCCTATGTTTTTCAGCAATACATATCTGGGATGATATGTGGACAGATCTCATTTGTGAATGCCTGATGTCTGATTTACAGCTCTCAGCATCAGCAGACAATGTATGACCAATCCAATGCTATTACACTGACAACCATCAGAGCATACCATGACTATGAGGGGTGTGCACACCCTTATTGATATGATGCACTCATCCTTGATCTGCCATGGGACCACATCACCGCATATCATAACAGTACATGAGCCCGATATGTGACATATGTCCTGCACTTTCACATGCAGTGTCTACGGAATGTGCTAGGTGTGCAGATGCTGACCATGATGCATACACTTTGTGTGGGCATATGTGTTCACACCCTTATCATGATGGTTTGTTGCATCTACTGTTATGTGTCCTACAGCAGTCACTACATCTGGCAGGGGTATACTAGCATGGGTCATCTGCATTTGCCAGTGTATGTTCAGTCTGCCCTACACATGTCCCCTAATATGTATGATTGCAAGGTCTACTCATGTGCACATACCTTGGTGTTCACAAACTGTCATCACTATTGCTGTGGGGGCAGGGTTATGTCTGCCACAGTTCATGAATCTGACTATGTGCAGATACAGCCATTCTTAGCATCCATAGGATCCCTGCTGTAGTGCACTGGTGTGTCATGCTGACACCCCCCCCCACCTTCAGCCTTTTTGCAGATGCTTGACAAGTAAAGCCTACACATGTTTGTCACTTTGCAGTGCCCCATACACTGAACACCACATGTTACAGCCTAGTCCCAGCTGATAATGTGAGCCACAGTAATTTGCTATAGTGTAACTCTGAAAAAGTTGCCGTTGTCCTACAGGTATATACATTGGTGTTGCACTGTATATGGGTGTTGTTCCAAACATGTCCCTACTGTAGGCCATGTCTCTCACCATTATGTTACTCCCTGTGGACACATTCCACAATGACAAGATGTTAGTTATCTTGCACGTGTCTGACATACCCTTCCAATACCCCATCATGGTCACCACTGTGATGCCATGCATTTAACAGCAACAATACGTGCACATGTACAGCATGCATTCTGGATAGGTGTGTTAGATGTGTGCATGGAATATGCTATAGCCATTACATGCCCAGTGTATTGGCAAGCATCTACATAAACCATACTCACCAGCTATAGGCTGCT
>NC_056727.1:846389791-846502291 GCF_019279795.1 Protopterus annectens | reverse complement strand
ACAGTTATATTATGTAGCACAGTGTGGGTGACAGTGATCAGTGAATCAGTGATACCTTATTATTCGGAGCAGCTGCAACGCTCACAATGCCATACAATACCAGAGTAAACAGTACCAGTACAGGGTATCAAGCTTTTATTTCTCAGCACAATTTTTGTATCTGACTTACCTGTGAGAGCAATTTTTGTTAGCACTACCTGAATGTTGCCACAAAAAGTACCAGATTTCACATTAGTATTATGCACATACATCTCACGCTGTTAATGTACACACTCTGGTCATAGCTTGACAACATGGGGGTGTAGATGGGACATACTTGGCTTATTACTCTCATAACAGTTTGGGGAGTTGCTAGAGTGACAGGTTTGTTCTTATAGCTGTGTGACAATCAGTTGTATTTCTTGTTTGCTGCCTATACATCTGGGATCACCCCACTGATTTCCCAGGCCGACAGAGTGACAGGCAGCAGATATGGGCTAATTTACTGGACATTCTGGACATATCTGGACAGTTGTGGGGTTTGATTCTGTATGCAGACTACTACCACTCTCAGGATTTGAACCATGGCTGTGTGTGTTCTAAAAATGCAACAGTTCACGTCTTAGCTTTGTGTGCTATTTGGATTTTGTTGTCTGTTTTTTCACTGTTTTCTGCCTATGTCTCTCTCAGTTGTACTAAATGACTTCTGGGGATTACACCAGTCATATACAGACATTCCTATACATTACATTTATGTTGCACAGTGTGGGTAACAGTGCTTAATACAATAGTACTATTAAGTGATTGCAAATCTACATTACCATATGATACCAGACTATACACATGCAGTCCAGCAGTTAGACCTTTATTGTCAGGCTATTATGCTTTTATTTACATACAATCTATATGAGACTCTTCCTGCTATATTCTCTGGTGTATGCAGTACTTGCCTTAAACAATACAGGTTTTATACTGGCAATTAACTTACTAATACTTTTAGATTTATTTCCTATGACAGTACTTGCAAGAGTATTACTAACCTGCCTCGCATCACAACCTCTCCAGGCGACATTCATGGGCCTCCTGGTTCGCAGCCCACTCACTTGCCGCTTTGAAGGACATAAGAGGAATATTTAGTACCTATCCATAATATACATGAGCTGGCAATTATTAAACAGGTAGTGGAGTGATACTTACACACAGCTGGGACATCTCCTGACGTCCAAGCCTCTTGGATCTACTGATCCAAGAGATCCCCCTTTCACCGCTTCAGGTTGGCATAGTGATGCCTGACGTGCTCACCAGTTTAGGGTATGCCAGTGGCACTGGTGATGTCACAGGCGAGATGGTCCCAAGCTTTTGCATTATATTGGGAACCCTGGTACTGGCCCTGCAACAGTCTCTGCTCATGGTCTTTGATAAGGAGTCCTGCCATGACACTGGACCCATGGATGCCCCTGCACTGCACCTAAAAGCCTCTCCCTCTCCCCTTCCTGACATGGTGCCTGCAAGTGGAAGCTACAACCAGTTATGAGATGTATTCCTGCGTGTTGGGTTTAAGTAGGGCTGATTTCCTGCACTTTACAGTGATTTGATAGTTTTGAAAAGGCTAAGCTATGGGCAAACCTGCTTACCTAAGGCTGGCATTGTTTAAAGGGGTAAACCACTGGGCAACTTGAGTTAGATGGCCTACACATTGCTTACACCTACTAAGCTGGCCTGTGCAATACTTAGCGTTGCTTAATATTTACTTTCCATTATATTTGCTTTTTGTCATTGATTTATTATTTATTACATGTTTTATATACATATATATATATATATATATATATATATATATATATATATATATATGTGTGTGTGTGTGTGTATATATATGTCTAGTATCCATGATTGATGTGTATGCACACTATATGGGGTCCTTGTGCTTAATAGGGGACTTCAACACTCTATTACAATTTCACCTCACATCTGGGCTTACTTCAGTACTCCAGTTCACATATTTATGTTATGTAGTAGGTTATAGAACATATGACTGTATACTGATTCCTTCCACATGTTCAGTTTGATTTTATTATAGTGAGGATTTGTTTGGTGATACCTCAGTTTTATGTACTGCTGTGATGGCTTGGTGGTTAACTACTGTGACTATAGTGTGTAGGGTCCTTGATTCAAGACCTGCAAGGATGTTTATTTTGTTGCTGGCCTAAACAGCGGCTGTTGGATACAGAGTGATTAAGGCACTTTTAAGCAATTGTAAGTGGGTTTGCGTGGATTTGCGTGAGGATAAGCTATGCTAACCTTCGGTTAAATATGCTTACAGAGAGTTAGCTTCCATATTGCTTAACCTGTGTGCGCATTGCTTAACCCCACACAAATGGACTTAAACCTGCTTACTGGTGCTTACATATGCTTACTCCCACTTACTACTGCTTAATAGTGCTTACACTTGCTTACCAGTGCTTACTCCCGCTTACCACTGCACTAATTTAGACAGTAATGTCTAATGGCTCTTGGGAAGGTGGGGGATTTGGAAGCTGTATGGAGTTCTCATTCATTACACATGTTACCTTCCATTTGTATCCCTGATTCCTGTGTACATAAACTGTATGGGGCACATGTGATTATCTGTGGACTTTGCAGCATTATGACACTGACACCTTACATCTGCATTTAATGCAGTACTCCACTTCACAAATATATGTTATTCAGTAGGTTATGCAACTAAAAATATTGGTCATAATGTGATTTGACAAGGAAAGTGCTGCAGTGGGACTCAAACTCTGTATGATTGCTTGTAAGGCAAATGCTCTGCCCATTGCACTATTGCTATACTGTATTTTTTTGCATATATCTTCCATTTTATCCTCTTCTACCATTTAAGCTGCATTAACCATAGCTAAGCGATGGGCAAACCCGCACATCTATGGTTAAATGTAATCTGTTTCATAAAAAAGTATCTTTATATTTTTGTGTTTATTACTGCTCTTGTACATGTGGGGGGGATGTTACTGGTGGTATAAAGACACCTATGAGCGGTCTCGCTCATTCTTTTAGGGCTTTCTGCTGTTCTTCATTGCAGGGCCATGTAAGTTCTGAGAGCTCTGCTCTAAGACACACCCCCTGCACTCTTACATGTTCTGTGTAAGATTAGGAGCTCAGGCAGCGTGCCTTCATTAATATGCATGGCGTGCTGTCGTCCTGCTCCTAAATGGTCGCTTCTGGGCAGGATTAAGCTAGTCCTGCACAGAAGAATAGTAAATCTGGGGGATATACATTTCTGGATATCTTCATGTTATAAACACCCTGTTTGTTTTTTCTTTGATTACCAACATCTGCATGCAAACAGGAGTTGATTAGGTATACTTTAGGCTCTGGGCAGTTATTAAACCATGCACCCCAACCCTCACATCTTCTTTCAATGAACACCCATTAATGCATATATTCTTTCGGGTTCACCTTCCTAATTTAAAACAATTCAAACTGCTGTCATTATAATTGACCAACATACAATTGCAGCCATATGACTATGTCTACCTAACATATTCAATTGTGATAAAAATGGCCGTGGTAAAGCATACCAACCTTATTTATACAACTGCCTATTAGTCCTGAAAAATACTTGATCATGACAACGTCAGACATTCTCAACTGCAGACAGCACCTGTACTCAATAGTCATAGCCTAACTGTTGAATATATATATATATATATATATATATATATATATATATATATATATATATATATATATATATCAGATGTTTGATTGTGATAAATTAAATAAATGCATAATTATTATGGACACAATAATGCATTTCAGGTTTGTTTCACAAAACATACATAATAGCCCGTATATTCTAACTTCTTTAATACAAATGTAAGTGGTCTCTGGCTGACTAAAATTTCAGATGACTGCAAATTAGGAGCTGTCATTGAATCCCATATTGACACAAATGTTCTCCAGGAGGGGTTTATACAGACAAGCAACTGGTGTCAGAGCCATGGACTAAAACTAAATGCCAAGAAATGCATAATAGTATCCTTCAGGAAGTCATCCATCCCTGGTGACTATCATATTGACAACACACCCCTTAGAGCTGACCCAGTAGTCAGGGACTTCGGGACACACATATATAATAATCTCACCTTTGACCTTCATGTTTCTACAGTAGTGAGGAAATCCTTCTGTGTTGTACAATTTATAAACAAAGGTATGTCATCTAAGCCCAAGGAAGTCATTGTTCCACTGTATTCAGCATTCATTAGACCTATCACTGAGAAAAATGCTCCTTTGGTATGTACCTAGCAACAATTGGAATGCCCACAGAGGTTCCAAACTAAAAGAAAACAGGGCTTAAGTAAAATGTCCTATGCAGACCACCTCAAGGCTCTAACCTTATATTCTGTCTCCTACAGGCTTTTGAGGGGAGATCTATGCTTGACATACAAGACATTGTTAGACCCCACTCTGATGGACCTCCTGCATACCTCCAAAACAAACAGTACCAGAATTACCCCATTCTAAAGGCTTAAACCTTGCCTGTGATATAAATAGGACATGCTGGAGAGACAGGTATGTATCCCAGATTACCCTGACTCTGTAACAGGCTCCCCATCCATGTGAAGCAGAGTTCCTCCCTAACTCAATTCAAGTGCAGTCTTGAAAGATGGATGGGGAACAGGAAATCCATCCTAGTTTGGCACTAATGTCTCTAATGGAATTAGGCAACCTGTAAATGGTTCATCTCCTAGGCTCTAGCTTGTAAATATTTCATCTTCCAAGCCCCTGCTTACACTTATCAAGGGTATCAGAACTTGTCAGAGATTTGGGATGCATGACTAGGCTTATAAAGGCCCTTGTGGTCATTTGCCTAGTAAACACCCATGAACCTATGAACCTATGTATACCAGTCCTGCAAAGCCAGACTGTAAACAACTGATCAAGTGTAAACATCACAATTAATTTCATACACATTTGTTCATATACACACTAGTCCTGCAGTCTGGACATTATCAACTGATGGAACCACTTGGCACTCCCTTTAATCATAACTTGAGCACTGGCTTTGTTCTGGCAAAGTAGAGAACAGCAACAGTGATCTCCTTGCACAAAGGAGGTCCATCAACCGACCCTCGGGGCTATCGATCCATAAGCCTAACCAGTCTTATCTGCAAGGCCATGGAATGAATCATCATAAAACTTATCAACAAGGACATAGGCAACCTTCAAACTCTTGACCTGACCCAGACTAGTTAAGTCAGGTGTAGATCTTGCTTATTAAATCTGGTGGACTTCTTTGAGAATGTCACCAAAACCTTGGATGAGGCCAAAGCAGTACATAACATCTATCCTGATTTAGCCAAAGCTTTTGACACCATTCCCCATTTAGGAAACATTGAGAAATTCTCCCAGTTGGGGATTAACCCATACATTCTAGATGGGTAGCTAACTGGCTCACAGACAGAATGCACACTGTCAAACTTGGGTAGTCTACCTCCATCACTAGACCAGTTACCAGTGGAGTACCACAAGGATCCACGTTGGACCATCTACAGTTTAGAATCTATTTCTCTGAAGTCTGGGTGAAGTAGATGGCCTGTGGCTTACCAAGTTTGCAGGTGACTGTAAACTGGGTGCAATCATAGAAGCTGTTACTAGAGAGACAACATATGTCAAACAAAGCAGGCCATCATATTCATAAACACAGTGCACATTCTATGTACAGTATTTTATATGCAACCTGGCATTACTGTGATTCATAGAAATTATCACATTACTGTCAAGTGGTATCACATTAAGAGTCTCTACATATCCAAAGAACACATGCACAAAAGTCCATACTATACTCTGCTGACATAATGGTTCTTGAGTTTCCTAGTACATATAGACTTTAACACTATACAAGATTTGGTCTCGTTAGGTCCGGTTTTGGTAACTACCTCTAACTTCTACAGTCCATGACCACCATATCATAATCCTTCAATAACTACACAAGATGCATGCCTTATTAGCAGTTTTCCTTTGTTTTAACAATTTTATTTATTAACTGATTTATTTAACTTTGTCTTTCTTTCCTGGGATGGTCTGATTGGTAATGCCCCCTTTCAGTAGAGGCCCTAGGAGAAAAGCTTCATAAAACAAATTATCATTTTTATGTAACCCTTAAAGTGATATGTGTAGAAACATATAAGAAGTATATACAGGCATAGTAATCATATTTACAGACTAGGGAGTTGGGGTTTGGCATAGGGGTTGGGTTTTGTCTTAAGGGGTTGTGGATTGGCATAAGGGCTGGATTTTGTCATAAGGGGTTGCGTAATGGCATAAGGAGTTGGGTTTTGTCATAAGGGGTTGGGATTTGGCATAGGGGCTGGGTTTTGTCATAAGAGGTTCTGGATTGGTATAAGGGGTTGGGTTTGTCATAAGGGGTTGGGGATTGGCATAAGGGTTGCAGTTTAACATAATGGTTAAGATGTTTATATCTCAGACACAAGGTATAAGTTTTTTCTTCACCCCTGAAAAGGAAATAGGCTTGGCATAAAATGGCCCACAAGGGCAGCTAGTCTACTACTTATCTATTAACCTATGACAACTGATACATTTGTGTAAGTCAACAGAAGTTCAATCTCATTCTTGTTAAGGAACACAGAACAAAAGGGGTAGAGTGCTAAATGTTTGAAGTTAATTTTAATAGGAAGCAGATAACTGAAAGTAGTAGTATAGGTCTGACTCTCCAGCTTTGGTTATTGGGGAGTAATAGAAAATAAGAAGAGAAACTGGAGACTGTGGGTAGGTTGTGAAGTGAGTTATAATTAGTGGGCCTGTGCATTGTTAATTTACTTAGCTTGCTGAAACAGTAACTTATTACAGAATAGAAAAGAGAATTAGGAGAATTATATGTAGTTGAAGCATTAGCAGGGATCAAGTAATAAGGTACACATGCAAGGCCATTTAGTTTCCAGATAAGATTACAGAGTAGTTTTTTCTTAGTTTATCCTTCAGTTATTTTTTCAAATCCTAAAATAGGTTGTTTTGCTTCTTTACATTCGTCTTTCCTCACTTATAATTTTTTTTGTATAATGCAAAGGAAGTGAAGAATTAAGAACCACACGTTAGATCAGTGGTGCAGAAAGAAAGAAAGAAAGAAAGAGTGATGACTCTCAGTCTAATGACCAAGTACAAAAAAAAGGTCCTGGTCATACAAGATCAAACTGTGGGGAATGGGAACAAATACTGTACACTGCCCATACTGAGGGAGAAAGATGTTCAGAGTTCCACTGTGACAGAGGGACTTGGTAGACACCCAGATGTTCATTACTATATACAATGACTCACAAGGTTCTATGCCTGAGATGGAGAGATCATCACAATAGCCATGCTGAAAGGTATGTGGAAGTATGCTCTTGTTTTTTGGGCTCAGCATTTCAGGTATCACACAGTGTTTGCCAGCAGAAGCAGTGTAGGATATTTTCTAAAACACACACTCTGAAATGAATGAGATGAAAGATGCCTGACCCGTATTTCTCATCCACAGACTGTTTTGGCTAAAAGAAATGAGTGGAATGAAAACAATGAAACTGCTTATGGGGATGTGCAGTAATAGTAGGTATTATTAATGCTTAATCAAAACCTAGAGGGGTTACTTTGGTATGAATATGCTATTTTGCTCCCTGAAACCTATCTATCTGTGTCTCTGGACATGCTAAATAAAAAGACTATAAAAAGGGTGCCTTATGGGTCTAGAGCACACAAATATTATAGAATAAAAACCTCATAATAAATAAATGAAAGATTACCAAATACATGGAGAGCAGCATTTAATTATTATCATTGGATTAAGCTTGATAAATAGATAAGAGTGGAAGAACCTCATCATTAAGCTGACAGCAAAATGGTTGTCCCAAAATGAAGTGGTAGTGCTTTACACAGCAGTAGGGCTTAAAATGGAAAGAACTGAAGAATACAGATTTTCAAATGCACCCAAAGACTCAGTAGTAGCTCTGTCTCCTTGGGGGTCCAGCACAGATCCAGCACTTCTTTTAGATTGGGAGGGCTCACATCCATCCATCCTCAACCCTTTTTTCCACTTTTTGCTCATAGGGTTAGGATGTCACTTCTACAGTGGCAAACATCTAGAACCGAGGTTCACACCACCAGGTGGCTAGCCCTGCCACACTTGTTCTTCCACACCACACACTTGCACAGCACACACACCTATGTCCAGTTTGATGTATCAGATCCACCTACTGCATGTCTATGGAATGTATGAGAAAACCAAAATGAAACCCATGCAACCACAGGGAAGATGTGCAGACACCACACAGAAGGCACCCCAAGCAAGAATCAAACCAGGGAACTTCTTGCCATGAGGTGACAATGTTATCCCCTACAGCACATCATTCATGGCTAAATAAGTTAAAACTAAACATTGCACTTGATCCATGAGATGGAAGGAAGCCAGTGTAAATCCTGAAGAAGAGGCTTGTCCTCAGGTATGTCTCTACTAGTTATTAATCTGTTTGCATACTTTTGTGCTATGTGAACCTTTTCAAATTCATTACAATGCAAACCTAACTAAAGGTCATTACAGAGGAAGAAGTCAAAATCCATGCATATACCATGGCTCCCTATTGAAAAGGCTTGAAATGCCGACTGCAGACAAGCCAAATTTAAAAGACCAAACACATAGGAGAAGAGCGAATGTCAAAAATCACTTGCTCCTTTAAACATCTTTTCCACCTGCACCCCCACCCCCAAAATTATTTACACCAACTCCAAGATTTCCATAGCTTGGAGAAAAGGGAATATTCTGAGAAATGGCATCTCAAACTTAATATATGTAAGCCCATTGTTTTGGCCAGTCAATCTCTATATTTCAAGACTTGCACTAGCAGGTCCAAACATTTCTAAATGGTTACTGTATACCACACCTAAAGTTTCTTCAGACCCTAATAAATGGTTAACCCAGGTTACTATTCTTCAGATGGTCGCAGAATGCTCTTATAGCTACTGTCATCTGCTCCCTATGTGACATCTAGTCACTGAGGATTCTCCAGGGTTTTCAGTATAAATCATATCTCCACGTCGGATAGTGTACATAGTACTGAACATTGGTCAGACTTCCTGCATCTATCCTGGCATAGATCTTTAGGCAAATTTTAAGTTAAACACTAGTTGTTACTTTTTCAAAAACAAGGAAATGTATATGTGATTATTGTTAGAACAAGCTCATCAGTTCTGTGCACAGATGCAGTGTATGCATGCAGTTCTAATGGGAATATGCAACAAAGCCCTCTATCCCTCAGGGGTAACATGTACCCTGCAAGCAATTATGACCAAGTTATCCATTCTTGAGATATGCTGTAATGCAGAGGGTGACACTCAGAGCAACAGATCCCTGAAGCTGCATTGTATCAGTGTCTTGTTATTTGAGAAACATACAAGTCAAGAATTGTAACGAACAAATCGCAATAGGAGTGCAAGCACTTCAAAACAATATCATATTTTACAATATTAAGATGTGCTGAGAAATTAAAAAAAGACCAAGATAGCAAATGTTTCTGATCACTCCAAACTAAAAAAATCATTAAAGTTTTTAATGAGATGGATTTCTATACTCTTTTGGGTCCTCAAATTCAACTGGTAATCATTTATAATTTATTTAACTTTTAAACTGTGGCATGGAAGCTAGTCCAATACAATTTTCAGCCAAGACCCATGGCGTAAACTAGAAACAACTTTTCAACACATTTACAAATAGATTACCTTTTGAATTATACTACATTCAAGTTACATTATAACAAATGTTATAGTTCATGGACTAGTTTTGCTTTCTATATGGTATAAGTTACAACAAATTACTGCATTCTTCAGAAGAATACTAGCACGAATACAGTTCAATAACTACTAAAGTCGTATTTTACATGAAACCTAATTACACAAATCACTGTACTCTGTTCAAAAATGCTAGCACTATTTCTTCATGCATCTGCTATAAGAGTTTGTATACTAGTAGTTTGCAATACACTTGCTCAATGACACCCCACATAAAGACAAGTGATCTGACTCCCACTACCTTAATCTTACTTAACTGCATATCCTTCCTAAAACCTGACCCTATTAAATTGCTAAAACTTGCACACAGTTCCTAACATGAGTCCTTGGTCACTGTCCCTTAAAACTTTACTCCCCCTCCCTAAATCTGAAATTCCTGATCACTCCACAAATGACAAACTCCATATCCCATCACTAACACTAAAGTTCCTTATCACTCCCTAAACCAAAAACTCTCATGATATTCCATAATCCTAAAATACTTCCCTCACTCCTTAACCCTAAATCCCACCTTCTGCTCCCTATACCTAAATCCCCTTAACCATCACTGTTGTGTTCTACACACCACACACACACACACACACACACACACACACACACACACACACACACACACACACACACACACGCAAACACACACACACAGCTGGTGCATGTACTACGAATGATGCCTTGGGCAAAGGTATAACAGCTGATGCTCAAGACCCTGGCTTCAAGACAGTGGGATTCGAGGACTTATGGTAGAACCTTTATTTATATTCTTACACTGCTAGCATAGCTGTCTCAGTGCATCATTTTGGTGACTCATTACTTATTATATTGTGATTCTTTACTAGGATGGATTAGGCACATATTCCATACCTATAACCTGGTTCACTATAACAGTTGTGCTTATACTTGTTAGTGTGGCATGCTTTCAAGACCTTTTGAAAGAGTTACTTTGCTAGTTTTTTTTACATTTTGCCTGGTAGATTTTTACATGCTACAAGACAGTTTTATAACTTTATAAATAATTGCTGTCTCAGAAGCTTGAGATTGCACTGGGGTATTATTCCTAGATTTTAACAATTATGAAGTTGAAACTAACAATCACAAGGGAGACGAGCAATACTATTAATTCTAATATAATAAATAGGTTTGCAGACAGCAAAAATGAACAAGAGGAAAATATGAGTATTGCATTAGAGAATGCTACCAGATGGGGATAAATTAAAATTGTGTTAGCATATAGAATACTGAATGCCACATTTTATGTTTATGTGGACATTAAAGACAATGTTAGATGAGAAAACTCCTTTAATTATGGGTGACTTCAATTATGCTGCTACTAATTGGAAAACTGGAACACATAGGTCACAAATGGAATCTTCTTTCACAGATATGATGTAGGGACACAGCTTTTCTCAACTAGTGGTAGAAGACCAGGGGGGAAACATTCTGTATCTAATATTGGTAAATAATTATGATTTAATCTCAAAAGTTAGGTTGTCAACTCCTTTATGAAATTCAGACCACAACTCAATCTAGTTTAAAATGATCAACAATCATTCTCTTATTGTTAGGAAAATTATTTTTTTATGATATGGAAAAGTTAATCAAAGGTGAACTTTTTGCATGGATTGATTAATGTGGACTGGACTATTAAAAGTCAAAACCTGGGGGAGGTGTGTAGATTGTTGCTGGTCAAAATAATTTGTCTGACATCATTAGACAAAACAAATTAAGTAATACAAAAGGGTGAATGGTCTTCTAAATGTTGACGGAACATATATTTAATAAGATCACTTTAGAATAAAGTCCTTGTTATAAAGATTTTATAACACATAGTACAGTGTATATTGAAAAAATGTTAAACTAGTATTACCAAAATGTAAAAAATGGAATTGAGAATTAAAAACAAGCATATGATGAATCTTTAATTAAGATCACTGACAATAATAAAAAATATGTCAAAATCATGGTGAGGAATTTGTGGTAGCAACTGTAAACAGAATATTGCATGGTTATTTAATGAATATTTTGCAGAATTTTCATTCTAAAATAACTTAAAATCAATTCAGCAGGTTTCTATTAATTCTTTCATCTTTAAATTATGTGAAAATGTTTTATTTAGAGTTAATGGAAGCTGTTAGATGGGTTGCAATCTCATCCCAGGTAAATTAGTGCAAGAAATGTCCAACTACCTGTTATTACCTCTGTTTAACAGGTTGATATTTTAAGGGTATGGGTCCAAATGATTGGAAGAAATCATACATTGTTCCTATTTTTATGGGGGGGGGGTGATAGGCATCAAGTGCAGAGATTTAAATTATTACATTTAATCAAAGATAATAAATATGGCATAGAAATGGATTACAAACAATTTCAATTTATCAAAGTTCACATTAATATGTCAATCCAATTTTTTTGAGAGATGAAGGGAATCTCCTTTGGTAATTTACCTCGATGTTTCCAAAGCCTATCACTGCTTACATCATGATCATATAATTGCGTATTTACAATGATTAAAGATGAAAGATTAAATACAATTATATATATATATATATATATATATATATATATATATATATATATATATATATATTTTAAACTGGGTAAATAACTGGTTAACAGAAAGGGAACAATGTACTAATTTAAAGGTAAAACTTATAGGTGGCTACCTACTAATAGGGGGTGGGGGTCCCATAAGGGTCAGTTCTGCGGTCTATATTGCTTAATGTGGTGTATTGCCATCTTGCTATTATCCAAAAAGTGTTGTGTCTACAAATATGGAGATGCTCGCATAGTTGGAGCTGAGATCAGAAATGTTAAGAATGTTAATGTTTTAAATTTGTATTTAAAATCCACTTGTGGATAAGTAGAGTAGGTCTCAAGTTTAATTATAAAAAAAAATAAGGTTTTTGTAGTGTGGAAACCACAAATAAGTGAGCATAGAAATGAGTGGTCAAGAACTTGAAGTGTTAAAACTGATTAGGAATCTTGGGACAATCACTGGTAATAAGGCACAAAAGTTAGAGCCATAAGATAGATTGGATTAATCTTTGGTACAGAGCATTTTTGGGACCCAAAGGTCTTAAATGCATTATTAGGACATTAATAAGACCAATTATTGAGTATAATCTAACCTTTTGCACTTTATTCATGGCAGATATTGTTACTATTGAAGCGTTTCAAAAGAGATACACTAAAAGAATGACATTTATAAAAATTTTAAATTATAAAAGAAGATTAAAACATCTAAACTTCACAACTTCTTTTATAGGTTAGTAAGAGGTAAATTATACCTTGCATTTAGGACATCTAGATATGAAGTGTTAAGATGCAATGTTATGATAAAGTCTCAAAATTCAAGTATAACTGTAACCCCCACAATTCTGACACAGCTTCTATTTATGCAAATACATTTCATATGCATTAACGTGAATGTTCCTACAAAACCAAACAAAATGGAATGTGAGAGAGCAAACCAGCCTTGTGGTCAGACATCTCAACCTTCCCTATTTTGGTGGAATGTTCCTATTTTCAGGTGTAATTTAACCCTGAGCATGATATTCCTATTTCTGGAGGTATGTGCCTATATTCAGACTTGATTTATCCCTTTACACAATTTTTTGGATCCCACTCATCAGAAATTATTTTTGAAATTGCTACTCTGCACTACAAAGCTCCTCATTAGCACTCTTCAAGAAAAATCTTGATGATTAGATGGGAGATAGGAAATTCACCCCGGGGATCACTTCTATGGCTCTGCTTGACAGTGGCACACGAAAATAATTTTCTTGGGTGGCGAAAGTCAGGGTGCCTTTTGTCTAGGCTTATATAGGCCCTAGGGCCAATAGCCTAGTACCTACCTATGAACCTATGAACATAACCAAAATTTTAGGCCAATAATAATTTAAAGAAAGAGGACTCACATCTTCCATCTCCTTTTTTTTTCAGAAACAAAAGTAAATAACCATGTGTGGTAGAACTTTGCAGTACTGTCCATTGAAGTCTACAGATTTTAAACTGCCTTTCTAATAATATGCATATATTTTTCCACTGTTTTTGTTGTTCTGTTTTTTTATATTTTTTTTCTGTGCAGTATCCTCCATTCCTATTGGAAATATAAGAGTTATGTGCTATTTGGTATGCAGAAGTTATGCTAGTTAGATGTATAGATTTTTGGCCAAATGTACTTACTTTTCAAGGGGATTTTACCTATTTTCAGTATCTGCAGATTGAGAGCTATGCTGGCGGCCTGCATGCACAAATAAACAAAGTGAGAAAAGCAAAGAACTTCTTGGAATATACAGAAAAAAACTAAAGACCTACAAAAATGAAAGTCAACATAAAAAAAAAAATGATCAAAGTTGCTGAAAAATGCCATTAGCAAGAAAAAGGAATCCCATATACTTAGACTCATATTGGAAGCTAAGGATTATTACAATTCTTTTTTTTACTTACATTAGGAAATTAAGAGCTGGCCATTGTAATGCTAACAAACAAATCTCAGCCATTACTTTGGACTTCTCCAAGGTATTGAATACTGTTCCACACTCAAAATTGATTCAGACCTTATCAGAACTTAACTTATCTCATACACCATTAACATGGCTCAATAGCTACTTACACAATTGTACCCAAGTGGTAAGGTGGCAAAACACATGCTCCTCCTCTTCCTCTAAATCTCTATAGGTGCCTCACAAGGGTACATTGTCAGACCCTTGCTATTCAAAATATACATAAATAAGCTTTATACTGTCACAGAATCATCCACAATGGTTCAATATGCAGGTGGTGTTGCAATCATTTGCTATGCCCCCTCCTTGAGAAAGCTACAGACCCTTATGCAAGAATCCTGCTTAGAAAAGTGGATAGGTAATGCTCAAATTACACCTAATGTTAAAAAATAAACTGATACTTTTCCTCTCTAAAACCAGTTCCTAAAACGTAAAAGGTCATAATAGTTCCACTGCTCAAAACATTAAACTTGAACAAGTATCCAACACCATACTGCTTGGTGTAACAATTGATGATAAAATCAAGTTTGATATTAACATACATGATGTCATAAAGAAAATTCACCAAAGACTTGCATCTCCATACAGAGCCATGCCATTTCTCACCGGCCTAAGTCATAAATCTACTGCACGTGCTTATCTCCTGCCAATACTAGTGCATGCTGCCCTGAACTCACTAACTTACAAACCTCCTCCTAGGAAAGGTTGAACAATGTGACAATAAAGTTGTCAAGTTCACTGCTAATTTGTCTAAAAAATCCTATCTTTGCATCTGACTCTCAGAGTGAAACTGGGTGCAATTTCCAAACTATCTTAAATTCCTTCAGCTCAAAAATGTTCATTCTATAATTCACCACTTAGATGAATGCCCTTCCCTGCGTACCCTCCTTTAGTGGTATAACCATAGCAGACATCTATACTCCAAAACTAATTTCTTAGCTCAGCAAACTAAATCCCAGAACTCTTTGGGGGATGATATCTACTCCAATTATATATCCATGATATGGAATACTATACCTAATCCACTTAAGGATATAAACAATTAGGTTGGCTTTAAGAGAAACTTCCATGCTCACCTTCTAAATGCTAGATTGCATCAATGCTCTATTCCAACTGGTTGACAAACTACTATGCTATCTATACTTTCTACTTACATATTATCTCTCCATATTACTGGCACTCATGTTAGTTTACTCTAAGTCTTCCCTCTTTATCTGACTTTCAAGTTCTCATCCTACACAAATGTCTCTTCTCTATCTATCTTTCTAATGCTCAAGCACTATTACTTTTAAACCTATGACAATCCTACTACTTTGAAACACTCAGATATTAAACTGTTTTTAACATTTACTGAATGATATGATTTCAATAAGTTTAACTCATGGCAAAATGTTTTTTTTTTTTTTTTATAAAAGAGGTGTTTGTTTTGTATGTCTGCATGTAACTTTGAGATATTTTACCTGACACATCTTTTGTCTAATTATTATGCCAGCTCAACTATGTTGTATGTATAAATGTTTTATGTTTATTGAGCTTTGCTCTCTGGGCCTTCACTGAAAAGAGGTCTTGCATGGCCGAAGGACAATCCCAGCAAGCAAATGAAATAAAGAAAAAGAAAGAAAGAAAGAAAGAAAGAAAGAAAGAAAGAAAGAAAGAAAGAAAGAAAGAAAGAAATTATGCCAAACAATAATCTGAACTTACTCAAAATGGCACCACTTACTTGAAATGATATTGCAAATATATTAGCAAACAAATTCATTGCAAATTTCAAACCTGAGACAGCTATACAAAACCAACGAATTCCAAAGGTTTACAACCCCCTATCATTATAAAAGGAAGGCACTTTCCAAAGCAAAAACATGCATTCACCTTGGGAACTGATAACATAACTAGCTGCCTGTTGAGCATCACTAAACAGGTACTGCTGAATCTGCTATTACAGATGTTCAGCCTGGTCATAGCTACTTGTTTTGTCCACAAGGTACAGCACATGGCAATTATGATGCCACTTATAAGAGTAGCCTCATCATGGACCAAAGAAACTGCAATCCCATTAGCCTGATAAGCCTCATCTGCAAGGCCATAGACTGTAGCATACCTGACCTGATAAACATGATATTAACAATCTTATAAGACTTGACCCCAAACAGTTTAGCTGTGTCAAGGGCTGTCTGTGTCTATGAATCGGGTGAACTTCTTTAAAAGGGTAACACAAGGAGTGGATAGTGCTCATGCTGTCCATACAGTATTTCTTTACCTCATTAAAACATCTGATACCATATAGCATGCTAACAAGCTAATTAACAAGCTAAATGTGCTCCACATTAATCCTTACATACTTAGGTAGATCTCAAATTGATTGAGGGAAAGAACCCATTCAGTGCAGGTGGCAGATGCATCCTCAGAAGGCATAAAGGTAAATATTTCAGTTCCTCAGAAATTCATACTAGCTCCTCTCATATTCAATATATGCTTTTTGATCTGTAAGTGAAAAATCAGGATCTCTTATTAACTAAGTTTGTGGATGACTATAAACCAGGATATCATACTCAAATCCCCTTTTGACATGCAAACCTACAGATATATTAATAACTTGTGCATAGAAAATGAGTCAAAACTAAAGGGAAAAAGTGCAGTATTTTTTGCATTTTGTAAACAATGCCTCCAATCAGCTTATAGTATATATGACATTCCTTTCTAAAATAAAAATGTTGGGAGTGACCCTGTAAATGTGTAGATAATTCTCTTTCCCTTGATCATTATGTTACAACAGAGGTTAGAAAATCCTTGCATCTGATGCAACTGATTGCAAAGGGTATCTTTTTTAGATCCAAAGAAGTCCTTACCATCTTTTTGTTATACACTTTTCAGGCTCATCATAGAATACAGTGTTCCCTTTGGGATGCATTGTACTAGGCATATTTGGCACCTAGAGAGACCCTAGAGGTTTCTAAGAGAAAAAGATCATAGGCCTAAAAGGCTTAAGCTAGAAGGTCAGGCTTGATGCTCTGTCTCCCCATACTCAGTGTCCCATATTCTCCTTAGGGTGACCTGTAGCTTTCTTTTTGGGCCATTAGGGATCCAGCAGTCCAAGCTTCTTATATCTCTAAAAAACAATCAGCCCAGTGAACATTAGGACAAGAGATCTGAACCTGCTTCAGCAGATAAACAACTCATATTGGAGAGATAGATTCATTTTGCAATAACAGGCCCTTGCACTCCACATCAAGCTATGTAAATTACTGTATTCCTTTTAAAATGAGTTAGACAAGCAGATGGCTTTTCACAAATTCACCACTGACATGATTGTACTATCACTTCTTGAAAAAAAATGAGGTAATGTCTGAGGGTGGGTACTAGAAAGGCAGAAATGGTCACTTGGCCCAGTTGCCTTATATTTTCTATGATTACTATGATATGGTTATCACCTAGAGAGCAACTACTGCTACCCACAGTGTCTTGGTTAACTTGAGCTGTGGCCCTAACCCCTCACATCTGAGTGGTGGCATCTCTTAGGCTTGGTAGGCAATAAGCGATAGCCTAGGAAGTATATCCAGCCTGGGCATTGAGCAAACATGCTCCAAGCCCAGCCTTCCTCCCATCCCAGCAATTTCTTCATCTTGCAGCATATGTAAAAATCTGAGAGACTTAACTCCCACCAATGTAATCACCACCTCTACCAGGACAGGCATGCCGATCCTGCAGTACCTGTGCCAAGAGGTACCTGAGTCACTAATCAGACCCAGGTTGCATAGGATATAATCAGAGATTTATTCTTTCATGCTACAAGAAAGCTCAGATATTCCACAGGAGGTGGTGAGACCTATTTTTAGACCTAGTGCTGCATAAATGCGTGTGGTAGTGTGTTACTTTAAGTTTAATGTTTGTTAGAATCCCAAAGTAAATGGAACTCTCTCCCTTCCATACGGACTTGCTTTTGGCCTTGTTTTCTTTTGTTATATGTACAATATATCATTCTGTATAGTAATGCTTCATTAGCAGAGCAACAAGTAGAAAATCTTCTCTGGGATAAATTTCTGATAGTTTTTGATGAAGTTAGTGATAGCTCATTTCCAAAAGTAGTTCAGAATCCATGGCACATGTTCATTTTGATCAGTGAGTGGCTCTTTTCTGAATGTAAATTATCATTTGTGGGTAGTTTATAATGATCTCATTATAGTCAATTACTTGTTTTACCATTTTTGTAGATATTTTTGTTGTTAATTAATTGGCGTCATCTGTTTTCTAAAAATAATCTCTTCTTTCATTGCTCATATTTTTTAAAATCAAAAATCACTAATATTCACTTTATAATGATTCATCAGTTACTTCAGCAAAATAGTTGCAGAAACCTGCAATGATATGAACCAGATATAATATGAAATGAGAGATGTAACAGGGCATGTGTTTGATGAAATGTGAAAGAAGAATGTCCGAAGCCCATACTTTCTTGCTGTGTTCAATAGAAAGAAATGTTCAGTAACAAGTCTTAGGTGCAGTGTGAATAGAGATGCTAAGAAATAAATAATAATTGCACTGGTGTGATGTCAAGACACTAATCTGCAACAATATGTAATTTTTCCATAATAGGTACCTGTAACTGAAAAATAAGCTAAGAGAATGAAGAACTATCAGTGAAGAACTAATGTAGAAGCTACTAATTCCACTATGATTGTGCATGCGGGTTAATTGACACACAATTAATCTCCATGAAGATATCCGTAGTCTCAGAAGAAAACACTCCCACATAAGTAACACTACAAATGTCACAAAACACACAAAACTTTGTAGGGACAAGCTTCCCTACACCCCCATGGGGGGGGGGGCATAATCACCATAGCTATCAACTCTGTGGTTGCATGAGCCTGATCAAAAGGGTGAATGTGTAAAACAAATGCAAAACTCACATTTTCCCTTTCTCTGTGTCCAGCACAGTATTTGAAACACAGCTAGCTCCAATATATTGAATCACTGACCCCAGGAAAATGATAATTTATATATAGGACCATTCTGAGACTTGTTCAAGTAGTAAAGTAAAGTGTAGAATTCTAAGATATCATCCAGCATAATTTTCTAGGGTGGGCAAAGTAAAAATAATCTGTTTATTTGGTTTTAGAGTATCGGTAGAAGGATTAGAAGGTTGCATAAGTATTTTAACAAGCTGTGATCGTTATAGTCAGTACTCATATGTGCTACATGTTTTCATCTCATTTTACGTCCATCATTTTGTTAAGTTTATAATCTTCTATGTATCCTTAATGACTAATTCACAATTCAGCTTTTCTAATATCAGCCAGACAGTGAGTAGTCAAAGAGTAATTTACAATTACTGCTGCTTTCAAAGACAAATTTGCTAATCAATCAATGTATGTGCTTTTTCACACATTGTTTTTCACAGATCTGTGTACTAAGTTCCCACCCAATCAATCAGTATTGCTCTTGAGTAACCACACAAATTAAAACAGACCTATGATAACCTAAAACAAAAAATGTCACCAGTACACTAAACCTGTTCCCCTATATCGCACATTGTTCTTGAGTAAACCTCCTTAGCTACATATTGCCTCCTGTTCAATTTCCCAGAGCTCAGCAAAGCTTGGCATCCTGGCCAATGTTTTACTTCTATCCAATGCAATCCAGGCAAAACTAAGTACTTTTGATTGCTAAATTGTACTTGTTTAAATTATCCTGAATGGTTGCTACAGTTTTCTGTTTTTTGTGCTTTTCACTATATTTTCTGTTCCTCTCACTGTTACTGCTGTAAGACTGTCTTGAAATCACCTTCTCCAAGGGATTTACAGATAGTTATTTATTTTGTTTGTGGTTGCGTTGTACTTGTGGGACACTTCTACTACGATTTTACATTAGGAAGACTGGGTTTATTCATCTTGTGACAGAACCTGTTTGTCTGGTCTATGTGAGTTGGGAAACACACAAAAGGGCCCATAGTGGAGTTGTTTTATTGATCAGAAGGTTCATTAGTTAGTTATCTGTTTTTTTCTGCACTTCTATAAATTTATGTTTGAGCAGAGGTGCTCACTGTTTATTGGTGGTTTGCAGTGCCCTGTACAGCAGCAAACACCGAAAAAACACATTTTCCCTGCAGAACAGATCATAGAACAGTACCAAATACCTTGCACACTGACAAGCTTAGAGCAGATGGTTGGGTGTCAAGTTGTAATACCTTTAGGTTTAGTAGAAGTGAGTACTGGATAAACATTATTGTTAGAGAATTTAGCACTGTTTAGCATAATCTGTCACAATAAAGCACCCTTATTACACTGCTCCAACAAAGCACCCTTAATAGCCTTCTAAACTCAATGCACCACTCCCTGAGCCATAGTCAAGTCCCCAAATGATGTGAACATCCTACAGAAGGGCCTCTCTGAGACAGATGCCTGGTGTCAGAGCCATGGCCTCAAACTCAATGCCAAAAAGTGCAGTGTCATCCCCTTTGGTAAAAACTCTGTACCCATGAATTACCACATAGGCAGCCATCTACTTAACACCGAATGCGTGATAAGAGACCTTGGGACCCAGTTGGACAGTAGTCTGTCCTTTGATAGTCACATTGCCACAGTAGTCAGGAAGTCCTTCTACATGGCACATCTCATCATGAAAGGGTTCTCGTCCAGGAAAAAAGAGGTTACCCTCTACTCATCACTCATTAGACCCATTATAGAATACAACACCCCTTTTGGAACGTACCTCACAAGACGTCTGCAGCAGCTGGAAAGGCCACAGAAGTACCTCACAAAGAGGATTACTGGACTCAAACAAATGCCCTACACTGACCGCCTCAAAAAACTCCAGCTTTACTCTGTAGCATATCGCCTACTCAGAGGTGATCTCTGCCTAACATATAAAGCTATGTCAAACCCAGAGCTGTTGGACATGCTACACCTAAAGAAATCCCAATCCTTCTGAGCTACATGCTCTAGGGACCTAAACCTTGTCACCACAATAAACAGGACATGCTGGAGGGATAGATTCCTATCCCAGAGACTTCCCATACTCTGGAACAGGCTACCCATCTATGTCAAGCAAAGTTCTTCATTAGCACTCTTCAAGAAAAATCTTGATGAGTGGATGGGAAATAGGAAATACACCCCGGGGATCACTTCTGTGTCTCTGCTCATCAGTGGCACAGGAAAATAACTTTCTTGGGTGGCGTAAGCCAGGGAACCTTGTTGGCTAGGCTTGCATAGGCCCTTGAACCTATGAACCTTGCAGTTCAACAATCAAAGGAATGGAGAGCTTGGATATGGAATTTCCTAACTTCTCTGTAGCCATATCAGTGGATATGGACATCAAGAGATAATGTAGCAATTTTTTTTTTACATTTGCTGACAACCACTTAGTCCATAAAGAAGCAGACGTAGATTGAGAGACATGTGCTTGCACAATGACACTGGAGCCTAAACTCTTGCATAGAAGTGCACATCAGGTTGTTGAAACCATGCACACAACACACACCTCACATAGCAAGCAACACACACATAGACTAATGTATGCTGAGGCAGATAAAAGCAATCTTCAAAAAGAAAAAAGTTCACCTAGACTGCCTATCAGTAAAGCTATGCCTCAGCAAAACCAAAGGCACTCAGAAAAAACACCTACCACCACACATACAGTCACCCTCAATGAAGACCCAAACACTAAACCCCTAAAGCAAGTGAACACACTTTCCAAGACTCTCACCATGGGTAACTCCATTGTAAGACATACTAATGCCCCTCTAACCAGGCTGAACAAGGAGGATATAGTGGTTAGTTGCTTACCTGGATCCAGGATCTGCCAAATCACACATGCACTCAAGTCATTACACAACAGGTACCAGTATGATTTCATGATAGTCCATGTAGGTGTAAATGACCTGAGACGTACCTCCCTGGACTATACGAAGAGAGACATTATGGAGCTCTCAGACATGTTTCTCAAGCTGGTATGAGAGTATTATTCAGCAGCATATTATCATCACCAAGAATGGTGCCATAATATGAGTAAAAATGATTGATTTCAACAACTGTCTGTTATTCTGGTGCCATTCTAAGGGGACCCAGTATTTGTCAGTTTGGAAGGACATGGTTAACAGACCACAATACTTTGCTAAAGATGATCTGTGTCACCTCCCTCTAGCCTTTCGAATACCAGCTACAATTTTATCCACATCCGTAGTGCCTTTTTTAGGCAATGCCAAATTGACAAACCTAACTAGCATTGGAAAATCAACTCAACTAAATTTCAAGAGTGTTACTCCTCAGTGCCAGGAACATAAATAAAAACTACACTCCCTCCAAGCGCTCCTCATAGTCGAGAATATGGACATCTATGCAGTTACTGAGATATAGTTTAAGGCGACAGAGAGTAACTTTGCAGTGCAAGGTTTCAGTGCCTTCCACACTTTTAGTCCACTAGCTGCACAGACAAGGGCTAATGTAGGAGGTGTCTCAATATACATCAATAACAAGCATACCTCTAGGCTCTGGGGTGGTCAAACAGGATGATGCACTGGAGTTCCTCCATGTGCAGATCACCATAGACAAAATCCCATACCATATCTTTGCCAGAGATAGATCACCCTCCATGTCCAAAGAAAGATGCTCACAATGCTTACTTGGACCAGCTGGTGGCATTTACCATCCATCCTAACACCCTACACATGGGAGACTGTTAAATGAAAAATACTGTAATAAAAAGATCAATACACAGGAGGTTCAGGTTCAGGTACTTTACTAGTGTACACCAGGAGGCAAAAAACGTACAAGTACAGAATTTTGTCTGAATAAAACAGGAAGTACACAACTTTTATAGTCTTTCTTGTTAGCCATTGCCTACCAGACTGACGTGGTCAGTCGCAAGTTATTTTATATCATTTTAGCTTACAATATTCTATTCATCAGAGGTGCTGATACTACATGTTGCTTAAAAAAGAATTTTGGTAAACAATGTGGCCTTGCTAGCCACCTTGTTAGTTATAATGTCCTTTTATGAAAGTTGCCACTCGAGGTTCTAAGCTAATTCGAGCAAATAGCAGATACAATTCTCAATACATTTCTCTAACCAACTCTTTGTTTCATGTATCACTTCTTCCTTGCAGCTGTGCGTTATCTAGGAACATGTACAAGGCCAATTGTTCAAACAGGATAGAGCAGAAGATTCTCATTATTTTACACTTTAATTTCCTGACCCAGCAGATAATCACTTGTGGAAAGCATAAACATTAACTTTTGCTGTGCTAGCAGCTGCCAGGGTCAGAGGCCAACTTGCAGAAAGCACACTGCAGTTTCATATGAATTCATTTTTCTTGTCATAACATTAATAGAATAAAAATGTAATAATCCCTTCTTTGCTTCTAATAAGCACTAAACATATACATTAATACATATTTTTCTAACATTTTCCCCCCTGTTAATACTTTTTATTCTATTCTCAAAAGCATAAACAGTTTTATTTCTTCTCCTAACCTATTCCACTTAGTACTTGTAGTTAGGAGAGTCATTCAGTTTAGACTACGGAAAGAATTTCATTTGGAACCAGTTTTTCAAGTTCAATGTCTTGATAAAGGGTTTCAGAGATAGACATATCTACGAAATCTTTAATTAACCTTTTCATGCAGGGAATTCTACAACAAATACATGCTCCCAATAGGAGTAAACCTACACAAATGGCAATCAGAATGTTCATTAGGATGGTACCCCACCCCCCCCAAACAAATTCTGGAAAAAGTCCATCAGTGGGTTTGGGCCTGGCTTGGTCATGGCTGACACTTGCTGAATCACCTCCAGATGGTTATTAATCTCATGCTTATTGTCTGGTATATAAGAACAGCACTCCTCTTTTATCAGCATGCACATACCACCTCTCACTGCCAGCGTGAAGTCGAGAGCCATACGATTTTGCAACACAACAGTTCTCATGGCATTTAGCTCATCAGTCACTAATTTGAGAGCAGAAAAAGTTGCATTACTCATTACTTCAAGAAGTTTTGACAGTTTTCTCAGCTCCCAAATCGATTTTACTGCTCCATATGCTGGGAGTATAGCTGCCCAAGATATAACACTGTCACTCAAGTCCATATGTGTCAATTTGTCTTTGTCCTTCACAGAGTTATGGTTTTTCCAGCTTGCTTCAATTCACCCTACTGGATTCACAGGTTTCTCGATTGGATCTTCAGTTTTCTTGGTAACATCTCTTACATTCCGTATTTATCCCAGAGGAAATTCCGCAGTGTTTCATATGGCCAGAACCAGGTAACCCAAAAAACAACTGCCGGACCAGTTCTCAGGTAGCCATTTGTATGCCCTTTTCCCACACACAAAATAACAGTTTTCAACTTTAGTGCTAATACACACTCGCCCTGCATGAAACATTTTCTTATCTATGATTGACAATTGTTTAAACAAATCAGGATTTCTTTGCATTTCATTCAATGTCGTTTTCATTGAGTTTAAATATGAATCATAGTATTGCAAACAGTATTCCCACTACTAGTCTTAATATAACATTTATAAGATATTGTTATGTTACAGTTACTCCAGCCCACCTGGAGAGTATCGTTTTTATAAAAACACACAGTCCCCTTTTGTGTAATAGGTAAATACAATGCTATTTTATCCTGTGATCTCACAGTTGTAGTGTCAAAAAGCAGATTTTCCCAAGTCTCATTGATCCCTAAAGGAATAGCGGACATTAGCAGTCCCCCATATGCTGTTGGTATAGCTGTATAAATCCAGCAGTTTGAAATGTTTAAAGTCTCAGCATATACACGTTTAATTGCTAGGTACGTGTTAAAGTTTGGATGCCAGTCTATGGGTGATTCATCACATTTATCCAACTTTACTTGTGTGGTTGAAAAAAGGAAAAAATCACAACAAAAAGAAAATTATCGCTAGTACAGTTAATAAATGTACAATCAATAAGATGATCATGCAACATTTTTGAGGTTGCTCTGCATTTCTATTTGCTCTATTCTTGGTCATTTTGTTCTTGTTGTGTAACAGTTACAATGCTCTTATCAAGTTGAAAGTTCTTTACCAGTTTACAATGCATCAAATGAATCCAAGAAGTCCTCTCAGCTACTCTAACCGCAGTAGGCGTTGTCAATAATACCTGGTACAGTCCTTCCCACTTTGGGGTTGCCCAATTCTTCCTCTTTGTTACCTTCACCCAGACCCATGTGCCTGGGGCTAGAATTGCTTCCAATGGTCTGGTCTATTCTTTATCTGAAACAGAGTTAAACTGCAAAAGAGATTTATTTGTTAACAGTTTCCTCATATAACTAGCTAGTGAACTATCAGCCTCCTGTTCTGCAGGCATGAGAGCTTTCCACTGAGGTACATAATATGCCCTCCCAAACATCATTTCAAAAGGAGTTAAACCCTTTGCATTTGGAACTGTTCACATACTCAGCAGTGCCAGAGGCAGACAGTACACCCACTTCTTCTGTGTCTCACTAACTAACTTTCTAAGTTTATTTTTAAGGACTCCATTGTGCCTCTCCACCAGTCCTGCAGACTGAGGGTGATAAGTACAATGGTTCTTCAGGGAAATCCCAAAGAAACGCCCCAACTGCTGTATGGTTTGGTTCACAAAATGTGTGCCATTGTCACTATAAATCCTTTCTGGTATGCCGAATCTAGGAATAATCTCCTTTATGAGGGCTTTCGCCACTGTTGTTGCATCTGGGTTTCTGGTCGGAAAAGCCTCCACCCATTTAGAAAACATATCTACAATGACAAGGCAGTACTTTTTGTTATCACATTTGTTCAATTCTATAAAATCCATACAAATAGTATGAAACAGATATGGCAGTGTAGGAAAACTCCCTTGTTTAGGTTTTAATGCCCCTTGTGCATGATGTTTATTACAAACATGACATGCCGCACAAAATTTTTTTGTATAATTTGTAAATCCATACGTTTGGAATATTCGGTTTACTAACTGTACCACCCCCCCTGTTGAGACATGGCACTGCCCATGGCTCAACAAAGCTGCATATCTAAACAGATTAGACGGCAAAATTGTTTTTTTTTCTTTGGAGATGTACAGTCCATTTTCAAGGATTGCTCCTCGTCTTTCCCATTTTTGTTTTTCTGCTTTTGTTGTAAGCGTCTGCATTGTTTTTAACATTTCTAGATCTAAAATTTCAGAGGGTTGTAATTCCTTATCTAGTAGAAAGGTTTCTGAGTCTGAAGCTGCTTGCTTTGCAGCTGCATCAGCTCTCGCATTACCTTTTGAAATTCTGTCCTGTTGTTTCGTATGAGCTACGCATTTGCAAATAGCTACTTTGGTAGGTAACTGAATGGATTCTAACAAATCTAAAATAAATTGCACATGATTAATTGGTTTGCCACTAGATGTTATCATCCCTCTGTTTTTCCACTGTTGCACAAAAACATGTACATAGAAAAAGCATACTGACTGTCAGTATATATGTTTACACCTTTGTCTTTTGCTAAAGTACAAGCTCGTGTCAAGGCAATCAATTTTGCTGCTTGTGCAGATAAGTTGTGTGGTAAGGATTGAGCTTCTAAGGTTTCAGTGTCTGTAACTACTGCATACCCCACTAGATTTTTCCCTGTAGGGCCCCTTCTGCATGAGCCGTCCACGTAATATGTCACCTCGGCATTATCCAAGGGAATATCCGTGAGATCTTGTCTGGGTAATGTTTTCTGCTCAATTTCCTGCAGGCAACTGTGCGGTGTGCCATCCGCAGGGGTTGGGAGCAAAGTTGACGGATTTAATGTTGTGCATTGTTCAATTGTCATATGAGGTTGGCTCAACAGTATAGTCATACAGGAAAGGTGTCTAGCAGGAGAAAGATATGCTACTTTTTCTTGCAATAAAATTATCGTGACTGCATGAGGCACTCTCAATGTGAGAGGGTGGAATAACACTACTGAGGCAGAAGCCTGTACTGCCATTGCAGCTGTGACTACTGCTTGTACACAGTGGGGCAAGGATCGCACCACTGGGTCTAACTGTGATGAATAGTAAGCTATGGGGCGTTGCTTATCCCCATGTTGTTGCGTTAACACTGATGTCATATATCCCTGCTTACAGTCTACAGACTGAAAGAAACATTTATGATAGTTTGGTAGTCCTAAGACTAATGAAGAAGCTATCAATTGCTTCAACCTGCAGAAAGATATTTCTGCTTCAGGTGTCCATTGTAATAAATCTTGTGCTGCCATCGGCTTTTTGTATATCAAATCAGTCAGCGGAGCAGATTCCAAAGCATAGTTTGGAATCCAACTCCGGCAAAAGTTGGTTGTTCCCAGGAAGGACATCATTCCCTTCTTGGTCGTTGGTTTGGGTGCTTGTAAAATCGCTGTTTTTCTATCCTCATCTAGTATTCTACCTTCTTTGGGTATTACATATCCTAGGTATTTAACCTGCTTTTTCCAAAGCTGTAATTTGTTTTTGTTTACTTTGTGTCCCTGTGTTGCTAAGAATTGTAATAGTGCTATGGTATCCTCCCTGCATTGTTGCTGGGTGGGGGCTGCTAGCAAGATGTCGTCTACATAAAGTAGAATCTGACTACCCCCCTGTGGGGTGAATCCCGCCAAATTACTAGCCATTTCTTGTGCGAATATTGTTGGACTCTCACAATATCCCTGTAGTAGTCGAGTATAAGTATACCTTTTCCCCTGAAATGTAAATGCAAACCAATATTGGCTATCAGGATGTATAGGTATTGAAAAGAATGCATTACTGATATCTACCACAGAGAAGTATTTCTGGTGAGGTTTCAAATCATTTAACAAAGTGTGTGGATCTGGCACCGTAGGTGCTCTAGGTATTACTACATCATTTACAGCTTGTAAATCTTGGACAATACGCCATTCCCCGTTTGCTTTTTTAACAAGAAATAAGGGTGTATTACATGATGAATCAGGAGATTCCACCAGTACTCCTTCCTAAAGTAATGCTGCTATTATAGGTTTGATTCCTATCTCCGCATCTTTTCTCAAAGGATATCATCTTTTTGTGGTCTAAATGCTGACTTTGGTGTAATAATAATTGGTCCTGCTGTTCGAATAAGTGCTACATCTGATTTGCCTGTTGACCAAAGAATCTTTGGTATGCCACATAAGGCTTTTTCCTCTTCTTCTAATAAGAGTGCTAATCAGCTGTCCTCACTAGACTGCAAGTGTACAGCTGGGTGTGTCTGTGTTAACCAGTTCAGTTTTTGTTTCTGTATTCCCTGTTCTGATAATTCTAATTCAGTTTGTTTCTCCCATCTTGTGACTTTTTCTCCTAGGTCTGCCCATTTTGTACTTCTGTTTTTAGTTAAACTAACATGTGGTAATCGATTAGATTTGTAAAGTGCAAGGAACTCTTGAGGTAATGAACATCTAACAACACTGTTCCCCTCAGTATCCCAGTACAGATTATGTAATATTAATCTGTTTGCACGATTTTTTAACAATTCTTGCTCATATTCCTTATCAGGTCCTGGTGTGCTACAGTAATACAGAGTGCAATGCAACAAATGTTGTCTGTCATTGTCAAGGGAGGGGGATTTACTGATGGCTACGTTCATCAGTTCCTCGGTCACTGCCCCTGGACCAGTCGTAACCAAGTCTTGGCTGTACCAGTAAAAAGTTTCACCCTCCGGTCGCACCACAAAAATATCCATTTGTCGCTGTGCCTCCATACCCTGCATAGTTGGAACTATTGCTATGACAAATATCTGCATAAGGTCCCTACCTAATAGGTTCACTGGACATTTTGCAGAAACAACAATTTTACTCTTTTGAGTCATCCCTGAAACAGGGTCAGTTATTGGTATATCATGGGAAAGTGGTCCCCGGTATAGCTGTCCATTTGCAGCTTTCACTAATATATAATCAGGTGATTCTGAATGTTCTGGTAACTTGGAAGGGTGTATCAGAGTCCGCAATGCTCCTGAGTCACACAGGAATTTAACTTCCTTCCCCTCTACCAGAAGTGTAACTTCCAGTTTTGTGTCTGCTAGGTAGAGCTCAAGGCTCAATAATGCTAAGTCTAAAATCTCATTTTCTTCATCTTCTACGTCTACTTGCACTTCCTCTACTCCTTCTATCACATTTACATTTGTCTTTTCTTTATTGTCTCTTTTTGATGACTCCTGACCCTCATATGGTGTACCATCATATAGTCAGTCCTCATCTCCCTTATCTTCTGTAGCTACCTTCTTATTTTGTTTACAATCCCTTGCTAGATGTCCCTTTTTCCAGCATTTAAAGCATTCACCCTTTTTCTTCCTCTCTTCAAAATCTTCTGACCATTTGTCAGATTGTTTGTTTCCCTGGGCATTTCTCTTACCCTTCTTACCAGACTGTAATACATAAACCTCAGCTCCATCTTCAGCAGTGAAGACTTACGCTTTCTTTTTCTTTTTGCTATTAAAGTGTCTTTCAGCATGTCTAGCATATTCAAGTAAGGCCTGTAACCTACTTGTTCGATGATCTATCATATGCTTCGTAATGAAGCTACTAATAGGTGCAATGCAATCTTTTAAAAATGCATTTTTCAATTGTTGTTCATATGGGGAGTCATTTGTCTGATTTTCGGGAATTGTCATACCGCTGTGGTTATTGAAAAATTCTAATAATCTGGCATAGTACCCATCTACTGTTTCATTTTCTTGCTGTATACATTGATTAATACAAGTCCAGTCTGCTCTAGGTTTCCATTTTTCAGAGATTCGGTCTGTAAGGCCCTTCACTCTGTTGTCTAGTTCTGCGTCACTATGTGGGAGTGGCTTAAATTCTGCATTACAAGGATTCCAGGTGCCACAAATCATGTGCCAATCTGGATCTACAATTTGTCTAACTACTTTTTCTACTTCTTCCCCATTTAAGTGGTAACTTAACCTCATTCCTTGTAAATCTTCTAAGAATTTTGCAAAATTAACTTTTGGATGGGGGATTCCCTCAGTAGCCTTCCGGATATCCTCCAGTGTCCATGGTCTATATACCAAGAGAGTCGGGTCCTGTCCGGCCTGTCCTGCCTGTGGATTTGGTACTTCTATGAGTGGACATATTTCTTCCTCATTCTCAGCTTGTAAATTTTTCTCTGTTTGATATGATTCTATGTCCCCCTGTGTTTTACGTGTTTGGGACCTAGTCTCAATGGGATCTCTAACAAACAGTTTCGGTTTTGCTGGGATATCAGGATATAGCAGAGGTGGACCAGCTTGTCCACTCACTTCATATCCTGGTAAGGGAAGTGGAGGGGGTGGAGGAGCCGTCGCTATTACTATGTTATTATCTTCTTTGTCTAAAAACAATGCTTTTGAATTACTACTCTTTTGTTCCCTACGGTTTGCTTCCTCAATCCACCTGTGTACCTGAGGAATGCCTAATTGTCGTTGTTTTTTTACCTGACCTTTTGCATCAGTCTTAAGCTGTTTAATAAGTTTAACAAGTGAAGATTTGTCTAATTTACCATCAAATTCATATTTGTTAACCCATTTTGCATAATATCTAACATTATCAACACGTTGTAGTTGCATGTATTTTGCGTCTTCTGTTAGGGGTGGATCTCGCGATGTTATAGTGCACTGATTTCCCATGTTATTCTGACTGAAAAAATGTTACGTAACCCTTCCTATCACGTGGAACCACAACTTTAGTTTTTCTTCACAGTTTATCTAGAATAACTGCCTACCTTATTCTGTTACCCTGATCTATGACCAAAAAAACAGTAACTTTTCTGTCCCTGATCTGTATAACAAATCTGACAAAAAACAACATTTACTGTAACCTAGTCCCTGATCTAAAACAGAAAAAAGGCAAAATTTCTCCCTACCTGAGCCTCCGTTATTGACCAGCAAGGTTCGAAGTGGAAATCCGCTCTTCAGTCACAGATCAGAAAGTGGCCAGCCTCTTTGAACGACATTTCAGTCGGAGGTCTTTTCTCTCAAGAAGAACCATTTCGGTGTCTTTTCCCGTATACGGTTTTTGACCACCGCTACGCTCTGATTCGTAGCCGATTTGAGGGATTCCAGTCCGAAGGACCAATCTGTTAAATGAAAAATACTGTAATAAAAAGATCAATACACAGGAGGTTCAGGTACAGGTACTTTACTAGTGTACACCAGGAGGCAAAAAACGTACAAGTACAGAATTTTGTCTGAATAAAACAGGAAGTACACAACTTTTATAATCATTCTTGTTAGCCATTGCCTACCAGACTGACGTGGTCAGTCACAAGTTATTTTACATCATTTTAGCTTTCAATATTCTATTCATCAGAGGTGCTGATACTACATTTTGCTTAAAAAAGAATTTTGGTAAACAACGTGGCCTTGCTAGCCACCTTGTTAGTTATAATGTCCTTTTATGAAAGTTGCCACTCAAGGTTCTAAGCTAATTCGAGCACAATAGCAGATACAATTCTCAATACATTTCTCTAACCAAATCTTTGTTTCATGTATCACTTCTTCCTTGCAGCTGTGCATTATCTAGGAACATGTACAAGGCCAATTGTTCAAGCAGGATAGAGCAGAAGATTCTCATTATTTTACACTTTAATTTCCTGACCCAGCAGATAATCACTTGTGGAAAGCATAAACATTAACTTTTGCTGTGCTAGCAGCTGCCAGGGTCAGAGGCCAACTTGCAGAAAGCACACTGCAGTTTCATATGAATTCATTTTTCTTGCCATAACATTAATAGAATAAAATGCATGAATCCCTTCTTTGCTTCTAATAAGCACTAAACATATACATTAATACATATTTTTCTAACAGAGACTTTAATTATCCATCTATAGACTGGGAATCTTACACAGCCTCAAATATACAGTCGCATAGATTCCTGGGCTTTGTAAATTCAAACGCCCTTGACCAAATAGTGACTACACTACACCCACTAGAGTCTTCAACATATTGGACCTCATACTCATGAATATGGGATAAAGAAGCACACCTCCAATGTCTCATCCTCCCTCATAAGGTCCAACCATAAAGCTGTCTCCTTTGAAATCAAAATCAACTCCATAATCCCAGTAAAACTAGCAACATGTATGAACTATTCCAAGGCAAATTATCTTTTATTAATTGATGGTTTGTCAAAATTCAATGTCCCTCCAAACCCTGAGAAAACAGCAGCCTATATTGAATTGCAGTCAAGGCTGCTGTATTAACCAGACATAAGCCCAGGACTAGCCCCAGAAACAAAACCCTTGTTGGCAAACCAAATTAAACTGGATATATAACAAAAGGAATAAATTATGATAAAACTCAGGAAGTGTACTTCCCATAGAGATAAAAACTCTCTAATCAAACTAAATAGGCAACTATGAGGGTTAATTATGTCAAACAAGGTCAACTTTGAGTTTAAGATAGCTTTCCAGGTGAATGATAATTACAAGGCCATCTTCAGCTATGTCAGAAACCTCAAGGGCAACACACAGCAGTCTGCTGAACTGGTGGTTAATGGTGCTACATTTCACTGTGGCTGATGATATGACAAAACTGTTAGCAAAATAAATTCAATTCCATCTTTACCACTGTTTTATCTTGAATCAACCCCCAAGAAATGCCTTCAAACACAACTCCTCCAACTATAACTAGGGATATACTGGCTGTGCTTGCTAAAGCTAAGAACAGAACATTGATGACCATTGATAACATTACAAAATGCTTCTTGAACAGTCTAAATATGACTTATCAGACCCCTTAGAGTCACTATTTAATTATACTCTTAAAACAGACTTTGGGCTCATAAGGGATAACTTTCAATAGATCCTGGGAACTACAGAGGCATTAGTCTATTTTGTTTTTGTAAAGCCATGGAAAGAATTAGCATGGACATTATTGAGAAGGACAAAAGAGACCTCCAGACACTGGATACACCCCAGTTTAGCTTTGTTAAACGAGGGTTATGCTTACTGATCCTGGTGGGTGTCTTTGAAAAGGTCACTAAAGGCAATGGATGAAGGAAAAACAGTGCATACTGCTTATATAGATCTGGCTTAAGCATTCAGTACCCCACTCAAACATTGTCAGCAAACTTTTGGATCTAGGCATAAACCCCTTTACAACATACAGGATAGCTAGCGGGTTCGGGGATAGGACCCAAGAGGATAGGCTCCGTGAGGCCACCTCCACAAAGAGGCCAGTAATCAGTTAAGTCTCTCAGGGATCTGTGCTGGGCCTGCTCCTCTTTGGCATTGATGTCTCTGATGTCAAATCCAGTGCCAAAAGCCTCTGGCTAACCATGTTTGCAGATAATTGCAAACTGGGATCAGTCATTGATACCCCCCAAGATTACAACACCCTTCATGAAGGTGTAGCACAGACAAATACTTGGTGCCAAAGCCATGGCTTAAAACTCAGTACCAAGAAATGCATCATAATACCTTTTGGGAAGTTGGCCACCCCGGGTAGATAGGTCTTCAGTAAAATATCCCTAAAAGTTGATTCAGTAGTCATGGATCTGGGAACTCATATAGATAGTAACCTAGCCTTTGACCAACATGTGTTCAAGGTAGTAAGAACATTCTTCTATGTTGTTCAACTTATAAGTAAGGGAATGGCATCTATGTTCAGAGGTATCACCTGTCCAGACACTTGCAGCAACTGGAACATCCATAAAGGTTCCTTACAAAAAGAACACAGGGAATAAACACAATGTCCTATGGTGATCACCTTAAAGACCTGTATTTTTAATTACTATCATACAGACTTCTGAGATGTGATCTTTGCCTGGCATAAAGGCATCACTGGACCCTGTTTTGATGAACCTTTTACACATCCACAAAACAAACACCATTAGAACTACAAGATTAAAAGACCTAAATTTTGCTTACAACATACATAGGACATGTTGGAGAGACAAATATGTTTCCATGAGAATTCCCATTTTCTGAAACAGGGTCTCCATCCATGTGAAGCAGAATTCCTTCCTAACCCTGTTTCAGTGCAACATGAAACAATGGATGGGTAATTGAAAGTTCACTCCTAATCTGGTGCCTATGCTTCTGATAGACAGAGGCAGTCACTAAATTATCCCTGTATAAATCAAATTTGTTTGTCACATTAAGTTGTAAAACTAGGCTTATAAGGGCCCATAGAAGTCGTTAGCCTATCATACACCTGTAAATCTATGAACCTATGATTATTGCTGAGCTTAGTATGGAGTGACTTTAGTACATTTTGCCTGCATCCTACTAAAACTTCTGTGTTAGAATGCTATGTATTATTGCATACAGTGAAAATAAATTCCAATAAATTCATAAAGCAGGCATGTCAATAAATTTCAGTATAAATATCTGTGGGGTGAAGGGAGAATTATCTTATAGATTGACTCATTACTAAGCCATCACATTTAAAAGAGTAAAATGTCAATGAACATAAATATATACTGCAGTCTTTCAAAATGATAAGCACTGTTGGGAAATGCTCCATTTCACCTAGGCAAATAGTTTATCAGTATGGTACCTCAAAGCAGCAAAATGGCAAAGCCGGCATTAACAATTTTATTTATAGAACCTTACATGTAGAACTGTATTTTTTTTTTTATGCTCTAATGCATCACCACTCAGATCAAATCAGAAAATGTTATAGGGATTATAAATGTAAATTCTGTGTGCTGTAATGCCCAAACCATAGTTTAATATGTGTTACTCTTAACGATAATATTTTATGATACCAACTGTAATAGACAAAAAGAAGCCAGATGGCCTAATTCTTATATCCCTCAATTTATTGTAAACATTGTCTGTCTTTGTGGTACTTATGAACTACTTCTCTTGCTCATATTGCTAGATTTAGTGAAATTTCTTTTACAGGCCAATTACACATTCTTCAGTTTGAAAATATTTTTGTTTGTTGTGGTGACTGACATTTTCGATGCAAAAACTCTTAGCGTTTCATGTTTTTTTTCTGCAGTCCAGTCACTTTTATGTCATTGGTTTCATTTTAATATGAAAACAAAATCTGAGTTAAATTGTCCTGCTTTTTTGTCACTGACCTGGGAAGAAACTACCCATCTTGGAAGAAATTACCACTGTATAATGTGTTTTGTGGTGCGTGTTTCAGTTGCTAAATTTTCCAAGACTTTATTCACATAGTAGACTATTATTATATTCATGAGCCATACTTTGGAATGTTACATGCAGAGTTTGAAAATTGCTAACATAACATTTTATGGTCCATTTGTTATCTGCTACCAGCTGGAATATAATGTATTTCAGAATCTGTGCCCAAAGGAGAAAATGAAGGCTTTTGCAGCAGACGAGTCATATTAGCAAAGGCTGCTATCAAATGCTAGTAAATGAATTAAAGAAATGAACAGATATGTCAGGATAAGAACGTAAGTCAGACTTCTAAGGTATGGAATCAATGACGTGTCTTGATATTTATTATAAACACTGCTGCTATGTGAATAATACAATAACACTGTTTTAATAATTGATTCCTTTATAATGGAACTTCATGTTCAGTCTTTCATTTTCAATCAATGTAAACTTGCTTTACTATGTATTCTAAACTGTAGATAAACTTCCATTACATATAGATGGGCAACCAAGATAACAAAGAAAAGTTGATGAATACTGAGTCATGTTTTGACTACTATTTGCTGCTTGGGGAGTTTATTAGTTATTTATTCATGTTATATGTTATTTATATTTCAAAAAAGTGAATACATAAAAGACGGTAGGTAAGTCATAGTAGACTATACAAAAACAAAGCACAAAGCAAATATTTTTCTTTATTCTTCAATAAGGGAAGAAGGGGTCAGGTTCCACGCTTGTAGAGAGGTAATACAGAAAGGGAATAAAGCACACATAGACACCAGGATAAAAAGAGAGGAGAGCCAAAAGGCATTGCATAACCTTGGGAAGGATAACGCCCCATACCTAGATGTCTTGCTTCCCAAAGTGATCAGAAATATGAACAATGATTTATATCCCTGGAAAGAAAGATAGATTATGGTAACCCAGATGCAACATAAGAGTAATAAAGTGCTGGGAACTGTAGGTTTGTAACCTTAACAAAAGTGACAGAGATGTTAATGTAAGCTGTTCTGACATTAAGGCTGGAAGAATTTCTAGATTGTTCACTTCATCCCCCACCACTGAACCATTCTTTTTAATTACAAGCAAATGGTTTGTCTGTTTTCTGTTACCTCATTTATGGAACCAGAAAAGATGCCTACAGCAAACACCTTCAACTGTCCAGATTTTCACAGAATGTCCAGATTTTACCTCATATTTTTGGCCTGTTCCTCAGAAAATTTGCAGTTTTCTGACAAATCACTGAGGACTGAAGTCAGTAAGTAATTACATACATTTCAGTTTCAGACTTTATGTCTTTCAAAAATGTATGCGAACACAAACCCTGATATCCTAGAAACTTCCTACGTTTATAAGGGCAATATTTAGAATCTGTCCCTATTTTGGGCCTTTGTCCCCCCATTATTTTAGAGTTTGTTCATATATTTTGTGCTAACAAACTGTGAGCTATGACCTACAGTACTCAACTAGTAATTTTCAAAGTCCTGTCACTGCCTGCCTGACATCATGTCAGCAACCAACATGATTACATAGCCAGAAAGAGCTCTCAAGCAAACATGATACAGATTTACTACTTAGTTACAACTTAACTTGATAGAGGATACCAGAAGGCAAACCCTACACTAACTTTTGACTCAGCCCCTCACAAGAGGCTGAAAGAATAGTTCAATTGGTTGAGGGTTCATATGACACACAGGGATATGGCGAGATGATTAGTTTCAGGAACCTAGAAAATGACTAGTTGAGTGCCACAGAGGTCTGTCTTTCTTTCAGTACTCTTCTATGTAATTATTTATAACATAGGGAATGAAGAACAAGACCAACCTCTTTGCTGATACCACAAGGATTGCTGCAATACAGAAGGAGAGATGAACAATCTACTGAAGGCATTGGGAAGGCTGAGCAGTTTGGCAGAAACGTAGCATCTGATTTCAATGCAACAAATTTAAAGTACTGCAGTAAGACACAGCATTTGTGTAAATTATCAGCGGGGTGAGTCAAACTGATAATTATATAGCAAGAAAGAACATGCAGATATTGATCAAACCTTGACTGACCGAACCACCAGGAGCACAGTGAGAGGTCAGTGGTAGCAAAAACAAAATAAAAAACAGAATTATAGGGTTTTCTCTTAGTAGGGTAGACTCAAAGGCTAAATATATAATTCAGGCAGTTAGTGCAGAGGACTAAAACTCTGAAGTGTTAATGAGCTGTTTCTTACACCCCTGGGAAAAGAGTTTGATTCCTTCCACCTTCATTTGTCTACTGTGTCAATCTGAACAGGACACCAGACAATGCTTCCTGGGATGCCCCTGAAAAGGGACAATTTGTCCAGTGGGCTTACCATATCAATAAACAGTTAAAATAAAAAATGCTTCTACTCTCCAGGTCCTTTGTCACAGCACACACAGTCTACTGTGGGTAGTATTGTAGGCTATATGGAGAAAATGACGTAAGATTGTTGGAAGGAATCCTGAGAAAAATGATAATAGAGATCCATGCAATGGAGGGGAAGGAATATGATCATAGCCTGCAGCAACCAGATTTGTCATCACTTATGATCAAAACACATGATATTAATTTACAACATTGTGCCATCATTGAGATATTAAAGGGTCAATTGTACCAAAAAAGGGGAAAGGAAGGAAACAGTCTATTAAGCATAGGTAAACCAGAAATAGCACAGCGTTGCGGGTCCATAGAAAGGTTTTTTATTAACACAAAAAACAAGGTTAAGCACTTTCATCAAATAAATTGACTTCATCAGAACAAGAAATAGTAAAGTCATCAAAGCTTATATATCAACCAGTTTGAATTCATTGGTCCAATACTAACCAATGCATAGCTTAAAAATCCCACTTTTCATGAATAGTAAGCATGAAATGTTTGATCAAACAATGAATAATTAATTAGTTAGTTAAATTCAGTGGAAAAACTTTTCTAAATGGGACAATATATACATATACATATAACACCCAATCAGTCCATAAAGACAGACCCATAAACACTTGATATATGTAAAAATATGTACACAAATTGTGTTAAAATACATGTTTAAAATAAACAATAAAATATTTTGTCAATACCTGGTGAAACAAGCAAACAAACTAAATCCACATTTTCTTTCAGTATAGGCATTATAGAAATAAATTCATTAATGCCTGGTGGGTGGTCAGCAGCTAGCCTCAATTGCCACATCAACTCTTTCTTATATAATACTTTTTGCCAATCACCCCCTCTTGCATCTAATGTGACAAAGTCAAGAATGCCAAACTTAAAACCCATAAAATTCTTACACATTGTACTATGTTTATATAATGCGTTTGTGCTCTTTTCATTCTTAATGTCATAAAGGTGCTCATAAATCCTATTTTTCAGCATCCTCTCCATCTTACCAATGTAAAAAGACAGGCAGGTGTTACATTTGGCAATATAAACTAATTTGTTGGAACAACAATTACCATTTTTTAATAAAATAACATTTTTAGTCCGATTCTCAACATTTATTTTGTTGTCCAACAAAATATAAGGGCAATAGTAGCATCTACCACAGGGCTTACTGCCAATCAAATTCCCCTTCCTATTACTTGAAAGTTTATTCACCTCTACTAAAGATTTAATATTATCCCCTACCTTGGTGGAAAATATGGGTTTATCACCCAAGATACGTATTATTTCAGAATTAGTTCTGAAAATATTCCAATTTCTTATCAAGGTCGCTTTGACCTGAGAATACAAGGGACTAAATTGTTTCAAAGAATATTAATTTCCAACAGGCATGTGTAGTACAATTTAGTCCCGTGTATTCTCAGGTCAAAGCGACCTTGATAAGAAATTGGAATATTTTCAGAACTAATTCTGAACTAATACGTATCTTGGGTGATAAACCCATATTTTCCACCAAGGTAGGGGGTAATATTAAATCTTTAGTAGAGGCGAATAAACTTTCAAGTAATAGGAAGGGGAATTTGATTGGCAGAAAGCCCTGTGGTAGATGCCACTATTGCCCTTATATTTTGTTGGACAACAAAATAAATGTTGAGAATCGGACTAAAAGTGTTATTTTATTAAAAAATGGTAATTGTTGTTCCAACAAATTAGTTTATATTGCCAAATGTAACACCTGCCTGTCTTTTTACATTGGTAATATGGAGAGGATGCTGTAAAATAGGATTTATGAGCACCTTTATGACATTAAGAATGAAAAGAGCACAAACGCATTATATAAACATAGTACAATGTGTAAGAATTTTATGGGTTTTAAGTTTGGCATTCTTGACTTTGTCACATTAGATGCAAGAGGGGGTGATTGGCAAAATGTATTATATAAGAAAGAGTTGATGTGGCAATTGAGGCTAGCTGCTGACCACCCACCAGGCATTAATGCATTTATTTCTGTAATGCCTATACTGAAAGAAAAGGCGGATTTAGTTTGATTGCTTGTTTCACCAGGTATTGACAAAATATTTTATTGTTTATTTTAAACATGTATTTTAACACAATTTGTGTACATATTTTTTACATATATCAAGTGTTTATGGGTCTGTCTTTATGGACTGATTGGGTGTTATATGTATATGTATATATTGTCCCATTTAGAAAAGTTTTTCCACTGAATTTAACTAACTAATTAATTATTCATTGTTTGATCAAGCATTTCATGCTTACTATTCATGAAAAGTGGGATTTTTAAGCTATGTATTGGTTAGTATTGGACCAATGAATTCAAACTGGTTGATATATAAGCTTTGATGGCTTTACTATTTCTTGTTCTGATGAAGTCAATTTATTTGATGAAAGTGCTTAACCTAGTTTTTTGTGTCAATAAAAAACCTTTCTGTGGACCCGCAACGCTGTGCTATTTTTGGTTTACTGGTCTACTTTGAGCACATTGTGCACCGTTCTTGGTGGATTCTATTAAGCATAGGTATTAACTACTGTCCTGAGCTCTGTAAATACTTTTTTTTTAGAGAGAAGGTTGTACATTCATGAAATTCAGTACTGGAATATGTGAAGAAGAATGAGTCTATAGAAGCATCCAAGATGGCATGAAGAGGTTTGAAGATGGTAAGGTAGATGGTAGATACTGGAGTGGAGGTTGAATGCTGTCATTAAAGGCCACATTATAAGATTCCTGCCTCTTTCTACTCAACCGAATACCATATAATGAAATCTATACAGCTGATGTTCTGTAAACAATTCAGAATTGTTACCCTGCATGAATGCACTACAAATATTATGACATGTTGTCTCATAATATTTTGTCTATTTTTGATAATATGTATCTCTAAGAACAGATAATGTATTAATGGTTTCAAGAAATCAAATGTGATCTTGTGCAAATAATTCTAATTCTATTACATATTGCCTATGGATGTCTCCATGCTCTGTATAGTTTCATATATGCATACATAAACTTTAGCAAAGCTTACATGGTACATGTGCAGACTGTCAAAGGAAAAAACTTCAAAGACCAATTCACATAAGGTTCAGATATGGCATTTAATTACTTGCTGCAAGGAGACAAAAACATGCAAATACAGGATTTTGCCTAACTACTAAGTAGGAAGTATGCTCTTCTTATACTGTTGTACAAAATGTTGCTTTCTATAGTTGACGTAATTAAACACAACTTTCTGTATTGTTCTAAAGCAGATGCTACTCAGATTTTCTGCTGACATGACTGAATTTATGAAAAACATTTGAGATAAACAACCTGACCTGGGGGCTTTATCCCGCTACAAGCTTCTATTGCGTAGTTCTAATACATGTGTTACATTTCAAGGTACTTTTCTAGCTTAGACACAAGTAAATGCTGATTGCAGTTCATATTTTCAAGCAGTCTTTGTTCTTATTATCAATAGCTTCTGCAGCTGTGTATTTTCTCACAGCATAAGCAGAACTCCTTGTCTAAATCTCATAACATTAATACAAGTGATACATCTATTTATTATTTTCCTGACACAAGCAGAAATTATCTGCTTCCCTGTAAATTTCCAGAGCATAAGCAAAGAGTATAACTGTGCATATTTCATGACAATACAAGATTGGAAAGCTTCTGCAGTTTATACAGATTTATGCAGTGTGAAACAGAATAAATGTGTTAACCCTTTTCAAACCTTAAATGCACTAAGCATATTACTAATACATACACTAATACATATTTTTCTAACATTTCCCCCCTTTTAATACTTTATTCTACTTTCAAAATAAGCATAAACAGTTTTTTCTTCCACTAACCTCTTCCTACTCAGGATTTGCAGTTAAGAGAGTCATTCAGTTTAAACTTGTGAAAGCATTTTCAATTTTTTAACAGTTCTTCAAACTCAGCACCTTGATATAAGGTTTCTGAAACTGACATGTCTATAAGGTCTTTGATCAGTCTTTTCATGCAGGGGATGCCACAGCAAACACATACTCCCAGTAGGATCATTCCTACACAAATGACAATCAGGATGTTCATTAGGATAGTACCCCACCCCCCAAACCATTTCTGGAAAAAGTCCGTTAGTGGGTTTGGTCTTGGTTTGGTCATGTCTGACACTTGCTGAATTACCTCAAGGTGATTGTCTATCTTGTGTTTATGGTCAGAAATATATGAACAGCACTCCTCCTGGATTAAAGCGCAAGTACCGCCTCTCGCCGCTAGGGTGATGTCGAGAGCCATGCAGTTTTGAAGCACTACAGTTCTCATGGCATTCAGTTCATCAGTCACCAATTCTAGAGTGGACAAAGTTGCATTGCTCATTACTTCGAGAAGTTTAGACAGTTTTCTCAGCTCCCAGATTGATTTCACTGCTCCATATGCTGGTAATATGCCTGCCCAGGATATAACAGAATCACTCAAGTCCATGTGTGTCAGTCCATCACCTATAGAATGATGGTTTTTCCAGCACGCATTGATTTGCCCCACTGGATTTACAGGTTTCTTGAAAACTTCTCGGACATTCCGAATTTTCCCTCGAGGTAAGACTGCCGTGTGTCATATGGCCGGAACCAGGTAGCCCAAAAACCAACTGCCGGACCAATTCTCAGGTAACCACTTGTATACTTTCCTACCACATACAAAATAACAATCCTCTACTTTAATAGTAACTTTACTATGAATATACACTTGTCCTGCATATAACATTTTTTATCAATTATAGACAGTTGTTTATAAAGAACAGAATCATGTTTTACTTCAACAATTGTTTTGTGCATCAATTCAAAAAATGAATCACAGTTTGTATTACAATAAGAACCTGTGTTATTAGCCTTAGTGTAGCATCAATAAAGAACAGTCACATTGCAATTGCTCCAACCCACCTGAACAGTATAATTTTTATGAAAACACACAGTCCCTTTTTGTGAAACAGACAAGTGCAATGCTATTTTATCTTGTGATGTAACAGCTGATATATCATAAATCAAGTTTTCCCAGGTCTCGTTGACTCCTAGGGGGACTGAAGTCATTAATAACCCCCCTTATGCTGTTGGCAAAGCTGTGCAAATCCAGCAATTCAAAACATTAAAAGTCTCAGCATACACATATTTGATGGCCTGGTAAGTGATGAAGTTTGGGTGCCAGTGTATGAGCAATGCTTCACGTTTATTCAGTTCAGTTTGTGTGGCTGGGAAAAGGAATAGCCACAACAAAAAAATTATTGTCACTAGTACAGTCAACAGGATGATTATGCAATACTTCTGAGGAAATGGTTGTTCTGCATTCCTGTTTTATCCAACTCTTCCGAGTAGTTTTATTTGAATTTTTCTGGATTCTATCATTTTTGCTCTTGACATGTGACAAGATTTTTGTCCAGTTCAAAGTTCTTAACTAGTTTGCAGTGTGTCAGGTGGATCCACGAGGCCTGCTCTGTGATTTTGACTGCAGTAGGTGTCGACAGGAGCACCTGATATGGACCTTCCCACTTTGGTGTCATCCAGTTTCTCTTTTTTATTGTTTTCACCAAGATCCACTCCCCAGGGGCCACTGCCACTTCCGATGTCTCGGTTTGTTCTTTATCTGAAACAGAATTTGACTGCAACAGATGTTTAGAATTCAACAAATTTCTCATATACTCTGCTAGTCTACAGTCAGCTTCCTGGTCTGCGGGCATGAGAGGTTTCCACTGAGGTATATAATAAGATCTTCCAAATAGTTTTTCAAAAGGAGTCAATCCTTTTGCATTCTGAACAGTTCTCATGCTCAACAGTGCCAGGGGTAGACAGTACACCCAATTCCTTTCTGTTTCTGCTATTAATTTCCTTAGTTTATTCTTTAAAATCCCATTATGCCTCTCAACTAGCCCTGCAGATTGCGGATGGTATGCACAATGATTCTTTAAAGAAATACCAAAATGTTTACTTAACTGTTGTATGGTTTGGTTTACAAAGTGTGTACCATTGTCACTGTAGATCCTTTCCGGAATGCTGAATCTAGGGATGATTTCTTTAACAAGGACTTTCGCTACCATAGCTGCGTCTGGATTTTTGGTCGGAAAGACTTCCACCCATCTGGAAAACATATCTACAATGACAAGGCAATACTTCTTATTTTCACATTTATTCAATTCTATGAAATCCATACAAATAGTATGAAACGGATATGGTGGTGTAGGGAAGCTCCCTTGCTTGGGCTTTAATGCCCCTTGTGCATGATGTCTGTTACAAATGTGGCAAAAATTTTTAGAATAGTCTGTAAATCCATACGTTGTGAACACTCAGTTCACCAGCTGTGCCATCCCCCCTGTTGAGACATGGCATTGCCCCATGGCTCAACAAAGCTGCATATCTAAACAAATTAGATGGTAGTATCGGTTTCTCTTCTTTAGAGATGTACAGCCCCTTTTCGAGAATTGCTCCTCGTTTTACCCATCTTTGTTTTTCAGCTTGCGTAGTGAGTGTCTGCATTGTCTTTAACATTTCTAAGTCTAAAATCTCAGAGGGTTGTAGTTCCTCATTTAAAAGAAATACTTCTGAAGCTGCCTGTTTTGCAGCTGTATCAGCTCTCGCATTACCTTTTGAAATCATATCCTGTTGCTTGGTATGAGCTCTGCATTTACAGATAGCTACTTTCTGAGGTAACTGAATAGATTCTAAGAGATCTAGAATAAACTGTGCATGATTAATAGGTTTGACAGTAGACGTTATCATTCCTCAGTTTTTCCACTGTTGCGCAAAAACATGTACAGTAGAAAAAGTGTACTGGCTGTCATTAAAAATGTTCACACATTTACACTTTGCTAAGGTACATGCCCGTGTCAAGGCAATCAATTCTGCTGCCTGTGCAGATATGTTGTGTGGTAAAGGTTTTGCTTCTATAATCTCAGTATCAGAAACTACTGCATATCCTACTAGGTTCTGTCCTGCAGGACCCCTTTTGCACGAGCCATCCATGTAGTATGTCACCTAGGCATCATCCAAGGGGACATCCGTGAGATCTTTTCTAGGCAGTGTCTTTTGCTCAATCACCTGCAGGCAGCAGTGTGGTGTGCCATCTGCAGGGGTTGGGAGCAAGGTAGAAGGATTCAAAGTTGTGCATCATTCAATTGTCATATGAGGTTGGCTCAACAATATAGACATACAGCAAAGATGTTTAGCAGGGGAAAGATATGCTACCTTCTCTTGCAGTAAAATAATTGCGACTGCATGAGGCACTCTCAATGTGAGAGGGTGGAACAAAACTACTGAGGCTGAAGCCTGTACTGCCATTGCAGCTGCAACTACTGCTTGTACACAGTGAGGTAAAGACCATGCCACTGGGTCTAGTTGTGATGAATAATAAGAAATGGGGTGTTGCTTTTCCCCATGCAGTTGTGTTAACACTGATGTCATATAACCTTGCTTACAATCTACAGTTTGGAAAAAACGTTTATGATAGTTTGGTAATCCAAGAACTAATGAGGTCGCTATTAACTGTTTCAGTTTGCAGAAAGCAGATTCTGCTTCTGGTGTCCATTGTAACAAGTCCTGTGCTGCCATAGGCTTTTTATATATCAGGTCAGTCAGTGGTGCAGATTCCAAGGCATAGTTTGGAATCCAGCTGCAGCAAAAATTAGTCGTACCCAGGAAGGACGTCATTTCCTTCTTGGTAGTGGGTTTTGGTGCTTGTAAAATTGCTGCTTTTCTGTCCTCATCTAATGTTCTACCCTCTTTGTATATTACATATCCTAGGTATTTAACTTATTTTTTCCAAAGCTGCAATTTATTTTTGTTTACCTTATGTCCTCCAGTGGCTAAAAATTGTAATAGCGCTATGGTATCTTCTTTGCAATCTTGCTGGGTGGGGGCCGCCAGCAGGATATCATCAACATAAAGTAAAATCTGACTGCCTCTCGGTGGGGTAAATCCCATCAAGTTGCTTGCCATTGCTTGTGAGAATATTGTCGGACTTTCACAATATCCCTATGGTAGTCGCGTATATGTATACCTTTTCCCCTGAAATGTGAATGCAAACCAATACTGGCTGTCAGGGTGTATCGGTATCGAAAAGAACGCATTGCTGATATCTACCACAGAAAAATATTTCTGTTGAGGTTTTAAATCATTCAACAGGGTATGTGGGTCTGGCACTGTAGGTGCCCTTGGTATCACTGTGTCATTTACAGCTTGTAAATCTTGGACCATATGCCATTCTCCATTTGCTTTCTTAACAGGAAATAAGGGTGTGTTACATGGTGAATCGGGAGATTCCACCAGTACCCCTTCCTTAAGTAAAGCTGCTATAATAGGTTTGATTCCTACCTCTGCATCTTTTCTTAAGGGATACTGTCTTTTCTGTGGTCTAAATGCTGACTTTGGCGTGATAGTAACTGGTCCCGCTGTACAAATAAGTCCTACATCTGACTTTCCTGTTGACCAGAGAGTTTCTGGTATATTCTGTAAGGCATTCTCTTCCTCCTTTAATAGGAGTGCTAATCAGCTGTCCTTGCTAGACTGCAAGTGCATGGCTGTGTGGGTCTGAGTTATCCAATTCAGCCTCTGTATTTGTATTCCTTGTTCTGACAGTTCTAATTCTGTCTGCCTTTCCCATCTCGTAACTTTTACTCCTAAGTCTGCCCATTCTATGTTTCTGTCCTTGGTTAAGCTAACATGTGGTAATCAACTAGATTTATAAAGTGCAAAGAACTCCTGGGGCAATGAACAGCTGGCTACACTGTTTCCTTCCATGTCCCAGTACAGATTATGTAATATCAATCTGTTTGCACGATTTTTAAACAATTCTTGCTCATATTCTTTATCAGGTCCTGGTGTATTACAGTAATACAGAGTACAGTGCAACAGGTGCTGTTTGTCAGTATCAAGGGAGGGGAACTTACTGATGGCTATATTCATTAATTCTTCAGTCACAGTCCCTGGACCAGTCGTAACCATGTCCTGACTGTACCAATAAAACACTCCACCCTCCAATTGCACTGCAAAGGTATCAATTTGTCTCTGTGCTTCTATAACCTGCATTGTCGGAACTACTGCTATACCAAATAGCTGCATAAGGTCTCTGCCCAAGAGGTTTACTGGGCATTTTGCAGAAACAACAATTTTGCTTTTCTGGGTCAATCCTGAAACAGGATCAGTTATTGTGATGCCACGGGAGAGAGAGGCTCCCGGTACAACTGTCCATTAGCTGCTTTTACTAGTATATAATCAGGTGACTCTGAGTTTTCTGACAGTTTGGAGGGCTGTATCAGGGTTTGTGATGCCCCTGAGTCACACAAGAATTTGACTTCCTTTCCTTCTACCAAAAGTGTAACTTCTGGTTTTGTGTCTGCTAAATAAAGCTCTAAGCTCAATAAAGCTAAATCCAATATTTCATTTTCTTCACTATCCGTAACTTCCTGCACTTCCTCTATCTCTTCTGTCATGTCCTCTACTCCTTCTATCACATTCTCATTTGTCCTTTCTCTGCTATTCCCTTCTAGTGATTCCCGACTATCATATAGTCAGTCCTCACCCTCCTTGTCTTCCGTGGTTGACTTCTTGTTTTTCTTGCAATCCCTTGCCAAATGTCCCTTTTTACCACATTTAAAACATTCTCCCCTTTTCTTTTGTCCTTCAATGTCCTCTGATTGATGATCAGATTGTTTGTTTCCCTGGGCATTTTTCTTGCCCTTTTTCCTGGACTGTACTACATAAACTTCTGCTCCATTTTCTACAGAAAATACTTGAGCATTCTTTTTCTTTTTGCTATTAAAATGCCTTTCGGCATGCCTAGCATATTCAAGTAATGACTGTAACCTGCTTGTTCGATGATCTACCATGTGTTTTGTAATAAAACTGCTTATGGGTGCAATACTGCCTTTCAAATATGCATTCTTTAACTTCTGTTCATATGGGGAAATCTTGTGTTTGATCTTCAGGAACCTGCATTCCACAGTGGTTATTAAAACATTCTAATCGTCTGGTATAATATCTGTCAACAGTTTCACCTTCTTGTTGGATACATTGATTAATGCAAGTCCAGTCTGCCCTGGGCTTCCATTTCTCAGAGATGCGGTCTGTAAGACCTTTTACTCTGTTGTCTAGCTCTGCGCTGCTATGTGGGAGGGGTCTGTGTGCAGCGTCACGGGGATTCCAGTTGCCACTAATCATGTGCCAATCTGGTCCCACAATTTGTCTAACTACTTTTTCTACCTCTTCTCTGTTTAAATTATAACTTAGCCTCATTCCTTGTAAATCTTCTGAGAACTTTCTAAAATTAACTTTTGGATGGGGAATTCCCTCAGTGGCTTTCTGGATATCTTCCGGAGTCCAGGGTCTATACACTAGAATAGTTGGATTCTGACCTTCTTGCCCTGCCTAAGGATTAGGTACTTCTATAAGTGGGCATATTTCTTCTTCACTCATAGATCTTGAATTCCTAACCATTTGATATAACTCAATGTCTCCTTTTGAGTTACCTGCCCGTGTTCGAGACCTGGTCTCGATGGGATCTCTAATAAACAGTTTTGTTCTTGTAATGTCTCTATTTTCAGTGACAACAGGATATCGCGAGGGTGGACTAACCTGTTCACTTGCTTTGTATTCTGGTAAGGGAGGAGGAGGGGCCGACGCTATTACTAAGTTATTGTCCTCCTTATCTAAAAACATTGTTTTTAAATTATTGTTCTTTTGTTCCCTACGGTTTACTTCCTCAATCCACCTGTGTGCCTGAGGAATTCCTAATTGGCGTTGCTTTTTTACCCGACCTTTGGAATCGGTTTTGAGCTGTTTGACAAGTTTGATAAGTGAGGATTTTTCTAATTTACCATCAAATTCATACTTACTAACCCATTTTGAATAGTATTTAATATTATCAGTGTGCTGCAACTGCATGTATTTTGTATCTTCTGTTAATGGCAGATTTTGGGTCTTTTTGTGCAATTATTACCCATTTTGCTCTACCCTTTTTAATCGTTACATAACCTCACTTATTTTTAATGTGGTACCACGGATTTTGTTATAGTCTCTTCAGAATGACTGCCTACCTACTCTGTTTTCCCTGATCTATGACAAGACAGTAATCTTTTCTGTCTCTAACTTGTAAAAATACAGTCTTGACAAAAACAATACAAATCTAGTCCCTGATCTAAAACAGAAAAAAGTAGATTCACCTCACCTGAGTTTTCGTGATTGATCACCTAGTTCGTGAAAACCCATCCTTCAGTCGCAGATCAGAAAGTGGCTGGCCTCTTTTCAAATAAGAAGAACCGATGTGGTTTCTTCACCGTACGGTTTCAAGCCACCTGGCCCGTCTGATCCGAGGCAAAGTGAGGGTTTCAGGTCCGAAGGACCAATCTGTCAAAGGAAAAAACTTCAAAGACCAGTTCACGTAAGGTACAGATATGGCATTTAATTACTTGCTGCAAGGAGACAAAAACATGCAAATACAGGATTTTGCCTAACTACTAAGCAGGCAGTATGCTCTTCTTATACTGTTCTACAAAATGTTGCTTTCTACAGTTGACAGAATTAAACACAACTTTCTGTATTGTTCTACAGCAGATGTTGCTCAGATTTTCTGCTGACATGACTGAATTTATGAAAAACATTTGAGAAGAACAACCTGACCTTGGGGGCTTTAGCCCACTACAAGCTTCTATTGTGTAGTTCTAATACATGTGTTACATTTCAAGGTACTTTTCTAGCTTAGCCACAAGTAAATGCTGATTGCAGTTCATATTTTCTAGCAGTCTTTGTTCTTATTATCAATAGCTTCTGCAGCTGTGTATTTTCTCACAGCATAAGCAGAACTCCTTGTCTAAATCTCATAATATTAATACAAATGATACATCTATTTATTATTTTCCTGACACAAGCAGAAATTATCTGCTTCCCTGTAAATTTCCAGAGCATAAGCAAAGATTATAACTGTGCATATTTCATGACAATACAAGATTGGAAAGCTTCTGCAGTTTATATATATTTATGCAGTGTGAAATAGAATAAATGGGTTAACCATTTTCAAACCTTAAATGCACTAAGCATATTACTAATACATACATTAATACATATTTTTCTAACACAGACCAAATACAAAGTAGTATAGTATGAAGTGCTGGAAACTTAACAAAAGCATTTTATTTGTTTGCAGGTTTGCAAGTGTTATACTTTAAAGATGCAGTCTGGTATGCTGAAAACAAGCAGATAGAAGGTTCACCTAAAATGACCTTTAAAATGGGATGTCATAGACGAAAAGCAATTAAAGACTGTCATTAGAGGATATATAAATGCAAACTTAGGTGAAATTCTTTACCAAGAAAAGAGACAAAAGCACAACAGAGGAAGAAAAATGTCTTGGGTGCTTTAACAATTTTTTTTGATTACATGGTACAGAGGGATAAAGTCCTGACTGTGACCCAGGTAACCTGAGTTTGACTAGAAGATGAGGCATCTACTAGAGTAAGTGAGGGGAAGGAGAGAAATGAAAAGGCACAGCTTACACATCTCTTCTTCAGAGAAGACTGTGAGGATGGGCTGGAGATACAGAACTAAGGGACTGGAATGCAGGTGGTGATAGAGGGGATATACACCCTTGGAGGCAGGAAACATAAGGGACGTATCAGAACATACTTCAGGTATCAGTCTTGGGCCTGTTGTATGCCCCTGATGACATCATCTCAGCACATTGGTGGGATAGGGCTTAAACAGGAATGACCTGGCATTAGGTGCATATATGACTTTGTGAGTAACTTGACTGTCTTTGCCTCCCATAGCTGCTGGTCCCACTTTCACTTAGCATCATGTTAAGGTGGCTCCAGTTAACACATAGTATGAAGTTATGGTTGGTGGGTCCACCTCCCCTTTCCACCCTGCCAAGGTGCAGAGGTAAGTGCTAGGCAATCTGTCTGTAGATCATTACATGCCTAGCCAATAACCAGATAGTGACCAATGGTGCAAATCAAGCCCTGTACCTTGTATCTATGATGTAAACATCTTAACAATCATGGCAACTCCAACCCTAGCTATATCTGGGACACATAACAGGAGTGGAGGTAGGAGAGATTGGAGAGGTGCCTTGAAATCTATGATATAGTTGGAGTGTTAGACACTGACCCCATAAAAATGAGTCAACAATATGGAGTTAAAAATGCTTTCAAGAAATGAAGGTGACAGAGATAGTTAGATGGAATATATGTTGTTTGAAAGAACTGATGTGGGACAGTTAAATCAAAAAATGGTATGTGTAAGGGACATCTGAGAGCACATTCCTGATAAAACAAGTATGAAATAGTAAAGAACACACATGCACAGTTAAAAGGAGCAGGATTTGCAATGTGACATAGTGGATGAGGGAGAAGGGGCTACATAAATTAGATAAAGGGGTCCACAGATTCATAATGCAGAATAACACGAACAAGCAATAAACAGAAAATGATTAGTGGGATTTTATAAAAGCTCTCACTGCAGGATAGTTGAAGTGACATTAATGTAAATATTACAGCAATCAGATACTCATGGACAGATTATATGAAAGGCTAAAAACAGTACTAGGGCAAATGTATAAAATAAGAACTGATTCTATGACACAAATGAAAGCAGATTTCAGTACTGAAAAGTAAAGTATCCATACATAAACAATAGAAAGAGATATGCCTACAGAATCTGTGTTTTGCTTTGACAAAGGAAAAAAAATTAGTAAAGGCCAAAGGGTGGACAGTAAGAGGACAAATGATCTTGATTATCAACCAGCAATGGTTTGAAGAGGATGGGCAGAGGGCCAACAGTAAATGGAAACACAGATAAAGTTGGAAAGGTATACATGTAATGGGCCAAAGGAATAAGAAAATATCTATTTAGATATAAACTGGGATTGTAAAGGAGAAAGTCAGAGTAGAGTTAAAACATAAACAGTATAAAAGTAAGCACAGCAGTCACTGTAACAGTCATGAAGGGAGGGAAAGGCATCCTGCAAGATGGGTTTCCCATATATTTTTCCAAATCCGCACACACATTTATAAGAAGAGAAATGACCCTAATGATGAATGACTATCTAAAATATACACATGAAAGAAGTCAGAGTAGTCCTCATTTGCAGCAATAATCATAGAAACCTGAGATTACAGTGCTCTTTATCTATAAGGAATGGACATGCCAAAATATAGGAAAATGTATTTGTGCTGAGGCTACACGGAGTCCTCACCTAGCACTTCCTGTATGGAAAGGTGACCATGAGGTGTACATGAAGTGTACATGTGGTGTACATGAGGTATACATGCGGTGTACATGAGGTATTCATGCGGTGTACATGAGGTATACACCTGCCACTAACTACTTCTGATTCAGAGACAGCTATACCATAGTGCTTTAGCATAAAGATATGCAGCAATACAACGGGCTGTATCTGCAACCATACTGAATGCCATGCTGAATGGTAATGAGGCATTCCAGGGGAGTGGCCCAAGCTAATTAGCCATGTGATATCTTCTGGAAATGCCTGCAATAAAGTATTTATGCAACCAAGTGATTCAAGGAACATTGGTCACCCGTAGTAATAAACACATCCAAAAGCTCTTGCTCACCCATGGGCATAGGGAAAGTGACAGGGAGTTTGCAGGACAGGTAGTGTTGGGGGATGTGTGTGTTTATCTGTGTCTGCATCTGTACATGTACACAGAGATGTCATGTGTAAGTGTACACAGAGATGTCATGTGTAAGTGTATGCAGAAACCTGAGTGGTGTATAGTGAGTGTGCAGATATGCATGTGTGTATATGGGTGAATGTGTTTGTGAGCGTGATCAGATAGAGCAGCTGTGTGTGTGTGTGTGTGTGTGTGTGTGTGTGTGTGTGTGTGTGTGTGTGTGTGTGTGTGTATGCGTGTGTGTATGTGCGCGTGTGTGCACGTGTGTGTGTATGCGTATGTGTGTGCGTGTATGTGTCTGTGTGTGTGTGTGTGTGTGTGTGTGTGTGTGTGTGTGTGTGTGTGTGTGTGTGTGTGTGTGTGTGTGTGTGCGTGTGTGTTTGTGTGTGTGTGTGTGCGTAATGTATACAAAATATCCCAACTATGTTTGTGGATATCAGTTGGGTACGACAACTCTGTGTTTCCAAAAGTCAAACATTCCACTTATGCTGGTGCTGATGATGCCATAAGAAGGCAGAAACATGCATGTACACAGCTAGAGGAGTTTGGCTTTATTGGCCTGAAATTGTCCATAAATAGACTTAAAAGTAAAAATAAAAGAAAAAGTCATGGACATTCAAAATTGCCATTTAGCTGAAACACCTGATATCCTTAAAGTGTAATTTGTATATATCCCATGTTGCCTCTGATACAAGAGGTTTAAGGTATCACACAGTGGAAAGTCTAGCTTTTCTAGAATTTTCTTTTTGTGTTTTTTAACCAATTGGTTTTCCTGTGTTACCTTTTTACTCACTGCTTTAGACATACAAGTTAACTGATACAAGGCTTTCCTCATTGCAGCAAACAAGTCTCTGAATCACAAATGTCTCCATCATGTAATCAGCCCATTTTCATCATGGCTCTTACTTTCAGCTTTGGGGTTCTTTCTGAATCCCCAGGATAGTCTTCCTGTCTCTTTTATGTAATCTAAAATACATAATTTATCCACTTTTGCTTTTTTTTTTCTTTCCTGTGTCAGCTTGCAGTTCTCTGCATTAGCTCGCTTTCTTCTGGCTTCAGGCTTACTGATTTTTCTTTGCACAACTTCATTTTTTCCTGTACATCTGTACAATGTTCTCCATTTCAGATATTTTCTGAATGACATACATAGTCTACATTAACTTTTCTCATTGCCTCTGTTTCTTGCCAGAGTTTTGTACAGTTCAGCCAACATTTAAATGCATAGTTCACTGTAGTAGTCAGTTTGGGTTTTGACATCATTATAGTCCTCTGTATTGGCACAGATTATTCTATTACACATGAAAGAGTCCACGTTGATAGCAGCTTAAGTCAGACAAAACAAACCATTTGAATAATCTTCAACAAGATGACATTTATAGTTGAGAACAAGAGCCATTGCATCCCCTCCATGTGGAGATTTGCTTACCACATCCTTGTTTTTTATTTATACTAACTGAAGGATCACAACACCTTGGAGAAGATTCAAAAGCCAAAAAACTTTGAATCACTCTTGGTGCTCTAATTTGAACTGCACTGGTAGTGACTAACAGTTTAAAGCACAAAGACATTGGGACATGGCTGTGATATAATAGCTATTATTGGACCTACACAGGCTTTACCATTCCTTGAGCTTTCCATCTGGCGCGAGCCCTTCCTTGGGAGATATTAACTTACAGATATTAGATTCAGTGCTCACATATCCACTTGTGCCTATAAAGAGAAGTGCAACATTTATTATCAGCTGGTTAAAAGCCAACTTAAAACAGCCACTAAAAATAAAAATAATTATAAATCTTTCTTGAATTATGTAGGGAAGTTGCGAAGTAACACCAGAAATACATTCAGAGTAAGTTCACAATATTAATACATTCTCTGACCAAGAGGAAATGGTTATTATCCTAGCAAATAAATTTAGTGCAAATTTTACTCCACCTACAGTTATACCTATTCCACTGGATTCAGAATTCTAGCCACTCCTTTTAAATACTATGGAGTAAGTCATATCAGTCCTCTCAAAAACTAAGGATACTTCAACCATGGGATCTGATAACACACCTGATTATCTGATTATCAGAACCAAATATGGCCTTTCTGAACCCCATACTTAACCTTTTTAATCTAAGCTTCTCCTCTAGTTCCATTCCTGAAGCCTGGAAACAGCCATTATAATATTACACCAGGGAGACCCAACCATTGACCCCTGACAAATATAGGACAGTAGTCTCAGTAGCCTGATATGTGAAGCTAATGATTGTATAATCTCAGATCTCATTAATCTTGACACCGGGAATCTCATAACCCTGGATATTCATCAATTTAGCTTTGTCAAAGGATTTTTTGTGTCTGCTTAACCTCATTAATTTCTTTGAAAAAGTAGCCAAAGCAGTTCATAGAGGTTATGTACTGCATACATCATAGCTAAGTCTTGTCAAGGCCTTTGATGCTATTCTCCATGCAGGCGTTATTGATAGACCTGGAAATTGGAAAATAAATCCAGATATTTTGTGGTGAACAGCTAACTGGATGTCTAATAGAACCAATGTGGTTAGAGTCACAGATGCCATTTCTGAAAGAAAAAACAATTAGTAGTGGTGTACCACTGGACTCAGTTCTAGGCCCTATCTGATTTTACATCTATTTCTCAGACCTGACAGTATTATTTGATCTTCAACTGACTCACAATTGTCCAACATGGGTTACACCATATTAACAACTGGTGCAAGGACAATGGTCTCAAATTAAATTAAAAAAAATGAGCTTAGTTCATTTTGGTAAACAAAGTGGTTTCACTTACCATATCGGTAATGCATTCCTCCAATCAAACACTGTTGTAAGAGATCTGGGCACTCTTGTTAATAATTCCTTATCATTTGGCCATCATGTATCCTAAATAGTTCAGAAAGGCTTTTATCTGGCTCGTCTAATTTTGAAAGGCATTTCCACTCAATTCAAAGAGGTCTAAATTCTCCTTTGCTCACATCTTATTAGACCCAATATTGAACATAAGCACCTTTTGGTATGTGATTATCTAAACATATCACACACCTTGAGAGAACTCAGAGATTTATAACTAAAATATCAGTGGCTTAGAAATCTTAGTTGTCAGGAAAAAACGTCAGCCCTTTCTCAGTAGTTAGTCTCTTATAGACTCCTCCATGGAGATCTGTGTCTTAGTGACAGATCCAACCCTATTTGATTTCTTATTCCGTCACAGAACTAATAGTACATCAGATACACAGTTAAAGGAAATAAACTCTCATTAGCAGATAAATAAGCTATGCTGGCATGGTAGATTCATGTCCAAACATACATAAGCTCTGGAAAAAACTCACACTACATGTCAAGCAGAAAAGCACCCTTGTTACCTTCAAGATAAACTTAGATAATTGGATGGGCAGTCTCAAATTCTCACCTGATCTATCTTGTCTTGCCCTCCTTAGGCTTGAATAGAGTTTTTTGGTTTGACTTGTAATGGGCTGCACACTGATTACCTAGTACTTACCTATGAACATGAGAAGTTTGAAAAATGATTGTGTGTGTGTGTGTGTGTGTGTGTGTGTGTGTGTGTGTGTGTGTGTGTGTGTGTGTGTGTGTGCACGTGCACGTGTGTGTGAGGCTGTGAAACAGTGACTGATGAGTTGTGTCTTAAGGAGGTATACTTGATCAACTTAGACCTGTTCAGCTTACATCTGTCCAGTGGTTGGGAAGATTGTATCAACGTGTTGCAGGGTAACAGACTGATGCAGCTAAAATGGAATGTTTCAATATGTTTTACACACTGAAATGTTCAATATTTTATTCTTCAAGTTCTGCCATACATGTTGCCTGGTTTTCCACTGTCAGCCTATTGACTTTGGTCCTTCTGCTGTCAGTCTTTTGGTATTAGGGAATTAACAGTATTCTCTATGATCTACTGCACATGAAATAAATAGCCCATTAGTTAGTCTCACTCTCTCTCTCTCTCCTGTGTAATCTGTGCATTAGCTGTACTTTCTGCACAGTGTATTATCTGTACAGTATACTGATTACCTTAATTGTTTGCAGCTCTGTTTGACTTGATCTACAAGTCATAGTGTAAAACGCATTAATTTTGACTGGTCAATCTATAAGGTTAAGAAACACTAAGTAAGAAAATAAAGAAAATAAATCCAGATCAAGGCAGTCCGACAGTAAGAATGCAATGTGTATGTTTCCTGATGGTGGAATAAATACCAGTATACATCTGTCAAACTGGAATTCTGCACCCCCCCCCCTTAACTCAGTTCCTCTCTGCATTGCAGCTCTAATGTGCAACTACAGTTTAGATACAACATCTGACTCTGGATTAACAGGCACAGTTTTGTTGCCTCTTAATGTTATGTCACATTGAACACCTCTATTTCTACATCATCAAGCTCCCTATTATATTTTGATGGAGTAACTGATAAAAGATTTAGAGATATAAATGCGCAAGTCTTATTAAGTATCTTCTCCATGAAAATGTATGATGGATATGCTGGAAAGTGACAGACGATTTCTACAGAAAATTAGGTAGTCTGAATATAAAATAATCTCTTGACATTGGTATTAGTGGGTAACAAACTGTATGGAAAGTATGAGTCCAGGGTTCTAGCCTTCAGGAGCTCCCGGTGGTAATGTACAACCATAGAGGCTGCCGTCTGAATTTTAACTGTTACAATTCTTTGCTTTTAGAAAATGGTTTGTCTTTGGACAGGCTATCATGAAGATGCCAAATAAGTGATGCTGGTTTATGAGAAGGAAGCCATTTATTGAGTCAAAGCTGCCCTGTTAAGATAAACAAAATCTCTGCCTGGTTTGTAATGGAAGAATTTCTTTTGATATCATTGTCCTTATTCTGAATGGGCAGGAGAGTATTAAAAAATAAGTATGCGGATAATTTGCATGCATACATCTTGCTTATGAAAAGCCGAGCATGAGGCTCTTAAAGACTTGCTATAAAGTTTAGTAGGTCAGAATGCATGACTCATCCCAGGAATTCACCAGCAAAGTACATTCTGTAGTAGCTGAGTGTCTTGATATACTATTCTGAGAAACTTCCTGTAATATTTAATTTGGTTACAGGACTACATTCATTTGAAGCAAGACATACTTAGGTAATACAGAAGTGAGCAGTAGGTATGTATCTTTTATACATATTCTGTATTTTATTTTATTAACTAATTAGTTAATTTATGTATGTATTTATGTATGTATGCACATTTGTATTTTGGAGCCTTTCTGCACCTCGCCGGTTAGTTCCTATGCCCTAGTGTGCCTCAGCAAGAAAAGGAACCTGAAGCCACTACTGGTGGCTCCTACTGCCCCCCTTCAATTGCCAGTGCAACCAATCTCTCCAAGCTCCACTGAATTTTCTGTGACTAAGGAAGGGGACAGTGAGGAGATCAAGGTGTCCTCTGGCAATGTTATATTGCTGACAAGGGAGTGTTTTTACCCATTTTTCTCCCAAACCCTGTACATGTCCAATAACACAATGAGGGTGGGGCATCCAGTGCTTAACAACATTCTGCTGCACTCACTTGTGCATGAAGCTGTCATCAGTAGAGCAACCTGCCCACTATCAGGCCGCAATGCAAGGCTGTTTCACTGGTCCTCACCAGAGAAATCAAACCATGTGAGTATGCCCCAAGAGTGTGCCCCCCCCACCAATTGATTATATGCATAACACACCTTACTGTACATATAATCACTTACTTACATAATTGAACATGTTTACAGTACACCTTGCTGCAAATGTAATTGGCCACTAATATATTGTATTTACAGTATACATCACTTCAAATATAATTTATTACTTATATAATACATAGCTTACAGTAAATATAATGGATCACTTGCATAATAGATTATATATTTACAGTGTAAAATACTGTCAGTTACCTAAAATACCCTTCTTATTTTTATGTTGAAGGTGTCCCTTCCTCAACAGAGGCATGACAACTTCTTTGCAACAGCAAATAAGCTACTAATTAGGGATCCCTCCACAATGTCACCAGATATACGGGAACACTGAGGTATGAAAATGCAGATCAGAGCCACAGAGGGACAGTGAAAGCATGCAGATGAAGAATGATTGGCATGTGTAAAAGGGCACAGAGATGTGTTCAAGCTATCAAATCTGTCAGAGAAGCCACTATTGCAGGCCTACTTCACCACCAGTAACCCATGTTGAAGAAATTATTGTACTATGTGGGGGACATGGTAGTAATGGAAGCATTTCAGTAGGAGTGCTGTAACTCTGTAAGCACACTCTATATAACACATTAATTATGCCACAGGGCAATAAAGGTAGCAGGAACATGGCACTTGATTCTGATGAGGTTGCAGGTATATGTCAGTTTGGTACCTTGTGATGTCTGCACCTCTGTACTATGATTATAGACATAAAAATAATAATAATATTGTATATATTTCAAGTACAGCAGGTGTTTAGCAGACAGCTTTGATGCCATAAAAGTAGATTTGAAAATAAGGTCTACACATAGATGTTTCTAATACTTGCTTAATTAAGTGGTATATGTAAAACAATGGTGACTACAGACTGCTTTTGCCTTTTAGGCACTGTTGTGGGGCATAGATCTAATTAATCTACTGCACAATAATGCATCTATTGACCTCAAAGAGTTATCCACTGCTTGTCATATTAAGTTAAAAAACATATGATATTCACAGGTGGTGATTTGAAGGATGGATCCAATGGCACAACACAGGACACTCAAGCAAGTGTGGCTGCAAACATTGTAAGTACCCTCATAGCTGCACCTCTGTTTGCCATTGCATCTTGGGCATCACACATTCATGTAAAAAATTGGTATGCAATTAGTCTAATAAGAATGAGGATATTGAGGATTACCAGACATCAGGAAATGATATTCAGGTATTTAGACAAACAACGCTTCAGAAGGGTCAAACGATGGAAAAGTGAGACCTGGACAATGTAGGCCAATATAAATGTGGAAGAGTCTTACAGGCTGTAAATCTGACAAGTAGCTACTCTCACCATAGTCTGGTTGTCATTACTGATGGAGCCACACATAGCCTGATCACATTACATGATAAGTTTGAGAGATGTCTTGCCAAATGTTTAGACACAGAAAATAAGATTCTGCAGTCTGTTTTTGTATTATATGTGGAAAAGAAAAATATCATGCCATTCAAGATATTTTATGGATATTGCCAAGTGTGACACGGGGTAGACTTCTATGAAGATGTAGTCATTCAAGATAAAGCACACAGACTTTGGCTGGAACAGTGATATCTGTGCAACCAGTTGGCACTTTTTTGGACACAACAGATGCAGGCAGTTGGACTTGAAAACACCATGCATCTCCAGTATCAACATCCAGTACACCATATACACAATAAGCACATGAGGAGGAGACATCTGTAAGATCACAGGAAATGGACAGTAGTGCTGCTTTCATAGTTGAGTGTAGGGATCCCAAGCATCAACAGCATGGTCACTCTTCAAAATATAAGTAGCTTCTCTACCGTGTCTATGTAAATCTGGCCTCTGTGTACCTTGAAATGTGTATTGATGACAGCTGTTACATCTGTTAAAAATGTACATTGTAACAATGTTTAATAATGTTTAATACCACCACTGACTGTAAGAACAGTCATGGGATGATGTTGTGGACATCACAGATTTATCTTTACACTATGATAGAAATGGCTTAAACAAAACATAACTTTTATCACTGACTGTGTAAACATAGCCTGAGTGTATCCTCATGTTTGTACAAACGAATGTTGTGGGTACTGTCAAAATATCATGTTTGAAATTGTAGGATGTCTGGACAAACATGGGAAACTCTGCCTGGAGAAAGAATAGTCATGATCTCCTACATGTTAGCAGCATACTATATTAACCTGTATACCAGAGGATAAGGATGACAAAATTAATTCTGCCTCTGAATCTTTATAACTATGACCTGTGTGTGTGTCCTATTGCCTGTATTAGTGATGACTGTATTAGTGATGATTGTTGTGCTGACTACAAACTATTTCTGTTTGAAAAATGGTTGCTAAAGTGTGATGCCACAGACTGACATGATGACCAAGGGACTGTGTGTTCTGTGTTTGTTTAGTGTTACTAGTGTGAAAACCATAGCTTGATCCATGCACTAGTGCAGGAGAAGCAGAACCAACATTAGCTCTACCACTGAGTCTGTGTAAACCTGATCTGAATGAATCCTGGCACATGTACACATGCTGAGTATTGTAAATATGACAAGTAGAGCTCCAAATGAATCCTGGCACATGTACACATGCTGATTATTGTAAATATGACAAGTAGAGCTCTGAATGAATCATGGCACATATACACATGCTGAGTATTGTAATTATGACAAGTAGACCTCTGAATCAATCCTGGCACATGTACACATGCTGAGTATTGTAAATATGACAAGTAGAGCTCCAAATGAATCCTGGCACATGTACACATGCTGAGTATTGTAAATACGTCATGTAGAGCTCTGAATGAATCATGGCACATATACACATGCTGAGTATTGTAATTATGACAAATAGAGCTCTGAATGAATCATGGTACATGTACACATGCAGAGTATTGTAAATACAACATGTAGAGCTCCGAATGAATCCTGGCACATGTACACATGCAGAGTATTGTAAATATGACAAGTAGAGCTCCAAATGAATCCTGGCACATGTACACATGCTGATTATTGTAAATATGACAAGTAGAGCTCTGAATGAATCATGGCGCATATACACATGCTGAGTATTGTAATTATGACAAGTAGACCTCTGAATGAATCCTGGCACATGTACACATGCTGAGTATTGTAAATATGACAAGTAGAGCTCCAAATGAATCCTGGCACATGTACACATGCAGAGTATTGTAAATACGACAAGTAGAGCTCCAAATAAATCCTGGCACATGTACACATGCTGAGTATTGTAAATACGTCATGTACAGCTCTGAATGAATCCTGGCACATGTACACATGCTGAGTATTGTAAATACGACATGTAGAGCTCAGAATGAATCCTGGCACATGTACACATGCTGAGTATTGTAAATACGACATGTAGAGCTCCGAATGAATCCTGGCACATGTACACATGCTGAGTATTGTAAATACGACATGTAGAGCTCTGAATGAATCCTGGCACATGTACACATGCTGAGTATTGTAAATATGACATGTAGAGCTCTGAATGAATCCTGGCACATGTACACATGCTGAGTATTGTAAATATGACAAGTAGAGCTCCAAATGAATCTTAGCACATGTACAGATGCTGAGTACTGTAGATGTGATAAGTACATCTTCTTTGAATGCGTTTTATTACATCTGATTCTACAAGATATAATGACAATCATAGGAAAGCCAACTCTGTGTTTACATAGTACAATTTTCTTACCTTTGTCTACAAACAATATTGATATGTGTTCTGGTGTACGTCACATATACAAAATTAACTGCACCACTGATTTAACAAAAAGCATAAACACAATTAACTGTACCACTCTGAGTCTGTAAACCTAACCTGTATTGAGACTTGATAAATTCTGAATGAAGTCTCTGCTACAAACATTTATTTGAAACTGATTATAATGCAATGATAGCATGAGCTATCAGAACAAGCATGGCAAAGCGTTTACTGAGGTGATAATGTCATGTCAGACTACTCGAGTGGACTTCCTGGGGTCCTCTGAGCATTAGTGTATGACTGACACAGCATGGCATGCAGTTTTAAACCAAACTTTGCCAGGCCACCAGTGCTTGGTCATTAGATATCAGCTTGCATCTAATGACTGTGGTCATAACTGTTTTCTGTCCTACAGAAAGTCAGGTGTTTCTGTGTTGTCTGAGGTTTTTTGGTTACATTCCTTACACCTGAATTAGCTTTCAGCATAGAACAGACAGTTGCTTAATGACATTCCTAGTCAAGTTGCTGGCCCCATTATATGCCTCCTCTGCAGCTGTGAAGGGATGGCTAATCAATGGCATTAGTCAAGGCTACAGTGGCTAAATGCTGTCATTAGGAAAGAGAAAGCATCAGTTACATATATACAACAATAGATGGGATTCAGAAAAGTAGTAGTAATTACAGGGGAAGTATTTTTTTTTTAATTATTAGAAACAGCATCAAATAGTTTGTGTGTAATATGCATGTAAATTGCAAGAGTGACTATACAAATAAATAGATAATGTACTCACATACACTTGTGTAAAGAGAGAGAGCTACAGTATGCATAAACACAGAAAGAAAACGTGCTCTAACTGAACTTACAATGTTACCTTTTTTTACACAGCCACAGAGATATGCAAGTACGTTTATATATGGTGGTATGCAACATATTATTATGGGCAGTTGTAGACATCAAACAGTTTTCAGTGCAAAGAATGAAACTTCAGTATGGGCAACATACATGTGTGGAAAAATATGCATCAGTGTCATCAAAAGATGCACACAACAAGCATTGCAGTGGAAGTATTGCATAATATATGCTGTTTTATAGGAAGGGTTGAGAGGTGAGAGTGGCTGTCATCAATCTGGGAAGACAGGATTTTATCTTTAACTCCCTATCTGTTTTCATCATGCATGACCATTACATTCCAAGTGGTAGAATGCAATGGCTATGTTTGAAAAACATATATCTTGCTTCCCCTCAATGGCTTTGTCCTGTTAAGGACAGAGTACCTCAGGTTATCTCTAGCCTCCACTGTGGTTTCAAAATATTTATTATCATTATTGACTTTTGTTTACCAGGAAAGTCCACATGGATATAAATCCCTTTTCAGAGGTGGCCTGAGGAGAAAAACTCCAAGGTGTATAAGAAAACAGATGTGGAGTTTATTCTCTAGATGTGTGCTCCCCAATATTCCCTCCAGATAGAGGCAATAAGTCAGTGGTAAAAAGAAACAAATAAATCACTAGCACACAATTCACATACATACTTTAATATATGTTTACACGTGTAGTATATTGTATGCCATGCCATTATTTTGTTCAAAAAATTAATGATTTGTTCTTATGAAGTTTCTTCTCATAGTAGCTTTGAAATTTAACTGCATAGCTTTGGGAAAGTTAGTCTCTGAGGTCAAAGGTAAGTTCTTTGTACATCATTAATCATTTCACATTTCTGACCATAAGGCATAACAGAAGTATACAAGCATCTTGAGCACATCAGGGGTCTTTCTAACTCTCAGTATCCCACAGGTTTGATTGTAAACCTCAAAGTTTCAGTCTCAAAGTCTTAGCTGATACCCCTTGATGTATGCATGACCCTCTTTCGATGGAGTCCTATGCACTTTCTTTTTGAAAAACAGATGCTAAGACACTGTAGATTATGTTTGTTTCATATTACAATAAAGCCTAAAACTTTGTGTTGAATAATATTAACAAACATTTAGTATCCCATATTAAATTGTATCATTTTCTTCTTTTTTATTTATTTTTTGCAAGTAAGTATGCTTAGTGAAAAAAATTGAAATGTTGCAAAAATTTAGCTTAGTGTAACTAAGATCTGACATATTATCTATTGTTATAAATCTGCAGAGTAGTAAAGTTAACTAATTAGAATAAAGAATAAAAGGAATAACGAGACAGCAACCATGAGCTGTATAGCACAAGTGATGATGTGAAAGAAAAGCTAGTACAGACTCCATCAAGGTCACTTATATATGTTTAGGGTCTTCAAACATTCTTTCAAGCATAATTGTTAAGCCCTTTTATTGAGACTCTTAAAACATAGCCAGCATTCCGAAGGCATGAACAAACCTGTATCAGCTATGGCAGCATTGACCATGAAGTGGAAATTTTAAACAATGGCAATGAAACAAAGGGATAAAAGCAGCTAACTGAGTAAGTAAATAAATAAACACGTTTTGACAGCATCTAGAGTTATAAAGAATATTGACAAAGGATAAATGACCATCTGCATGAAACACTTAATTTGGTTCTCTCTTTCTGTAAGAAATATGTTAAAATTCCATTGCATGGTATATTTAAGTATTATTCACAGCTTGTATAAACAGGTTTAATATTCCTTCCTAAATGACAGCTTTACAACAGAGAGTCTGGAATATATAAATTATAATAGTCAATTTTTATAAAGTTTGTCACTGACGTCTTTTGGTTACTCCAGATGTTGCACCCTAATTATAATTGATGTAAAACCCTTTTTGTTAAATTCTCAGATTTTAAACAATGGCATAGGTACACCTATTTCTGAACAAGCACCACCAGTAGCAGCAGGTACAGATACATCTCCAAATTTATGCTGCTAGTCAGCCGTGCAATCAACCACAGTCCCAGGAGAATTCCAACAAAATAAAAAAACTCAGATGTTCTAGCACCTTTGTAGCCTGGAAGTATCAACAATCAGGAGCAACAAATGGAAAAAAATCCCACTTCTCAGGGGTCCACCATGAATGAATAGATGCCAGCCCCTTCATGATCCAGCTACTGCTCCTCTGTTACAGTCCTAAACACTAGCCAACAACAGCTGGTCTCCAAATGCTTCTTACAGTGCTATATATTTAATTAAGACTTCAAAAGGGCACAAACATGCAACTAAAACAAACTAGAAATGATGGCACAGAGGCAACAGCATGACTCCTAATTTAAGATAATAACATTCCATCAATCAGAATGACAAAGTCTACTTAGAACATTAATACACTATGCAGTGCAGCCAGCAGTCTTTACTTTACTGCTGCAATGTAATTCATCCTTGTTATGACACTTTTGTAGCTACTGTGCTGCAGCAACATTGCTAGAGTCTTATGTGCATAATATAAAAACATTAGCTGCTGTCAGCCATGTATGTACATGTGTGCCTGTGAGCTGGAGAGGTTGCTAACATAAAGAATGTTACCAATGTAACACTGACAGGATCACTCATGACAGTGTCATCGCTTACTTAGGCATCTCTATAACACTGAATTATCATAGCTCATTAGAAATCTTCAGTGCACAACATAGCTGCATGTGATCTGTCATAGTATGGCAATTCCTGCTATTTAGCTAATTTTTATATATATTATGCACCAGGTGCTTGCTAGGTGTAAAGTGCCTTGCCATAGACATATACAGCAGCACTCCCTTCATAAATGAAGTCATACTTTTCACTGCCTGTCTCTGTGTAATAGCCTAGTACAGTGAATACTATGTCTCTGAATTCAATTCCAGTGATGTTAAGATTAATATTTTCATTTCTGAGAAAAAAGTTACCATATTAATGAGGAGGCTCTAGAAAAGTAAACACATAGTACAAATTATCTGCGGGATTCATGAACTGTCATGTAGGCTTTGCATAAAGCCTACATGATGTTTACATGTTAATGTGATGAGCAGCATTGCTAACTGCATATGCATGCTGCTCATCACTCTTACATGAATACAAACATATTTCCATGGTCAGCAACAGTGCTGGCAGCCAGCAACATGTGTTGAGCAGCATGAGCGCACACAGTAAGCAAACAAGTTTGCCTGAGGGCAAACCTGTTAAGCGTCTTTGTGCATCAGCACAAAAAGCTACACAGGCCAAATAATGCAAGCTGCACCAGGCAGGGAAAGTGTAGTGAGTGTAATGTGCATATAAATTAAGCATATGAATACAGAAATAAGTAACAGGATAGGGGAAACGGTAAAGGCAACTACAATAGATGGGTTACCAGACAAGAAAAATGTAGTGAGGACAATGTGCAAAAAAATACAGAAATATGTAAGAGGGGAGGGTAAATATTTAATTTCTAGTAAGATAATTAATGTGAAGGTTCTTATGTTACTAAGAAAGTTTTGTAATAATAAAACTTCACAATACGTATGTCATAATAATTAATGGTGGTCACAGTTCCTGAGAAAATATAGGTAAAAAGAAAACAGACATGATATTACAGGATGTGACAGACAAATTAACATTGTAGCAGAGGGAGTTACATGGTATATGAATGTCTTTAACATACTGAGTTGAGATGACAGTTCCAAGGACAGTATATGCATTACGGTATATTTGTATAGCATGCATTTCATCAATATAACATGTTGGGAAATAGGAATAGGTTAGAATCCACAGTCTCCCTTTGCAAGAATCCATTCTATGAATGTTGCCACTGACGTGTATTCATTTCATACACCACATAAACAGACCAAATATATGTACAAGAAGGATAACTGCTTAAAGGGAATTATACACTTCAATATTCTAATGGTTTGTGCTTTGTAACAAATGTTAAAGCAGAATGTGACATATGTAATACCCTTGTGCAAGGCACTCCTTCTCGACATAGTTATTGTGCAGAATGTTAAGAACAGATGCAAATACCACACTATGATGCAATATATTTCACAGAGCTGTGTATTGTCAGCATGTGCCAGAGGAGGTAGCGATGGGTATTGTTGCAAACAAATGACATTAATTGTGGATTAAGAAAGAATCCCAGATAATGAATATCATATCAGCATGTCAGACTGATGACAATTAAATGAGTATGCTCATGTGCACACAAATGTGATCAGTCCTATATCAATGTTCCATCATCAAGGAAGGTTTCTCTTTATGTCTGTATACATACCACCCAAGAACTAGAGCACACTTGTGTATGCTACATTACTCAATGCATAAAATTGACAGAGCAAATGTCTACTGTCATGGAATCCAAAGCTGCATTCACCTGTGTTTGTGCAACACATCAAGGGATAAAACTGATGTGATGTAATGGTTGTTGTGTGATGTCAGCACATTTACACAGAATGAATCCCTATGCTAGGAGTGAGCATCAAGCTGTACAACTACTCCAGCTAACAATATGGCTTTTAATTTCAGGTGCCACAGTGGAGCTGTTGTCACAGCTGTTGAACTCCACCTATGTAAAGTCATTCATTCAGTTGTACTTTATTTGCCCATAATTTTTATCTGATAAAATGGATGGGGGAGGCCTCTGCCACTCTACACGTACAAATTATAATTGTGGGGATGTCTTTCCTGCAGAACCATTAAGGACACAGATGCTTACAGTCACTCATTGCTAGTTTGTAGCACTTGTTTAAGTGTAGAGAAACTCAACACCATAGTGAGATCAAAGACTTTGTCATGGTGTAAGGGCATTGCCAGTTGTCATATGTATGGTTATGTCAAAGCATTGTATCATGCGTAGGAATCAAGGAACATGTGTATTTATAATTACTTAGAAAGAATCTTGCTGTATATCAGACAACATTACTTGATGCTAGGTATACCCAAATGCACTTGTAGCCCCCTACTGTTGTCACTGTGATGGTAGAACAAAAATAATGTGCAATGTGGATATAATCCCATACTGGAACACATGCCTTACTTAGGCAACAACATACATTCCATCATCTCATGTCCTCATTCCTAAGGATGTGTCTCCCTACAGTCCCTTCACAGGCAGGGACTAAAGGTGGAGGTGTCCCTCTTTACATCAAAAATAAATAAACTTCATGGCTGTTCAAACAGGAGAATGCTGCTCCATGTTCAAATCACCATAGGCAAAATCCAATACCACTTCCTTGCAAGCTATAGGTCCCACTCTATGACCCAGGAAATCCATACCATGTATTTAAACTTATTAGAAACACTTACCATCTAACCAGTAACATATTCATGGGTGAATTTAATTACCTTGCTATTAACTGGTAAACCTATACAATACCAAATGTACATGCAAAGAAATTCCCGGATTTTGTGAACACAATGTCTCTGGACCAGATAGTCAATACACAAACCAGGGCTGCAACCATATTGGATATGGTCCTCACTAATATGAGAGAGTGCCAAACATCCCCTACTGTAATTTTTTCCCTGGTAAGGTCAGACTATAAAATGGTCTCCTTTGAAGTAAAAATAAAACCTGGACCCCCAGCTGAACCTGGAGTATTCTGGAACTACTCTAAGGCTAACCTCCTGCTATTAAGTGATAACCTGGCAAAGTTTCAAGCCCCCATTAACCCAGAGAACACTACTGCCTATTCCAAACTGTTCACAGAAACCCTGTACAAGCATGTTAATAGCTGCATAGATGCAGTTGTATCCACCAAGAAGAAGTACAGAACTAACTCAAAAACAAGCCACCCTGGTGGAATCACAAAGTCAATAGGCTGTATAACAGAAGGAAGAAAATCATGGCAAAAATTAGGAGGTGCAGCACCTAGCAGGATAGAAGCACTCTCATCAAACTAAACAAACAACTCAGAGGACAAATAAAGTCTATCAAAGCCAAATTTGAGGCAAGTTTGGCCTCCCAGGCCAAGGACAACCACAAAGAATTCTTTAGCTATGTCCTCAACATCAAAGGCAATACACAATTGTGTACAGAGCTCATTATAAATGGACCCACCTATACTGTGCCAGAAGATATAGCAAACCTCCTGGCTGATAAATTAATCTCCAGCTTTACCCCTTTCTCCCCCAAACCTTCTCTCAGGAAATACATTCAAATACACCTCCCCCTGCTATCAATAGGGAACAGGTCCTTAATGCTGTCTCTAAAACCAAGAACACTGCATCAATGGGCCCAGACAATATCGCAGGATGCCTTCTAAATCACAGAACATGTGACCAATCAGGGTCTTTGGAATTACTATTTAACTGTAGCCTCCAAACAGGCTTTGTGCCTCATAAATGGAGAACAGCAACAGTCATCCCTCTGCACAAAGGTGGGCCATCTACAGACCCTGGAAACTACAGATCCATAAGTCTCACTAGTCTTATATGTAAAGCAATGGAAAGAATTATCATAGAGATGATCAATCGAGATATAGTAAACCTCCAGACACTGGACTCAACCTAGTTTGATTTCATCAAGGGCAGATCATGCCTACACAACCTGGTGGTTGTCTTTGAGAAGGTAAGTAAAGCAATGGATGATGGGAAAAATGGTTCACACTGCCTACCTTGACCTGGCCAAGGCATTTGACACAATACCCCACTTGGGTATTGATGACAAACTCAAGAGATTAGGTACAAACTCATATGTCACCCAGTGGATAGCCAATTGGCTCAGAGACAGGTCCCAGGAAGCTAAAAATGGCAAGTCCACCTCTACAAAGAGGCCAGTCACAAGTGGAGTACCTCAAGGTTCAATACTTGAATCCCTCCTTTTTGGTATTTACTTCTCAGAAGTCATGGCCAATGTCAGTGGTCTCTGGCTGACTAAATTTGCAGATGATTGCAAATAAGGAGCTGTCATTGACTCCCACACTGAAACAAATGTTCTCCAGGAGGGGTTGACACAGTCAAACAAGTACTGTCAGAGCCAGGAACTAAAACTAAATGTCAAGAAATGCATAACAGTATCCTTTGGGAAGTCATCCATCCCTGGTAACTATCATATTGACAATACACCCCTTAAAGCTGAGCCAGTAGTCAGGGACTTAGGGACACACATGGATAGTAATATAGCCTTTGACTATCATGTCTACAGTAGTGAAGAAATTATTCCATGTTGTGCAAGTTATAACAAAGGTATGGCATCTAAGTCCAAGGAAATCATTGTTACACTGTATTTGGAATTCATCAGGCCTACAATACTCCCTTTGGTATGTACCTAACCAGGCATATCCAGCAATCGGAATGTCCATAGCTGATCCTCACTAAAAGAATACAGAGCATAAGTAAAATGTTTTATGCAGACCACTTCAAGGCCCTATACCTGCATTCTGCCTCCTACAGGCTTTTGAGGGGAAATCTATGCCTGGCATACAGGGCATTGTGAGAATCCACTCTGATGGACCTCCTGCATATCCACAAACAAACAGCATTAGAATTACCCATTCTAAAGACTTAACCCTTGCCTGTGGTATAAATAGGACCTGCTGGAGAGACAGGTATGTATCTCAAAGACTACCATGTCTATGGAGCAGTCTCCCTATCCATGTGAAGCAGAGTTCCTCCCTAACCTAAATCAAATGCAACTTGGACAACTATATGGGGAACCAGAAATTCATCCCTGCTTTGGCATCTATGTCTGTAATGGACACCGGCAACCTGTAAATTGTTCATCTTCCAAACCCCTGCTTACATTTATCAAAGGTATCAGAACTTGTCAGGGATTTGGGAAGCACGGCTAGGCTTAAAAAGGCCCTTATGGTCATTAGCCTAGTAAATACTTATGAACCTATGAACAAGTTCATAGGTTCATAGGTAAGTACTAGGCTATCATCCCAAGGGGCTAAGTAAGCCTAGCCAACAAGGTTCCCTGGCTTATGCCACCCAAAAAAGTTATTTTCCTGTGCCTTTGTTGAGTAGAGCCACAGAAGTGATCCCTGGGGTCTATTTCCTATTCCCATCCACTCATAAAGATTTTTCTTGAAGAGTGCTAATGATTAACTTTGCTTGACATAGATGGGTAGCTTGTTCCAGAGTATGGGAAGTCTCTGGGATAGGAATCTTTCCCTCCAACATGTCCTGTTTATTGTGGTGACAAGGTTTAGGTCCCTAGAGCATGTAGCTCAGAGAGACTGGGATTTCTTTAGGTGTAGCATGTCCAACAGCTCTGGGTTTGACATAGCTTTACATGTTAGGCAGAGATCACCTCGGAGTAGGCAATATACTACAGAGTAAAGCTGGAGTTTTTGAGACGGTCAAGGCCAGTAATCCTCTTTGTGAGGTACTTCTGTGACATTTCCAGCTGCTACAGATGTCTTGTGAGGCACATTCCAAAAGGGGCATTGTACTCTATAATGGGCCTAATGAGTGTTGAGTAGAGGGGAACAATGACCTCTTTTTTTCCTGGATGAGAACACTTTTGGATGAGGTGTGCCAAATAGAACGATTTTCTGACTACTGTGGTAATGTGATTGTCAAAGGAGAGACTACTGTCTATCTGGGTCTCAAGGTCTCTTATCACACATTCAGCATTAAGTAGACTGACACTTATGTGGTTGTTCATGGGTATAGAGATTTTACCAAAGGGGATGACAATGCACTTTTTGGCATTGAGCTTGAGGCCATGGCTCTGACACCAGGCATCTGTTTCAGTGAGGCCCTTCTGTAGGATGTCCACATCATTTGGGGACTTGACTATGGCTCCTAGTTTGCAGTCATCCATGAACTTCATTACCTAAAGCCCTTCTGTGTTTGCCTGTACTTCAGAGAAGTAGATACTAAATAGGAGAGGTCCCAGGACTGAACCCTGTGATACTTCACTTGTCACTGGTTTGAAGTCAAATTTGGAGTCTGCAACTTTTATAGTGTTGGTTCTGTCAGTGAGCCATTTGGCAACCCATCTTGTGATGTAGGGATTTATACCTAGTTTAGTGAGTTTAGCTACAATTCCAGAATGGGTAATGGTGTCAGAAGCCTTGGCGAGGTCAAGATAAGCTGTGTGAACCACCTTACCCTCGTCTACAGCTTTGATGACTGCCTCAAGGAAGTCGATCAGGTTCATGAGGCATGATCTGCCTTTCACAAACCTGAACGGGGTGGGGTCCAGAGTTTGGAGGTTACCAATGTCTTTGTTTATGAGTTCCATGATGATGCATTCCATGACCTTACAGATCAGGTTCATCAGGCTAATAGGGCGATAGTTCCCAGGATCAGTGGTGGCTCCCCCTTTGTGGAGAGGGATAACTGCTGCTGTATGCCATTCAGTGGGCACAAAACCTGACATGAGACTATGCTTGAACATGGTGCTTAGGTGGGGAGCCAGTTAGTTCTGAACTTTGTGTAATACGCAGTCTGGGATGTTGTCTGGTCACATGGATGCTGTGTTTTTGGCTTTAGAGAGTGCAGTTTTTACCTGCATAGTTGTGATTACAGGGACTCTGCATTTTTCCTGTATATATATGGGCCCCTTAGGGTTGAGAGGGGGGCAACATTAGCACTGAACCTATCTGCCAGGATTTTGGCAATATCAGTTGGTTCTGTAATTTTCATGCCATTGTGCTGTAACTCAGAGCAGATCTGGGTGTTGTCATTGAGATTCTTGACATACCTATAGAATGCTTTGTGGCTGTCCTTAGAATCAGTGGTGATTTTGTTTTCATAGCTATCTTTGGAGGATATTATAAGGGATCTCAGCTTCTTACTTAGGCTGACCAGGGAGCTCCTCCACTCATGGGATTTTACTCTCTTTTACAACAGTTTCTTCCTTCCGTTGTAGAGTTTGTTTATGGCAGGGGACCACCAGATCGGCTTCCGTTTTTTGGAGGATAGAGTCTTGGTTCTGTTTGGGATAGCACAATCCATGCACTCATGTAAGTGCTTATAGAGTGCATTTGTGTAGGATTCAGCAGTCGTAACTGCATTGTCCAACTACATGGGTGTCATGAAGTTCACTGCTTCTGTCTTAAGAAGCATGAAGTTGGCATTGGAGAAATATTTTACCATGGTTTCCTTAATGGGGTGTGGGGGCGAGATATGGATATCTAGGGTGATTAGCTTATAATTGGATCTGACCAATGAAGAGTTGACTTCAGGTGTGGAACGCCGGTCACTCGTGTTGGTAATGACTAGGTCTAATATATCGTTCCCCCTGGTGGGCACGTGGATAAGTTGATCTAGGGAATTGGAATTTATGAATTCCAGAAAGTGTTGAGTGAAGGAGTTGGTACATGAGTAGTTTTCCCAGTTAATGGTGGGGTAGTTGAAATCACCCATTATTAGGTGTTTGGTTGAACCCTAATATTTTGCAGTATATCAAGAAAAGAAGAGTGGGTATCCAGGGGCATGGTGGGGGATCTTTACCAAGCTACAATTTGGATTGCAGTTTTACCCAGAATTAGTTGCACTTGGATAACCTCGGATGCATTACGCTGAGCAACTAACCTGGCGGTGTGGATATCCTTAATGAATATGGGCACACCTCCACCTTTGGTGTTCTGGTCCAGGTTAGATGGCTGAAAAGTGTGGTATGAGTTATAGTCTGTTAATGCAGGGGTGCTCTCTGGAGCCTTGAACCAGTTTTCAGTCACTGCACATATATCGATGTTCTCCATTTTAAGAAGTGCTTCTAGGGAGTGTATTTTGAGATTTTGATTTCTAGCTTGAGTAGCATTACCCTCAGTTTTTGCTTGCCTGTTCCTGTTACGGTGGTGAATTGGTAATTTGAACCTTGCCTAAAAATGGCACTATAGGGGTGACACGAGCCTTAGCCAGTATCCAGAATCCCAGAGGTGACAGGTGCAGGCCATCTCTGGCAAAGCATCATAGTCTGTCGACCATGTTGTCCCAGGCAGACAGATACTGGATCCCCTTAGAATGACACCAGAAGCTTAACCAATTGTTGAAGTCAATCATTTTGTCCGTGTACTGCGGTATCATTCTGGGTGATGGCAGGATGCTACTCAGGGCTAGGGTTATACCTGCCTGGGCTACAAGATTGCAGTGCTCTTCCATGTCTCTTTTAATCTAGTCCAGGGAGATACATCTTAGGTTGTTCACACCAACATGAACAATGACAGAGTTATATTTGTACTTGCTGTGGAGTGACCTGAGTGCGTGGGTTATGTGGTGGATCCTGTCACCCAACAGGCAGCTGACAGTAACCTTCACCTTGTTTAACCTGGTGAGTGGGACATCAGTGTGCCTGACTATAGAGTCACCTATGACTAGTGTGTTGGGTATGTTGTTTTGCCTTATGGGGTATGGTTGAGTGGCACACTGAGTCTGTGGGCTATGTGTCATTTGGGTTGTGTTGGGGGGTAGAGGTTGCTTGCATTTCTGCTTTGGAGGTCTCTCTTGTTTGATCAGATTATTATTGAGAGCCTCTGCAAATGTTTTTGTGTTTCTATGTGTGGATTTTGTTGGTGTAGGTTTAGTGGGACTATGTGATGAGTCTGGTGTGGTGCAAGTGTTTACCTTCTCCTCTTGACTGTCCAGTTCAGTCTTGGTTGGGGAGAGCTTTTCCTCCAGTTTGGCTACATAAGTGCATCTCTCACAGGTTGTAGTGTTGGGTGGTAGGAGGAGAGGGCTGTCTGTGTGTTATGAAATGACTGTCTATTCAAATGGCATAATCATTCTTTAATACAGCCTTTCTAAAGAAAATGTAGAATAAACTCTTGTAACAGGAAACATCTGCACATGAATGCAGCACATGTGGGTGACAACACTGCTTAGCAACATGTACACTGACTGTCAGCAGTGATGTTGGGATTTGCACTATATAGCTATCATCAGAGGCTAATGAAGGTTTGCTGAAACGCAAGTGCAGCTGCAGATTTATTTGACAACTGTGGGACTGCTCATTTCAATGGATGACATCACTATGTATTACCTTCATGTGTTCACTAAAAAGCTGGTTGCAGAGCAGAAGTACACTGTATCGATATACCTCATATATGTATTTGCATACTGTTCTGCACAGTAACAGAAAAACACACACTAATTCCTGTACTCGAACTACCTAGCTACATACTGAAACAATCTACACAGATGAGTATTATATACATATCCCACAAGAGAAGTCCGACTGCATGTGAACCATGCTACATCTTTGAAAGAATGACATCAGCTCTGTCATGCAAAGGATATATGCATGCAAACATGACATATAAAGCCATGTAAGATTCAATATGTAGTGAATGCTAAGAGGTGTATGATACTTCTGCACCCATTTACACACACACACACACACACACACACACACACACACACACACACACACAGTCAGGAGAGTCTCACTACTGCATTTGAACACCCTTGTATTATTGAAGTTATAACCTCATCAGTATGTTGCAGACAATATGCATTTGTGGACAGAGTGAAAAAAAGGATGTGGGATTGAGCTGACCATGTAAACGTTTCTTATGGGTGCGAGTCAAATGAACACAGCTTTTAAACTAATCTGACAATGATGCTATGGACTCACCATCACACACAGAAGTTGATTTTTGTGAGATTAGAACCTCCTTCTTATTTAGTTATATAATCTAGATGACACAATACTTAACACAAGTACAACTAGTGTGAAAGTGCAGTTTACAGAGGATGCCATCAGTGTTGTGATGCAGAGAGCATGATGTTGGGAGAAGGGTCTGAAACTGATGTGGAGTCACCCTGCGGTATAAACATTTTTCCAAGCTATTATTTTATTGAGGAAAGCATTAGCTAAGGTCATATTTACACAAGTCCATACACACATGTTGACTGCTGAGACTAAAACACCCTATCTAGTTATATAATCTGCAAGACACAGTACTTAATGCAAGCACCGCCACAGAAATCTGACTTTTACAGTGTGACAGTATACTTTATAGAGGATGACATCAGCATTGTGTTGTAGAGAAAATGATGTTGGAAATAGGGTCTGACATTGATGTGGACTGACCCTGTAGTGTAAAAGTTTCTCCAGGTTAATATTTTATTGAGGCCAGCAGTATTTCAATACATGCACAACTTGATTGCTGTGAGATACAAATCCTTAAATATCTAGTTACATAATCTACAGGTCATGGTACTTAATACAAGTTCCACCACAGAAGTCTGATTTCTGTATTGTGAGAGTGCAGTTTATAGAGGATGACATCAGACTTGTGTTGCAGAGAAGATACTATTGGGGGAAGGGTCTGACATTTACATGAACTCACCCTGCAGGGTAAACGCTTCCCCATACAGCAAATTTATGGAGTCTAGTACTAGCTAAGGTCATTATTTACATAAATGCATGTGCACACAAGTTGACTACTGTGAGATTAGAACTCCTTACCTACCTAATTAGACAGTCTAGAAAACACAGTACTTAACACACGCACCACCACAGAAGGCTGATCTTAAAAGTGTGAGACTGCATTTTATAGAGGATGACATCAGCATTGTGTTGCAGAGAAGATGATATTGAGAGATGGGTCTGACATTTGTGTAGACTCATCCTACAGTGTAAAAGTGTCTCTAGGCTACTAATTTTTGAGGCCAGCAGTATTTAAGGTCAAATTAATAAAACACCATACACACAAGTTGTTGCTGTGAGGCTAGAGCCCTCTGCCTATCTAGTTATGCAATCTAGAGGACACAGTATTTAATGCAAGTGCCACTGCAGAAGCTTGACTTTTGCAGTGTGTCAGTGCAGTGTATATAGGATTAGCATCTCATTCTGTGCCAGAGAAGATATTGTGTGGTTGAAGGATTTGTACAAATCTGTATTTGTTGATATGATGGAGTAAGTACAATCTTATTATCAATAATAAATACATACTGCTGATTTAGGCCAGCTATGCTGTCATTAATGTATATTGCAGAAATGAAAGTGAGATGTACCTGTGTTGTGTATACAAGACACACACACTCGTGAAACACAGGATGGACAATGAAGCATTCATGGATCATCAGTTTGTGATGATGGTGTGGAATCTTTAATGAATGGTACTGATATTAGCAATGGTATATGCTCATGCATGGGCAATGTGACCTGTCACTAACAAGCTCTACTTAATGTTCCAATGCATGAAGGATAAATAATGAAGTATGTGTGCAAAGGCTGTAAGTTGGTGTATATCATTTGGAAGTGTCAATGCTGCAGTGCAGACATAACTGTCCAGAATGAAGTGGTCAGTCACCACAAAGTTTACTACATTTCACAATTTCCATGTAATGAAATAATATAATCCAGTAACAATACTTCTTTCTTTCAAAATGTCTTTTTAAAGTGCAATGCTGATAAATGTATTTGCATGGATGTTGGTAAAGTGTTACCACATGTGAAATTATACTCTAATGTGTTGAACTTGGAGTTTGAAGTGTCAGTGTTTAGTGTTGTTCAGGGATGCTCCCTGCCAACCTTTGCACAAAGACGTATCAGAGAGGAAACATTGTGATTCTGATTACATCTACAACAGATCTATGTTATCTTAACATTTTGCATACATATGCTCCCCATGCTGTATTATAGCTTTTCATGTTAGGACCAAAGCTCAATTAAAAAATGAAGCATGCTTGCATTTCTATTTGCATGACATTTGATGGAGACCAAATATCAGAAAGAAGTAAATAGTTTAATTGGGTTAGCCTTCAATAAAGCAAACAGGCATAGCAGCAATGGGTAGTTGTCAGCACTCTGGACAGTACTTAGTGTAGAAAATCCACCTATCAACCTAACTTTCTCTGTGGCACAAGGTGTGAGCACAATGAACTAAATAACAAAGTAGAATTGAAGCAGGGCTTCACTCCAGTATGCCAGTCATTTTACAAAGGGTGTTAACATTTGATTATCATAATTAATTTTGATCATGACTTTAAGAATACATAGGAATGACTATCAAAAATATGTTGCCTGGCCAAATTATGCCAGTAATGGCTACTGAAATAATCCTTTATACTTACTACATATGAGACATCTTTCAAGGGAAGCCACAAGTTAATTAGGTGTACAATGCAGTGTAAGGCACAAACTCACCACATTTTGCAGTGACGCTTGACATGCCTTTTAGCATCACATACTACACTTGGTCATTGCCAGACCTCAAGCAAATGCTAATGACTATAACGGATAAAAGAGAAGTGGGTTAGACAGATACATACACAACACATTCAGTGCAAGGACACTTTTAAAACAGGCAGTAATTTTTCACCACTATCATACCACAAAGGAGTTCTTACTTCACCCATGACAAAATCACACCTTTGAATGAGCAGTGATAACCTAATCAGCTAATGGAAGCTGCAGATTTTATTCTTCAGCAAAGTAATGGCAGTCTGAAAATGCTATAGCATGACATTTACATCCATCAGCCTAATGAATAGTCAACAGTACAAAGGGTGGGAGAGAAGGAGTGAAGACAGAGACAGATATACAAACACATATCAAAGGGTGTTGTTGTGGGCCATTAATGCACATCTTTATAGTGTGTCCTCATTATTCACCTGTCGTGCTTTGTATTATTAACTTATGGCTCTGGGGATCAAGAAGCTGTAGGAGAGGCAAACCATGATTAAGACATGAATAGAATAAGGGTGATTTACTAAACCTTCCTTATGGTCATGGTTGTGTTTGCAAATGCTTTTTACAAGATTATTCCAACTCTATTAATTAAAAGTCTTAACTGGATAAAATTTAAGCTGTGTGTCATGAAATGTTTCATAGAAGCAAAACATTACAGTAAAAAAATGTGACATACATCTGGAATCTACATTTTGATGCTATGGTGAAAATTGAAGCTTCATATAACTAACTGAAGTCAACACTCCACAAATGAAGTTGCCCTTTGTTATATCCAGTAGTCAAATAACTGTTAGAATAACTGTTTCCAATTATTTCCTTTACTCTGCTTTTACTCTGAGTTCTGATAGCACAGCATGTTTAAGAAACATTATATGAGGGCAAGTGGACTACTGCATGTAATGGCAACACATGACCAGGTTTTACTATATGACATAAACAGCTATTCACTATCATTTGGCATTGCTGTGAAATGCCATCATCCCTGCAAATGTTGAGAGAAAAAGAGTGAATGCTTTTTTATGGACCATTTCTGGCCATATGTGTTGTGTGTTTGTGTGTAATTCTTTTTTTTACCAGATGAAATGTGTGAAAAAAGTGGTTGATACGAAAGTGGTTAAATGTGGGGGGAAGCAGAGGGGAGGACACATAGAAAAGAATAGAGGAATTTGCAGGTGGGTAGTGTGAGAGAACCTTAGTTATCATCTTTTTCTCAACTTAAATGTAGAAGTGTAGGCAGAATTTGCTGACTTTGGAATGCCACCACACAAAGGGTAGGTGAGAACAACAGAATAATGTTGTGCAGCCAATTGTACCAAATTAAGTGTGCCAAAAAGACACATAGGTGAAGTGGAGAGCTATGTATGAGTCATTATTTTTTGTGGGACAGGTACTCATTTTTGTTTATTTTTTTTTACTTTCAAAGAGAGGGGGGCATTTGGAAAGAGGTTTAGGAATGTGAGGGTTAAGTAGGTAGCATAAGTAAGGAAGCAGGTACAAACATACAGGATAAACAAGACAGGGATGATGATGGACCCAAAATGTTGGGGGACACCATGATTGAGGATAGATAGGTGACATCAAAAGTGACCCCACATTAAGCCTGAGAATAGTGTGAATCTAGTCTTCACCCTCAAAACTATCATTACTGTCTCTTGTCACATTTTCCTGCATCAGTGCTCAACATGGCATCATCTTGGCAATATAATGAAGCACCTTTTCTACATGACCAGTTTAAGCACTGAGACCCCTTTCCATTATACCCGACACCAGCTCTCTCAGCTGTTGGCAGATGACAAAATCACCACAACCACCATTACTACTACTACTCCTGGAAGGTACTGGTGCATCAGCTGTGGGGTCAGAGCTACTTGATGCAGATGGAGCAGGTAGGGCAAAAGTTCTGGAGACAACACTCTCAGCTTGGGACCCTGAAGCGTGGGTTGTCAGTGCTGTAGAATTTGCTGATTCTGGAATGCCACCGCAAAAAAGGTAGACAAGAACAAAAGAATAATGTTGTACAGCCAATCATACTAAATTAAGTGTACCAAGAAGACACATAGGTGAAGTAGAGAGCTGTGTATGGGTAATTATTTTGTCTGGGACAGGTGCTCATTTTTATTTATCTATTTTTTACTTTCAAAGAGAGAGGAACATTGGGGAAGGGGTTTAGGAATGTGAGGGTCAAGTAGGTAGCATAAGTAAGGAAGCAAGCACAAACACACAGGACAAACAAGACAGGGATGATGATGGACCCAAAATGTTGGAGGACACCATGATTGAGGATAGATAGGTGGCATCAAAAGTGCCCCCATATTAAGCCTGAGAACAGTGAGAATCTAGTCTTCACGATCAAAACTACCATTACTGTCTCTTGTCACAGTTTCCTGTGTCAGTGCTTAACATGGCACCATCATGGCAATATGATGAAGCACCTTTTCTACATGACCAGTTTAAGCACTGAGACCTCTTTCCATTATACCCTCCACCAGCTCTCTCAGCTGTTGGCAGGTGACAAAATCACCACCACCACTGCTACTACTCCTCCACTACTACTAATCCTCCTACACCAGCTGTGGGGGCAGAGCTACTTGATGCAGATGGAGCAGGTAGGGTAGGGTAGGGGTTGAGGAGGCAGTAATGATAGCTTGGGACCCTGAAGTGCTGGTTGTTAATACTGCATCCTGTGGGGGGATGGCGGACCATTCCACAGTGGTTGGTCTGCCTCTCTGTGCTGCATGTATGTTTCTTTAAGCAGAAATATATGACAACAGAACATTTTTAAGCCATATAAAATATTCCCCACCAAAAAAAAGTAAAAATGTACCTCACAAGACATCTGCAGCAGCTGGAAAGGCCACAGAAGTACCTCACAAAGAGGATTATTGGACTCAAACAAATGCCCTACACTGACCGCCTCAAAAAACTCCAGCTTTACTCCATAGCATATCACCTACTCCGAGGTGATCTCTGCCTAACATATAAAGCTGTGTCAAACCCAGAGCTATTGGACATGCTACACCTAAAGAAATCCCAATCCCTCTGATCTACACACTCTAGGGACCTAAACCTTGTCACCACAATAAACAGGACATGCTGGAGGGATAGATTTCTATCCCAGAGACTTCCCATACTCTGGAACAGGCTACTCATCTATGTCAAGCAAAGTTCTTCATTAGCACTCTTCAAGAAAAATCTTTATGAGTGGATGGGAAATAGGAAATACACCCTGGGGATCACTTCTGTGTCTCTGCTCGACATTGGCACAGGAAAATAACTTTCTTGGGTGGTGTAAGCCAGGGAACCTTGTTGGCTAGGCTTACGTAGGCCCTTGGGCCAATAGCCTAGTACCTACCTATGAACCTATGAGAGAGAAGGGGTGGGGTGAAACAAAACAAGAGATAATTAGATCCATGGCATATCACATGACTAATTGCAGGAAATACACAGTTATGATTATCTAGTCTATACACCTTTGCCACGTACAGGTATGATAGGATGGTCTGATTCTGTTGAACCATTAATCTATTGCACTGCTATGATATCATTAATAAAACTATTTATTTCAGTATTGCCATATTGCATATAATTACAACAGTTATTAGGCTTACAGTAAGACTTGATGCATACATACCCCATGCCTCTCTGAGGCAGGTTAACCTTTCTAAGTGCACCTACCTTTTCACTACAATGTCTTCAGTGGTTGTACAATAGACAAGAAGAGAGATGAAAACAATTAAATGACAGTCTTGGCTGTGTCTTGCATTCTATATCATTTAATGCTGATGGGTCAGTATGCTTGCAAAACTGAGGAATATCAGCATTTTTAAACTCATCTCCTCCCATTGGCTAACAAGGTCCATCATGTACTGTTTCAGGTCACTGTAGTGGTGCTGACAATTCTCTCCAGTACATGGGATGCTAGTTACAATGGAGACAGCCTTGGCTAATCTGTTCCAAGCCTCAGTCTTATACTGAGACCCAGTATAGTCTCCCTATAGTAGCCTACCACTGTAATTCTTCATGAGGAGCACCACAAATATCCTGGACTGTTCAACATCCTACCTCTGTGCTCTGAATTTAACACCATCATCTCCCACACCAGCTATGCCTGCAGAATTCAAGCAACAACTTTGTGTCTGAATTGGTGCTAAATTCCACTCTAAGGTTTAACAGCTAATGTGCAAACATACACAACCATGCCATCTGCATTTGCTCAATGGAAAGCACAGAGATGCATTGGCATACAAAAAGGAATGCATTTTATCAAACAGCAATGAAGGTGTGACACATGGCAGTGAGATTTGCCATGTGTAATAGCCCAACCTATTCACACTTTTTCAGATGGTAAACAATGATATGCTTAATGGTTCGGCTTGCTATCCTTGGTGTTTTGGAGGCTAAATAGGATGACTTGGTACATAACTTTCTGAAATTACACACCATAAAAAGTTAGTTGCTCAATGCGGGAATCAATCATAAGGACAGAATAATGTATAAAATTCAAGGAAGTTGACGATTTCTCAGTGCTACAGTGAACATGCTTTCAGCTGTGTTCATTACAGATAAACTGCATTCAGTAGGAATAGAGATACCTCAGACAGGTTTGTGTGTGTGTAACTTTAGGAAGTCTAGTGAAATGCATTCCAACAAAAGAGTCAATGTTACTGTTTGTAAATGTATGTCAGATGGATAGACTTTCATTAACTTAGTAATAAAGGTTGGGGTATGATGCATACATACTTCACTACACATACCGTACTAAACACAGAGTTGGGCTATGTGAGGAGTGAAGATGATTTTAACTTAAGCATTCTGCCCATCATAGATATGAAAGTGCATTTTTAATTCATCATAATTATCCCACTTAAACAATTAGACACACATTCACCTGTGTTTCATAACTAAATCAGTAATTAGATATGCTACCTAGTAAAATGTATTTATCAAAGCATTAATGAGACATTTCTTGCAATTAATATAGTTATGACAGCCATTTGTATGTAGCATTACCTAAATAAAATGTTGTTAGAAATTGCATTCTGACACCATTTGTAAAAAAATAAGTATCTGAAATTGAACCCTGTGTATCATCTGCATTCCATCTCTAAAATCAGTGCACTTACACTTTGTGCCACAGTGACAGATGCACAGCACATGGATGTTCTCCACTCAGTACTGTTCAGAGTGCTGATGTCCACACATTGTTGCTAAGCTTGTTTGTGCTATGGAAGGCTGCCTAAATAAAATGTTTAACTTTTTTCCTTAAGCAGGTTATCTTGATTGTACACCATTCAGCAAACAGCAAATGCAGAAGGCAAGAAACAGAAAAAAAAAACCCTCTGAAGTTATGATGAAAGTAAGTCATAAATATTATAGCAATAATTGAAGAAATGGGTGTGGTATATTGAAGATTTACCCACAGTTGGTGTGGTTTAATCATGAGGGCAATGACCAAGTGGTTAAGCAAAGCCAACCATGGTTAAATCTTTAATATACCACACCACAGAGTCAGTTATTAATATTATACATTGACATTATTTAAGAAAAACATTATTTACTTTTCTTAAATAATGTCTTTGTATAATGGCGCAGTGGTGTTCTTCCATATTGTGTGTGGGGGGGAGCTGTACCCTATGGATAGTTTAGAAGTATGAGAGATGAGGAAAATGTAAGGAAAATCAGCCATGTTTCTTTAGTTTTGCAGAACATGCCTGATTTTTTCTTGTATTTTCTCTGCTCTTGTAAGTACCTATAAACTGTCTGGAGGTTACAGCTTTTATTCTTATTTTAAGAAATGTGGACTAAAAAATGAGGGGATAGGTAATGTTGCTTTTTTTGTATTGTCTAAAGGATAGAAAGTCTGAAACCAAAATGCATGTCATTAGTTAGTGACATCGTTCCTCATTGATTTGTCAGAAAATCAATAAATAATGACACACATTTCAGTTTCAGACTTCCTTTCCTTCAGACTAATGCATGTCTACACATAACAATAGGTAAAAAAAAGTCTGGCAACTCAGTTATACTTTAGCAGCTGGGCTTTTACCACTGGCATATTCTCAATTTACAATCGGAATGCTGGTTGGGCTGACCAATCAGCACGCTCATTTTTGAATGTTAATGACCATTCGTTCAATAATGAGTAATAATTTCCACTTTCCCCTTCACACATGATGGATTTGAACCCTAGACTACCTTGGTTATGCCATAGAAAGAGGTATGCATCGTGTGAACATCACTCACTCATTACAAATACTACACCGTGATGACAAAACTGTTTGTGCTAATGGAGATTACAGAAATGAAATTCTTTACTCTTTCCTTCACCTGTAAGCACTCTGCTAAGCAGTGCAGAAATTACACAGTCAAAAACCATATATAACAATTTATATTCCACACAAGCTGCATGTTTACATTTGCTGCAAACATTACAAGCAGCATGTGGCTACAAGCTTGATTCAAACTCTGCACCCACTTTCTTGGTCCTTTATATTCCTTTCATTACACTGTGTACTACTATGATATTTAGGTGAGATGTGGAATTCTTTCTCTTACTGCTGTTCAGAGTGACATTTAGGTGAGATGTGGAATTCCTTCCTTACTGCTGTTCAGAGTACTGTAGTAAAGCACACCTGTGCCACTCATAAATGTGCTACTAATGGCATAACAGATTACATTTCTCACTTTGTACCTTGGGCAGTGGACTTTCATTTATGGCTTCAAAATACTGCCATGCAAACCCGTGCAAATGAGGAGCACAGCAAAAATAAAAGTGTTAGCAGTATCAAATATCGGAATAATAATGAAAACAAGGATTGTGACGTTTTTTAGATCTGTGTGTGTTACAACCTGATCACATGCTCAGAAAATATGCATTAACTCCTTCAGCCAGCTCACTATCTGGATGTGAGCCCTCAATCCAATGCAGTAACGACACATACTCAGTGGTTTCTTATCCCTCTTTTCTACCAACACAGGGTTAGAGTAGCAGTCAGGCAATGTAGACACCATACAGATCTGACTTAAAAGACCATCAAATTATAAGTCTAGCAGTAGAAAGATTGGAAATTTTTTTAATAATTTTTATTGATTTTACAAACTTGCTGTAATTGACAATTATGTGATATGAACATTTGTCATCATGTAAGAGAAAGTTAAATCTGGGCATGATTCCATAAAGCCAGTGTGGTGAATGCAAATTGCCTCCCCCATCTTGCTCTCATTACACCTTCAAATAAAATCAACCCTGAGCATGGGTGACATCATCCCAGGGAGTTGGATATATTCTATTTAATATCTAGCAATGTTGATGTATTAGCTTGAATGGGGGGGGGGGGGCTGCTGCACCCAGGCAAGGGAATAACATTCAGTAACATTCTCTGTTAATGAATCTTATTACCTGTTCTGAGTCCAGTGCCATAACTGCCTGAGACTTGATAAGGCTTTAAAATCTGACAGAAAGTCTTAGGTTCAGCTGCTCCAGCTGTATGATGGACATGGTATTATAGGATCATATCCTCATGAGTGTGCACTAGACTGTGGACCACTGTGACTTTTTTAAGCCTAACTGTGCACTCTGAATTTCTGACAAGTTCTGGTACACTTTATAGTGTAAGCAGTAGCTTGGGAGATGAAACATTTACAAGAAAGGGCCTAGGAGATGAAACATTTACAGGATGCCTGTTTCCAGTAATGGGTGGTAGACCAGGGGGTGAATTTCTAGTTCCCCATCTAGTTGTTCAAGTTACACTTGAATTTCTTTAAGGAGGAACTCTGCTTCACATGGATAGGGAACTTGTTCCAGAGAAGGGATAGTCTTTGGGATACATACCTGCCTTTCTAGCAGGACCTATGTATATGACAGACAAGGTTTAAGTCATTAGAATGGGTAATTCTGGTGCTGCTTGTTTTGTAGATAAGACAGTTCATCAGAATGAGGTCCAACAATGCTTTGTATGCTTAACAGGCTGGAGGATGCAGAATACAGGGATAGGACTTTGAGGCTGTCTGCACAGGATATGTTATTTATACCATGTATTCTTATAATGAGGAACCTTTTGGATATTCCAGTTGCTGTATGTACCGGATTTGGTACATAACAAATATGGCAATGCACTCAGTCATAGGTATGACTGCTAAATACAGTGGAACAATGACCTCCTTGGACCCAGATGCCAAACCTTTGTTTATAGGTTGCACAACATAGAATGATTTCCTCACTACTGTTGACACATACATGGTTATCAATGATTATACCATGACTCTCCATTAATATTCCAAAACATGCACGCTGATTGGCCAGCGTGCACGTTGTAAATCAACTTATACTAATGGAAAAAGGTCCGGTCACCTGGACATTTTCCATTAGTATAAGTCTCTTTTAAAACACTGTCTCGCTATGTTAAAAGAGTTTAACATAGTGACACATGTTTAAAAAAAGCAACGGAGATCTCCGTTGCTTTTTTTAAAGCTGTCTTGCTATGTTAAACTCCTTTAACATAGCGACACAGTGTGTAAAAAGCAACGGAGATCTTGCTTTCTCCGTTGCTTTTTTTTTAAACCTGTCTCGCTATGTTAAATGGGTTTAACATAGCGAGACAGCTTTAAAATAAGCAACGGAGATCTCCGTTGCTTTTGGTCACAGCTCTGATGTACTAAGTAGGCATGCGCAGTACATCAGAACTGCCACGGATACCAGACAGCTGCGGAAGGGCAGCAAAGAGGCATTATACAATGCCATTATTTAAGAAAAGTAATTATTTCTTTTCTTAAATAATGTCATAGTATAATAGCAATAACCCACTTCTGGGTGTGGGTAATGCGGGATTTACCCACGGTTGTCTTTGTTTGGTCCCGAGGGCGACCATGCCAACCGTGGGTAAATCCCGCATTACCCACACCCAGGCATGGGTTATTGCTATACTAGATTATTTTATACATATGTACCCAAGTTCCTGACCACTGGAAGGTTTCTTAGAGGTGTGTTGTCAATATGGTAGTTATCAGGGTGGCTAACTCTTGAAGGATACTGTTATACATTTCTTGGCATTAAGTTTTAATCAATGGCTCTACCACCAGTAATTTGTCTGTGTCAGTTCTGTGACTGCTTCTAATTTGCAGTTGTCTCATCCAGAGACTCTTGATGATGGACTTGACTTCAGAGAAGCATATGACAAAAATTACTGATCCCAGGACTGTTCCTTGTCAGACTCCAGTGGTCAGTTGCTTCTTTGTAGAGCAAAACTCCCTAATTATAACTTTCAGCATCCTCTCTCTGAACCAGCTTCCTATCCACTGGGTGACACAAGGGTTTACACCTAACCTCTTGAGTTTGTTTACAATGCCCAAGTGGGATATTGTGCCAAATGTCTGGGTCAGGTCAAAGTAGGCAGTGTGAATCATTTTGTTGTCATCCACCAGGTTGAGTAGGCATGACCTGTACTTCATAAAACCAAACTGGGTTGGGTCTGTTGTCTGGAGGTTTCCTGTGTCATCACTGATCATCTCCATGATAACTCTTTCCATGGCTTTACAAATGAAACTACTGAGACCTATGAGTTTGTAGTTTCTGGGATCCGTACATGGCCCACCTCTGTGCAGAAGGATGATGGCTTTCATTCTTCATTCCAGAGATATAAAGCCTGTTTGGAGGCTGTGGTTAAAGAGTGATTTCAGAGGGCAAGATAAGTCATGTTTCATGCTATTTAGAAGGCAGCCTGGGATATAGTTTGACCCCATCAATGCAGTGTTCTTGACCATAGAGAGAGCACTGAGGACCTGTTCCCTAGTAATAGTTGGAGGTGTTATGTGTGAATGTATTTTCTGATGGGAGGCTAGATGGGAGAGAGAAGTACAGTTAAAACTGGATTTGTCTGCCAATAGGTTTTCTTTACCTTCTGGTTCAGTGTAGGTGGTTCCAGTAACAAAGAGCTCTGCACATAATTGTGTATTGCATTTGAGGCTGGGCACATATAAAAATGCCTTTTGGTTGTCCTTGGCCCAAGAGACCAGGTTTACCTCAAATTTGGTCCATTACCAAAAGTGGAAAATTCAAAAAGCAACTAAAATTCATCTCCAACATGCATGGATCTAAATTTGTCAGGAAATTACCTAATACATTTTTCTTCTCTCAATTAATATATCTGCCTGGTATCTACCTAAACTGTCTACATATATTACTCTTTCTGTAGTTAGTGCCTATGCTATTAAATGCATCTTTGTTGTACTATGTCATGACGTTACTCTGATTATTTTATGTTTATTTTAGGCATTGCTACATTCCTTGTAAATAACTTAATGTTAACCAAATTTCTCAAACATATTGCTACTGCATTCTCAAAATACTGTACTTTTGCCTTGTATGTAATTGTATTGTATATTTCTCTCTGTTTTTATGCTAAGTATCTTACAACTTGAATTTCTAGTTTTTTTCTTATTTTTTTTAATTACTTTCCTGGAGCTTTCCTCCTTGGCTCTCTGGGCCCATTCGGACTAACCCAGTTAACAAATGTAAAAATAAATAAATTTGGCTTTAGTAGATGTTATTTGTCCTCCAAGATCTTGTCTGCAATACCAGGTCGGACATACAATTGCCTCGGCCAATTAAATAGGCTGTCCAGAGCAAGAGCTCCACTTGTAGAACAACTTGTAAATGTAGGCTGGAGGGGCAGCCTAGCGTAGCACTCATGTCTACATTCACATCATGCAGGAAGAAAGAAAAGCATGCTGAGCCACAGTGCCACAAGGCAAATCAATGTGTTTTCAGATATAAATGAATGTGAGATGTCCCCAAAGGAGTTCAAGACAGCTTGCAGCAAACACAACCACTCATGTCTGTAGACTCAGGCCATACCTTTCAACCTTCTATCTCAAAAATGTGGAACATTACTGCTCATAACGTGGAGAAATTTGGCAGGTTATGCCAATCCCAGTAAAAACAAGCATGTCTGAGCCTAGATGTAATGGCCTACTTGACAGCCCAACCGCACATGGCTGATATCATAGGGGAGTTTTAGCCAGTTGCTAGTCACATACTAGGACATGTCCTGGCAGTCATGAGCAGCAAGTCTGATGAATGCATCTGCTTTACATCAATGCCTTGTGAGTAGTAGGCTGCCATGGAATACCTCTTTACCATATGGAATTCTCCCTGTGCCTTTGGTGCAATTATTGCATCCAAGTACCAATCAAAACCTTCTGGAGAGAGTACAGAACTGTACTTCTACAGAAAGAGGTGACATATCTCAGTTTTTCAGGTAGTGCACTCAGCAAAATACCTCTACATTAACCTGATGGCAACACACCCTGGTAATGTGCAAAATGCAGCTATGTGGAGAAAACTCTCCTAAGAGTATTGTTTGATGAAGGTGAGATCCCTGATAGGCTAGTACTTGGTAAGTATACCTGCATATAGCAAAGATATATTGTACTTCTATACTATTGTGCTATGCAACCATGCTAATATTGCTGTCCTTTTTATACAAAGAGGTGATGGATGTTGTCCACTGGAGCCCTGACTCATGCCACCATTCAGAACTTGATTTATACCTACTGAGGATACATTTAGTAGAGCACACGCCACTGTGTGGAACACCACTGAGAAATTGCTTGGTATGCTGAAATCATGATTCATATGGCTGGACACTTTGGGAGTGCACTCCAGTATGCACTACAAAAGGCTGTACAAATGGTTATCATTTGTGTCATACTGCACATTATGATCACATCCACACATAGTGACTTCTCAGCCCTAGGTGTGGGTGATCTACCCATGAACCCCATACATCTGAAGAGGTGCTATTACTTGCTTCATAAGATGATCAGAACACAAGGGACACAACATCCTTTCATGAGCAATGAAGGCTGCTGCTGTATATGCTGACTCAGTCAACATGGCAGTGTCTAGCTCAGAACTTTGAGTCATGATGTGTCAGGTGTACATATGTATAAAGAGCAACATGTGATGTGTAGTCATTGCTGATGGAATACCAGCACACACATGACAGCCACAGTAATCCATTTGTGCCTTGCACATAGGGAACATTATACATACCATACATGTATGTAGGCTGTGTCTTGCATCAGTATTTACATACCATTTGATAATAATTAGAAAGAGATATGTGAGGATACCTGTAGGGAAGTACACAATTGCTGTATAATATGGAAGGTGGTATAGGCCCGACAACTACTGCAGATGTAGTTGTATGTGTATTTCTCACATATGGTCAGTGCCATGATAATAGATGACAAGATACATTCACTGCATAAGTGGACTGCAATGTTTGTATGTGTTACAGTGTGGGTAAGAGTTTGGCTGTGTGGGTGTTGGTAGGAAGAAGTAGCTGACCACAACAAAAAGGATGCAGAACTTAATCCACAGGGTACACATCCAATGTGCTGTGGCTGAATTAATACCTTACTGTGGGTTGCACAATGTGCCAAGGCAACATCCAAAATGAGCAGACATCCTCCAAAACATGTGCCATACAAAATATAACAGTGACAGAAAATGCACATAACATCCCTTCAAGAAATTCCATGGCCTCTAAAATGAGTATATAATGGGCTGTCACTGAGAAACCTGAATGACAGTTGATGGTGCACTTGTACGTATAATCGCAGTATCAAAAAACAATGCAAAGCCATCTTTTGAGGAAAACTAAGTTGGATTAGCAGGACACTGTGCATATTGGGATTATGTATGGCAGCATGTAGAGTCATATGTCACTGAGATTGTCAGTTGGGTAACTGGGTGCTGTTAGACTGTGGGGTGCTTGTGTTATAGTCATGTGTGATCTGCTTATCATCAGTACCTTCAGAAGAACATGCCATGGCAAACACAGGTATGCTGTTGAATTATACCTGTGCAACCAGTTGTGGCAGGCAATAAATACATGTTCATCACTAATGACATACATAATAATGCTTATAACATGGCTGTATGTGATGCATAAAAAAATGCAATTGTAGCAATGTTAAACATACCGGTCATAAAATCATTTATACTACAACATCATATGTGCACTACTTTGCCATGACAGCATATAATGCACTATCAAACCTGTGAACAAATCTATGTGACATTTTAAATGCAGTGATATGATTTAACTAAAGTAATACACAATTATTATTACTTTGGCATCGGACTTGTCAAAGACCACTAGCAGGCACAGTGTGTTGTGATCAGCATGGAGATCATTATTGCCACTGGTGCAAGGAGACACAACACACACACTCTGTAATATTTGCAGTTGCAAGACTAGAGTAGACAAGCTCATCTTGGCTGATTGCTTACATGGTGGTCCTGGCCTACCCTGCCATGTGAAGAAACCTTTGGCCCATGATGTTGTACTGCAGATCTGGTGATGGTGCTCTGTGTAGTTTGGAACACAGTAGGGGTCTGTGTCAATAGTATACTAGGTAACATTTCAACATTGGTTTGAGCATAGAGACTCACAGCTGTATGTGCACATTGCAGCATAGGGGCCATGGAAGAATGTGTGTCATGGGTAGGATTAGCAAGAGAAGGTCTCTCTTTACCACATGGTGGATACTGATAATACAGGAGAGTTCATGGATCATCTTGCTTTTACAATGGCATTGCTCAAGCACAGCTGAGACAAGCTGCTCTGCAGAGTATGCAATTGATGCCACTCTGTCTTAATGCTCAGTTCTCCTGACTCTCTAGCAACACATAGATGAGGTGTGATACATGGTCAGTTGCACGAGAAAGTGAACACAGTGTCCTGATGGTTCTTTGACTGATCATGTACTGGTAACAGCAGGTGCACACATTATGATATATGTCTATGCACCCTCACCTGAGCATGTGCTGTCCTACAGATTTATGCTGTCCATTATGGAGCTATTTTGCTACCATTGAAAGAACTATATGCAAACAGTTGACCAGGGTCTTCTTCTTGACCAGTAGCTGATCCTCTACTACCAAAAAACTGGGTAGGTTCACATTTGGAGGAAATATCTTGGGCTGCATGATAGTTATTATTGGGACTAAACAAAGTAAGCCCAAGTGTCATGTCCTTTGTGCATTGGCTGTGTGACTCTCTGCACCACTTCAAATCCTGTATCAAGATCAGTGAATTAGTCCAGAGAGGAACCAAGAAGTGGAATAGCTGCAAGCACAGAGACAAAAAAAATTACAAGCACACATTACACATGTTCATATAAGAGGTTTTAAAGTACAATGACACTAATGTTTGACACACATGAACTCTATAGTGCAAAACATTAGATTGCTTAATGAAAGAATTACCTTAGAATCTAGTTAATTTGACTTCAATGACATATTTTGGTACACACCATCTCTCACAGGATGCTAGAAAAAACTGTGTCTGTTGACAGTGGAAATATAGGCCAACCCTATGAAATCAAGCCATTGTATGCAGAAGCTGACACATTTAGCAACATGAAAGACCATACTGCTGCATCAGCACTGACATTCCCTCAGAGTCCTATTATGCCTTCACAGCACTGACCATGCTGACAAAATAATTTCATGCCCTGTACCTGTAGACTGTATCATCTGTTCTTCCCTGCAGATTTCTGGCTTGCTCCCATAGGGTTTTAGCAATTATTTCATTTTTCAAAGGAGATGTTTCCTTCCTGGGGTGTGATGGACTCATTAATAACATACACAAGTGTATGTCTTAAAGAGTTTGAATGCCATGTGTGGTATATTTACACTTTGCACATTTGAAGGATAAAGCAAGAATGAATGCACAGGATATACAATGTAATTTCACTTCATGGGAGATATACCTTGTATGCTACACTTGAAGGAGTGGGCAGCGACACTTTAGCAATATGGATACTATGTACTAGCACTAGATAACACATGACATGATAAACTATATGTAAAGAATAACACACCCATACATGAGTACCACACCATCACAGGTGCAGCAGATGTGATCCATACTCAAATTGTGATATCGTACATCCTACAAGACCATCAATTAAACTGCTGCACTGTGGTGCTGCAGACATACTTCATGAGGAATGGATATAAACTTTGTACCTATATAAGTAATAAGTGAATCATCTCTGACAACTGTCACCCTGTTATATTGCAAGGAAATGAGGAGCAGGAGTACACTTCCAATATATGATTAAAAAAGGAAAAAAGTAGGTGCACACTTCTGGACAGATATGTTGCAAATATTTGCACAATGCACTGAAAACGTTTGTGGACAAATTGCAGATGCTTTCATCCTTTTCCTTTATTTCAGGCGATCAGAACCATAACAGATAAAGAACAGCATTACACAGCAGTAATCTTCTTTTGCAATCACTTATAAACACTAATCAAAAGTAGCCATAACGCAGTATCACATAAATAATTATATGCTGTGACTTTTACTTTATGGAGTAAACAAATATGCATTCAGACATACCTATGAATTATGTCAGAATTTGAAACAAACTACATAAATTCATGAGTACAATGAATATGTACAAGACACCAACAAGGAAAGTAGAATTAGTAAGAGGCATAACTCTGAAAAATTCACTACTTCCAAAGACAGCCTAGGAAAAAGCACTGTTAATAGTTGTTTTCAGTATGAATGGATGGACAGTCATAAATATCCATTTGGATTGGCCCCATCAAACCCTCAGTGAAAGGGGTCAAAACTATGAATACATTAGTTATGCCAATGGTCACCTAGGATCTGGGATATTGTGGCTAGGCTACTAATGGTCATCTAGATGAACAGCCTTTTACTGACCATTGAATATATGAACTTATGAACATTTGATGCTCAACATAATTAATGCATGCTTCAGCATAATGTGCAGATTTTGGCATAAGTATCATACTCATTGCATTCTAGGGATAATTACTAAGGTTATCCCAGCTACAGAGGATGTATATGATATGTACCATAAACACTGCTCATCTAAGTATCTACAACTCATTGCATTCTAGGGGTAATTACTATTGTTATCCCAGTTGCGGAGGATGCATATGATGTGTGTCATATGCATTCTCACATCTAAGTATCTACCACTCACTGCATTCTAGGGAAATTTTATGTATTTATTTATTTAGTTATTTATGTATTTACTTATGTATTTATTTATGTATTTCAGTTTGATAACCGGGGCCTAAAAAGAGACTGTTTTCAGTGGAGGCCCGGGAAAAATCTCCAGTAACAATGGCAAACATATTAGCATATACATATTTAAAGCAAAGAAGTCATACAGCTTTATGCAGCATTCTACAGTAAAAAAAAATCTGCATTCTACAATAATAATAAAATCTAGCAACTGTACAGTCTGAGTCATTAACAGTGAATTGCAACTGAAATTTTACATTCCACAATAATAGTAGTAAAAATCTAGCAACAGAGCAGTCCAAGGGTCATAAACAGTGAATTTACATTTGAGGATGAGAAATTGTTGATAATAAATTATTAACAAAATTTGGAGGTTAAGGAGGAAGGCAAATGATGTGAGTGCAGAGATCATGTACAGAGTTAGAAGGTGGGTTTTGATACAGGAGGGTCCTATGTGGGGAAGTAGCAAGGGCATTCCTACTTTGAAGATAGGTGAGAATGGAGGAGAGATTTAACGTTAGAGTGGTTATGAGTATTTCAATGGGAGGGAGAATGAGCGTTCCATAGTTTAGCTAAGGAGCAGGATAACAGAGAGTGTCCGGGTGGTCATAAAGGTTTGCAGATTTTGAGCACGTTCTGATTTTCTGACCTAAGTGAGTGATTAGGAATATAGCGGTTAAGGAGGTGGAGAGATAGGGACAGAATGATGGGTTAAATATGAGCTTATGGGCAGTGGTGAGTAAGGTTTTTGGTGTGCTTGTGTTGTGTGTGTGTTTTTCAGAAAAGGTATTTGTTTTGTTTAGTTGATTGTGGGGATTGTGGTTTGTCGGGCATGTGAAGTTTCATGCTTTTAAACTGTCGGTCATCTCAGTTGTCGATCTTCCGGTCTCGGTGTTCTCGTCGTCGGTGTTTTAGGGTGTCGGTGTTTTCAAGTAGACCCATATATATATATATATATATATATATATATGTATATATATATATATATATATATATATATATATATATATATATATATATATATATACACAGTCAAGTCCACATTGCTGTGTATTTCACATTGGCTTTGACACTCACCTGTACCATGTGACATAAAACTGGGAATTAAATTTAGCAACTAGAACTGTCTCTGTAAAATGTTTGACTTGTGGAATGTCTGGAACATATTTTGGAATGGCATCAGAATTTTGAACACACACTCTGACATGGAAATGGTGACTGATTCATTCTTAGATGTGAAATTTGAATCACAGAAACAGTGTTGTGAGGGTGAGGATGGTTCTGATACAGGAAGAAAATGTTTCTGGTTCCTCTTATATTCTACACCTTCTGAGTCTACCAAGTAGGAACTTGGCTTGGCACAGATGCCTATAATCTGTCTAATTCGATCAAAACCTTTTGTTGTCTGGATTCGTGCCATCTCTCCTTCCCTCACCGGACAAAGTAATCTGCTCGATCTGTCGTAACTAGATTTCTGGATATTATACTTCTTAACTAATTGAGCCTTGATGGTTTTACTGTTCTTAGGTTTAGGCTTCAATAAACTGGAAGTAATGGGTAGCATAGTTCTAGTTTGCCTGGAAAGTAGTCTTTGAGCAGGTGAGCTAACAATATCATCACAGGGTATGTTTGTGAGATTAAGCAAATTTAAGACCACATCAGTATTGTCACACTTTGACCTCTCATGTTACTGCTTCACACTCTGTACTGCATGTTCAGCTAGACCATTTGACTGAGAATATTCAGGGCTACTAGTGACATGTACAAAGTCCCATTCTTTTGCAAATTTCTGAAATAACTGGCTAGTAAATTGAGTGCCATTGTCAGAAAGAAGTTTGTGTGGACTACCATGAGCTGAGAAATGAAGTCTCAGCTTAGAAATAACAACAGTGGATGTTAGGTTAGGTAGTACATCAATCTCAAACCAATTTGAATAAAACTAAGTAGTGTTGATTGTTCACTCAAAGATATCATCTGCAGCTGTTGACCACAGTAGTTCAGGTACTGGACTTAGTTCAAGTGGTTCTCTTTGCAAATGCAGTCCAGTACTATTTTATAATGAACAAGATGAAAGTTCGTTATCAATGTCTTTTGGTAATGACGGCCAAAATACTAATTCTCTCCTTCGTCTCTTAGTGGATGAGAACCTGGATGACCAAAAGGCAAAATCTGGATATATTTTTGTTGTAAGGAAGCAGGAACAACAATTTTAGGACCTTTGAAAATAATGCCATCTTCCATGAACAATTCATCTCTGTAAGGAAAATAAGTTTGCACTTCAGGTGGTACGCTAGTTTGCTTTGATGGCCATCCAACATTAATGTAGCGAGTGAGCTTCTGCAAAATTGGATCAGTCTGGCTGTGTTCTCTCAATTCATCAAGTCTGGTGGTAGAAAAATTACACACTGCCATCACTTCAAAGTCAAAATTCTCTTTATCAAGTTGCTCTGTCATATTTATGAGCAATCAGGATAAGGTATCAGCCAAATAATGCAATTTGCCTTTCATGTAGACCATTTTAAAATTGTACTTTTGCAATTTAAGCATCGTTCTTTGTAATCTCACCGGAGTGGAATGCATAGGCGTCTTTAGAATAGTAACTAGAGGTTGGTGTTCAGTTTCAATCTGAATAGCTCAACCATAAATATAATCATGAAACTTAGAACATGCCACTACTATGGCCAAAAGTTCCTTTTCAATCTGAGCATACTGCATCTCAGTTTGGGTTAGTGTTCTCGATGCACTGTCTACTGGTCTGCCCTCTTGAAGTATAACTGTGCCAAGACCAAATTTTGAAGCATCACAGGAACGAGTAACTGGTTTGTTTACATCATAGTTTCTTAATGTAGATGGGGTGGTACTTTTCTGCTGAAGGTCTACAAATGCCTTCTGATGTTGTCCCAACCATGACCATACAACATTTTTGCATGTTAGCACTTTTAAAGGTGCTGTCAACTCACTTGAGTCTGGTATAAACTTGGCCTAAATAGTTGACCGTGCCTAGAAAATGTTGTAGAGATTACATTTCAAGAATAGCTGATTGCTTGGTCAGCTCCATACCTCTCAACCTGGAAACATCAAAGATCTGGACAAAGGCCCATGAAAAATAGTATGATGATTAACATAACATTTGCATACATAATTATGTAACCCCCCTCCAGTTAAATTGTGGGATACCAACTGTGGGATACCAACTTTCAAAAGCAAACTGAAGAACAGACAACCAAAATATGGCCACAACAGTAATTGTAACATCATATAAAAAAGAACTGTCCAATCTATTATATACAATAGGTACAAATCTGTATGATGATTAACATAACATTTACATACATAATTATGTAACCCCCTCAAGTGAAATTGTGGGATACTAACTTTCAAAAGCAAACTGAAAACAGACAACCAAAATATGTTCACATCAGTAATTGTAACATCATATATAAAAGAACTGTGCACTCTACTAATCTTAATAGAACCATGACAATCATAGGTTCATAGGTTCATAGGTAGGCACTAGGCTATTGACCCTAGGGCCTATACAAGCCTAGCCAAAAATGTACCCTGGCTTTTGCCACCCAAGAAAATTATTTTCCTGTGCCCTGTCGAGCAGAGCCACAGAGGTGATCCCCGGGGTGAATTTCCTATTTCCCATCCAATCATCAAGACTTTTATTGAAGAGTGTTAATGAGGAGCTTTGTTTGATATAGATAGGTAGTTTGTTCCAGAGTATGGGAAGTCTCTGTTACAGGAATCTATCCCTCCAGCGTGTTCTGTTTATTGTGGTGACAAGGTTTAGGTCCCTAGAGCATGTTGCTCGGAGGGATTGGGATTTCTTTAAGTGGAGCATGTCCAACAGCTCTGGGTTTGACATAGCTTTGTATGTTAGGCAGAGATCGCCTCTGAGTAGGCGATATGCGACGGAGTAAAGCTGGAGTTTTTTTGAGACGGTCTGTGTAGGGCATCTGTTTGAGGCCAGTAATCCTCTTTGTGAGGTATTTAATCTTTAGACAATGTTCACAGTGAACATTGGCTAAAGATGACTGTCACTGTTGATGTGACAACCTGACCCTATCTGCAAATATGAGAAAAAGAGGTTGTGGATTGATTAATACTAGCTCAGTCGCTTCACAAATGTTGGCTACAGCAAGAAAGTGATCAAAATGCAGCATTCATTTTCTCACTTTTTAGGAGTCTAACTGACACTGCAAGATAACTTTGACCTTCCAATAATGACATTGTATCACTGAGAAATATTGTTGTGTGTCTGTAAAATGTAAACACAAAAACAAATATTAACATGATATCAAGGTATTTAGTGAGAATCTAAGAGAGAAATGTTATGAAACAGGATGGAATCTTTTACAGTTTAAGTCTTTAATTGTTTAACTTTACATTTACCATTCTTTGTATATACCTGTAGATTAGATAATAAACATAACTCAAGCTTTTGACTGCTTTAACTAAAATATTAACAAGACCCCCCCTAATACTGTAAGTGAATATTGACAACATATTTTTATGTCTCCCACAACTGGTTTTCATACCATGGCCTCAATAAAATATAGCTGTCCAAGGCCAGTTTTCTAAATATGAATGTAAATGGCAAACTATTAACAACAAGTGAAAAAAATACATTACTACTGTAGGGTATTGTAGATTTGACAACAGTATTACAATTTTACTGAGGGTAATTTTCCTAGTAATGAGGTACACTTGAGAGCAAGAGGTCATACACGTAAAGGTGATTCTGCTTACTTAATGCAATGACTGCACCAGCACAAAACAATTAATCCTTCTACCAGCCTTTCCTGAACTCTGAAATCAGTGTCACTTACTTCATCAACCAATACTCCAGACTCATTTTATTTATTTATTTATTTAACATTTGTTAACTGGGAAAGTCTGACTTGGAACATGCCAATTTTCAGTGGAGGCCCATGGATAAACGCTCCAGACGCATGCCTTTGTAATGTGGCAGGAAACAGGAGCACCTGGAGGAAACCCACGCAAATGCAGGGAGGACATGCAGACTCCGCAAAGAAAGCACCCATACCTCATCAGTATTGCAATGTTCATGCACAACTCTCAACCCTTTCAGCTCGTAAATGTTGAGCACAGCATTGTTGCATCTCATAATGTGGAACAAATGGCAAATGTGGAACACTTGACACCTACTAAGTTCATACTTGCAAGATGTACATGCATAGGTTGGCAACATATTTCATTAAATAACTGAACCACACCTGGGCTAGAACACTAAAATAAAAATAAAAAAACACCATTTGGATACAGTTCTAAAACCATAAGAATGTAAGCAGCCAAACAGAGCTGAACTCTAAATTAGCATTTTCATTCCTTTATTTGTATTTCAACAGAACTTCATCAAAAAATTTTTAAAAATTAGAGTTCGGTTCTGTCTGTCTGGTCTGTCTGCTTACAGTCTTAAGGTTTTAGAAATCTATCCAGTGTTTATATATATATTTATATATATATATATATATATATATATATATATATATATATATATATATATATACAACTGTATTTTATATCATTCAGAAAAATAAATCTGTGGCTTGTATACGTGCTGCAGCCTAGCTCTAGCGACAGCTGGATATCATAAGAATAAATGCAAGTGCAGGTCACAACACTTCCAAGTGGGAAAAAGTACTTTGCTATTTGAACTAGTGGAGTGCTGGCTGTTTACACAGAAGTAAAATCCACACATATTTTAAAGCATGGAAGGTTAAACAGTCTTCTCCTTAACTGTGTCGGGTACTTAGGATGGGTATCATTCTGTGTGTGGTGAAGGAACAAATGGTGCATGAGCATGACTTTGTAAATATTTAACTTAAATATACAACATAACACACAGTTCTTTAACTTATTAATTTATATTTCTTCACTTGTACATTAGAAATTTAGAATTGTAATATGTAGTGATGATAATACCTTTTGTTGGATTAATTTAGTTCAGCTGAGTCGTAGCTGCAAAGTGAGCTGAACCAAAGTAATCTCTCTGTGCCTCCTGCTCTTCCAGTTTCTGTGTTTGAAAATTCTAAGTGGCCTTTTCTTATCAAAGGAGTCTTCCATTCCATGCTGCACTGACACAAGTGTCAGAAATATACACATTGGTTTAAAATGGTGCCTCAGCAGAATGGCAGCTTTAAACAGAACTGAAGTTTTTTATTTTTTATTTTATCTCACGTCTCCAAGTGTCTAAGACAGTCATCACACTCACCCCTGTACACTGGTGATGCATGGTGATGTCATCAACAAATTTAAAGTGATATTATAATAATGATGTTTGTCTTTTCGGCATTTCCCGGTTAGGGTTCACCACAGCAGAACTCCGGAAATGGTGGCTCAGCAGAATGGCAGCTGAAGTTTTTTTTTTTTTATTTTATCTCACGTTTCCAAGTGTCTAAGACAGTCATCACACTCACCCCTGTACACTGGTGATGCATGGTGATGTCATCAACAAATTTAAAGTGATATTATAATAATGATGTTTGTCTTTTTGGCATTTCCCGGTTAGGGGTCACCACAGTGGAACTCCGGTCCGTTAATGATTGGCAGTTGATTTTTATGGTGCTGAGTTGCCAGCCCGATGCCCAACCTTCAGTGAAGGCACGCCTATTCACGCATGTCTTTCGGAGGCCACTCAACCGTGGGGAGGACATGCAGACTCCACACAGAAGGCACTCCAGCCGAGAATCGAACAGGAGAACCTCTTGCTGTGAGGCAACAACACTACCGCTGTACCACCGCAGATTGATATTATAATAATGATAATAAAAAAAAGAAAAACATAAATTAAAGGAGCCACTTGGGAATTTGTGACACCCCATTATTTTGCTCTCAAAACCGGTAAATGCCAAGGAACTTGGTACAGTTGAGAGTATGGTCAGGTCTGGTCTCAAGCCTATACTTGTGAACACATGTTCTACGTATGTAACTTCTGGAAGTTTGAATTTGCACTTCAGAGAATTGAGCTTCAAGTTTACTTCATGTGGTCTATCTAGAACTTTCTGTCATGCTCTGCTTCACCATTGCCTCCAACTACATCTACTATTATGGGACAAGGATAACCTGAAAAAAATTGCACCATTGCATGCTGAATGACGTCACTTGCAGAATTTATTCTAAATGGCATCCTTAGGAATCTGTATCTGCCAAATGGAGTACCAAAAGTAGTTAGAAATGAAGATTTGTGATCAAGTGTCACTTGCCAAAATTAACTCTTTGCATCCAAGATGGTGAAAACAGTGGCATTCGATATTAAGGCTGTGACTTCGATTGTGTCCATAGGATGATTTGGTCTCTTTAACGCTTTGTTCAGATCTCTTGGGTCAATGCATATTCTGATTTCATCTTAGCCTTTTTTGTAAGCTGCTACCATTCGGTTGGTTCTATGACTGGACGAATCACACCTTGCTGCACCATTTTATCCAACTGAGATTTAACTTTATCCTGCATAGCTATCGGAACTCTTCTTGCTGGTCTGACTACAGGAATGAACTCAGGATCTAATTTCATGGAATACACAGCTGGTAGTTTGCCTACCTTGCCATCATAAACATCAGCATACTCTGAGAAAATGGCTTCAGAATAATTAAAACTTGTAAATATACTTACATGATGGACTTCTTTAGCAAAGAAAAAGCAGATTTATTCTTAAACTATCCTTGACACTCAATAAAGAAGGCACTTGTCTTCAGACTACATAGAACAACAAGTTGCAACAGTTTTCTGCCAAATAACATGAAAGCATCACTGAACCTTCAGTTTGAATTTCTTCACCTCCATAAGCAACACGTCTCGCACTACTGGCACTTTAGAAAACGTGTCTGCTGATATAACATTACACTTTGAACCAGTGTCTACTTTGAGCTCTGTGGTTCTTCCATTAATCCAGACAGTACAAAACACTTTGCTCCTTATTAATAAGTTCACAGCATCCTCAAACACTGATACACCATCTACATAGATAGCTGTCTGCTTCGGCTCTACTTGATCAACTTGCTTCTTTGTGTGACCTTTCTTTATAACTGTGTGAGGCTTACTTGATTTAAAAAAAACTTTTGGAAGTGGTTCTACTTTTTTATACTTGTAGCATTGCTGACCATATGATAAGCACTTCTCTCTTTTCGACTCATGATTTGCTCAACAATTGCGACAGTTAACAATAAAGCTGGACTTGGGTTTTGCTGATTCATGCTTGTACTGCATTGAGCTGGAACATGCTCCTTTCTTAGAACTTGATGGAAAGCTGTGTCTTCCCTGGAAATCTCGTAGCTGCCACATTCTTGGGCCTGCTTTTGTCTGCCATATGTTGCACACTGTCTACATTTCCTCTGGTGCCAACTGAACTCATGTTCTTGTCACTTGCAAGCATACTCTTGTGTTTTTCTGTCACCTCATGGATTCAACAAATCTCCATGGCTTTACTCAATGTTAACTCACTGTCACAAAGCAACATCTTTCTCACAGCAGCACTATTAATACTAACACACAAGCCTGTCCCTTATCAGCTCATCTTTTAAGTCACCAAACTGACACATTTTAGCTCTGTTTCTCAGGTCAGTTATGTAAGCTACAAATGTTTCCCCAGGTTTCTGATCTCTCGTGTAAAAGAAATGCCTCTCTAATAAAATATTTGTTTAGGGGTTACACATTTCTCTGAACATGCGCTTCAAACACTTGGGGTCCTCCCTTGATTCAGCCTGTACAATAATATGATGAATTTCACCTTCTCATTCATATACTGCAGATGCATACACAAATGAACGCTTTCTTTCTATGGCCTCTAACCCAGTTAGATTTACCAAAATGAATGTCCTGGTGCATGCATCTCTATCTGCATAAGCTGTTTGTATAAAAATATCGTACTCCTGCTCGAATATTCCCCAATTCTCTGCAATATTCTGATGAAACACAAGTGGAAGGGGTTTTTGAAATCCATCTGCCATATTAATACATACCAGCAAAGGGTTTTGCAAATAAGCACAAACATAGACTAATGCACATATGCCAGAAACTTATGCCAGTACTTGTAGCTTTGTCCACGGCCTTTGTACCTTTGAATTTATACCTTTGGGGCTTTCCACAATAATGTTAATGAGCAAGCTAGTAGTACCTTTGAATAATTGGACTTTAAGAAATAAATTTCTCTGGTGGTTTAACACTCTTGTAATATTGTTTGGAAGGCTAAATGCTAACATCATTTATCATCATTTTACCAAAGTCATTTATCATCATTTTAAGAAACATCTCAATTTTACGATGAGTGAAATAAACTCTTAGGCACTGTAATATTTTTGTAATGTTGTTTTGCAATAAATCACCTCTTAGTGTAAGAAACACTTCAAATAACTGCACGATTCAAATAAATTGGACCTCTCTTGCCCAAAACTCAATAACATTTCAAGGTAGTTGCACTTTGCGAATAACTGCATAGAGCACACTGAAATGTCCCCAAAATGGTGATACCTTACTAAGCAATTCTTTACAGTACAAAAAACAGTCTGTAATGTTGGTACTTTGCGAATAGACATGCCCAGCACAAGAAACTTTTCAAAATGGCTATACTTTGACTGTATTTCATGAAATAGTTGCACTTCGCACACAGTAACTCTTTGAAGCACATGTACAGTAATAAGCACACACTATAAGCACTTTTTACACACTTATAAATACTTTGACTAACTTTAGTTATACCCTTGATACAACACGAAGTCATAGTTATGCCAAAACCAAGCATTTTGCCAAACACATGCAATCGCCTTGCTTTATTTCTGCTTAATGCGCCCTTTTTGGGTTTTTTATCTTATTATATTCATTTTGCTCATTTAAGCCCTTTGCATGTCCAATGTACTTTTCTTGCGCTCGTTTTACTCTAGACATGCCCAGTTTTACTTTAAACACACTTGTTTTACTTTAAATGTGCTCGTTTTATCATTAAACATGCTTGTTTTATCATTAAACATACCCATTTTGCTTTAAACATGCTCGTTTTATCATTAAACATACCCACTTTGCTTTAAACATGCTTGTTTTGCTTTACTGTTAATAGTTTCAACAAATACCTTTATATTAAACATTAACGAAACACAAAAAAACAGTCCTAGATGCAAACCCAATGACCACTCAGGAAAGATGTATTAGCGCTTTCATCCACTATTTATTCCGTGAACTTCTTCAGAAACAAAAGTTTACCCCACCGTAACTTCCTTTTATATCAAAATCCATTATTCTAACAGGAAATGACTTCAAAACAATCAGTAATTGATATACAGTGTTCTCAAAAGACTTTCAATGTATTTAAATATATATATATATATTCTCTAAATCAATAAAATAACTTATTTTAAAACAACTCATAAATGAAACCAGTATATCAGTATTGTCTATTTACTAAACAACAATCTTATCTGTTTACTAAAAAACATTTTAAGTTTATAGATTCATTAAGTCCTGGTGCATTATCTGCACACAAAAATAGCTGCCACCGTTCTTTACATTCTAGTGTATTGTTTAGATCACCTTCAAACAAAGCCTTCTCTATTTTTTCCAAAATAAAAAATTCAAACCTTTTGAAATCAGGACATATTAAAGCATGTTTGGCCAGTGAATTTGTTTTATCTTTGTTTTTTATGGCTAAATTGTGTTCGTATATCCTACGTTTCAAACTTCTTATAGTCTTTCCAATGTAGTAATTATCACATGATACACAGTTAGCCATATAAACAAAGATAAAACACATTCACTGGCCAAACATGTTTTAATATGCCCTGATTTCAAAAGGTTTGAATTTTTTATTTTGGAAAAAATAGAGAAGGCTTTGTTTGAAGGTGATCTAAACAATACACTAGAATGTAAAGAAACACTGTGGCAGCTATTTTTGGGTGCAGATAATGCACCAGGACTTAATGAATCTATAAACTTAAAATGTTTTTTAGTAAACAGATAACATTGTTGTTTAGTAAATAGACAATACTGATATACTGGTTTCATTTATGAGTTGTTTTAAAATAAGTTATTTTATTGATTTAGAGAATATATATATATATATATATATATATATATATATATATATATATATATATATATATATATATTTAAATAGATTGAAAGTCTTTTGAGAACATTGTATATCAATTACTGATTGTTTTGAAGTCATTTCCTGTTAGATTAATGGATTTTGATATAGAAGGAAGTTAGGGTGGGGTAAACTTTTGTTTCTGAAGAAGTTCACGGAATAAATAGTGGATGAAAACGTTAATATATCTTTCCTGAGTGGTCATTGGGTTTGCATCTAGGAGTGTTTTTTTGTGTTTCGTTTCGGTTTTAGAGTTGGTTCCAGTGTTCGTTTTATATTAAACATTCTTTTAGCCAACAAACTTTTAGTGCCTTCTGCTTGTTCTTGTAATGTGTCCTTGTAATGCCCCATTTTTTATATCTTTTATCAAATAAACAGTTTGTGCTACTTCTCATTACCTTTGATTCTTTTCTGGCTCTTTTTGTGGTCATTTCTCTTAGTTTTATCTTAGTTTTATTTATTTATTTATTTATTGCATTTGTTTACCGGGATAAGTCCACTGGGCCTAAAAGAGCCCATTTTCAGTGGAGGCCTGGGGAGAAACGGTCCAACGAGATACAGAAAAAATATAAACATTAATTAGTACGAAAGTTTTACCTTCACTGTTGTCTCTGCCCTTCATGACTTTGGTTTTTATTCTCTTTGATCCCAGTTCTGACACCATGTCACTCTCCTACTTCGGACACAATAGAAGAGTCTTCATGAGTTCTGTTTAAGCAGCTTTATTCTATACAAACACATCACTATGAAAGTTTACTGACTTTAACTTAAGTAACCTATATACAGACTAACAACTGTGATCATGCATGCTCTCTGTGTGGCTGCTCTTACAAAATGACACTAGTTTTTGCACATGTCAGGAATTTATACGTGCACGTATAGCTTTGACATGCTTCTTAAAGACACATAACACCACTTGAAATCTGATCTACACAAACCAAACTGCTAAGCATCATCCTTGACAACAGTCTAAGCTTTAACCTTCATGTTTCACAAACCAGTAAGAAAGTGCAGGAAAGAATGGGTGCTTTGTACAGGAACAACAAATCTCTAACCAAAACTACTAGGATAGCTATTGCCAGAACTCATCTTTTATCAACTCTCCTATATGCTTCTCTAATTCTTGTTAATCTCACAAAAAAAAAAAACAGATCTAAAGAAACTAGAGCAATGTTACAATAAAATTGCCAAATGTGTTACTGACTCTCCAAATCATATACACCGCAGTGACATATTGTCTTGGCTAGAACTCCCACATCTTCTCTTGCCCAACCCATTTATTTATTATTTTTATTTTATTTTATATTTGTTTACCCGGAAAGTCCAACTGGACATTTTGCCCTTTTTCAGCGGAGGCCTGGGAAGAAAAGCTCCATTGTTACTATAATTATTGTTAGTACAATTTTCTATTACATTGCAAAAGGAAAAGAAACAAAAATTAAAACAGGCAACAATAGCAAAAAACAGGTATGGTTGGTACAGCGTATAGACAAGATGATTACATTGGACACAGAAAATCTAAAAGACAGTTCTTGATATTGTAAAAGGTAAATACCAACATAAGATAGCCATGGCTCACAGCATATTATATCCTGCCGACAAAATACCTGCACTACAAAACATTCACCAAATCTATTCAACCAGACATTCCCATCGATCAACTAATGCATGTTTACTACAGGTTAACAAACCAACAAATACCGCCAGAGATTCCCTATACTCCCATCATGTAGCAAAACATTGGAAATCACTTCCATTAAACCTTAGAACTACTACTAATTATAATGAGTTCAAACATTTGCTCAAAAAAATCCTTGCTGATTCTTGGCTTTGTACATGTACTACTCCTGGCTACTGCAGTTAAAACCTTCTCTAAAGCCTTCTCTAGTATAAATCTCCCTAAAATATGTGCTATCTAATGTTCAGCATGACATTCTTGAGTACCACAACTATCCTGCAGGTTTTGAGATATATTCTAATCCTTCTCCTTTTGACCGTTACTAATGATGTATATTGTATTGTATATATACAACAACTATACTATCATTGTACTGTGTAGTTCTATTTCTATTTGTGAAGCTTTTCCTACTGGGCCACCACTGAAAACGGGTTTTGTTTAACCCAGATGGACTATCCCAGTAAACAAATGTTAAATAAATAACTAATAAATAAATAAATAGTTCAGAAATCTTGTGTACTTTATAAACTAGGTTGGTAGTAATAACTCATAGCGTGAAGAAACCTAAGGACTGACACCCCTTCTTCTCCTTTAAAATTAAAGGATATGTCTGGTTGTAGTGACAGTGTTTTGCCAAGTAGCAGGCATCATAAGTTTATTAAATGTTTTAGCACTGACATAGTGCCTTTGGCTAAGTTAAAGCCGACTAGTGGGCATTTTCTCTGTTAAAACTAACATCATAGAAGATGTTAGTTACCAGCAATACCCATGGCTGTGGGGGTCTTCTGATCATCCCCGACTATGTGGGGTGCCACAAAAGCTGCCACAGGTTGGGGAAGATGAGGAGAAAAAAAAGATCATTCATTCTCTGATTAAATGCTGCCTCTTGGGGGTAGGGAGTAGAGATGCAATGAACGTGTAGGACAGCAGTCACTTGATATAGTGGACTCTAGGTATTTGTTCCTTTGCTTTAATCACAATCTAACACTAGATGGGAACTTTTTTATTTTTTTTATTTTTTGGGGTGAGAGGGTAGAAAGACAGGCAGTATTCCCAGATAAGATGTATGCATCCTTTCAAATATTTGTCTTCAGTGTTTAGTGGGAGCTCTGACTCTTTTGTCAGGTTTAAACATGAAGCTTTGGACACAAATTATTTTCCATGAATGTTAAGATTCTCCCTGGGATTCATGAAGCTCGGCGTAAGGACGGCGTTAGCCTTGTGCCAACCATGTGGTGTAGAGATAGCACAGCAGCACCACATGTATATTAATGAAGGCATGCTGCCGCAATGTCCACGTGCATAGGAAATGTGCGCGAGTGCAAGGGGCGTGCCTAAGTGCTGCACGGAGGTGTGAACACATCGGCTGCATATGCGCAACCTAAAATGCTGACTAGTACAGCCTGCCTCTAATAATAATCACTCCTGTCAGTGTCCGTGGATACTGAAATGTATGCAAAGCATACAAGACAGTTTTGCAAACACCAAAATAAAAACTAAACACAAATGCACGTAGCTGAATATTGAGTCCCCGTCCATCGAACAAATGACATTTAAAACCCCGTGCCTGTATTCCATTGTAGGGTTCATTGTTATACCAAGTGGAAGCAAAATGCAGCATGTTAGGGCACCGCTGCAATTTGTTAAGCCTAGCCCAATGGTTAGGGTCACCACCTGTCCCACATTGTGAGGGACAGTCCCCCTCTGGGCAGTTGTGTCCATACCAAAACCATTATAAATATTAAATGTCCTGCGATTGTAGGACATAAGTATGTCCCATATTTTATTTAATAGTTCCATACAATACTTATTTCTGTATGTAAAATACCTAAATGTTACAAGAAACAGAATAAGAAACTAAACAAAACAGAATAAGCAACTAAACTGCTACAACAATAAGCTTTCATTTAGGCATAAAACTAAAGTACTATCCTTTGTACTGACCGTGGGTATGTGTTGGTCTGTAAAATCTGATGTGTGTCCTGAAAATGTCCTATTTTGGTCATATGAAAAGGTGGCAACCCTACCAATGGTCAGAGCATTCACTCAATATCTGCCCATTCGTGGCTCAAGTCGTCCTTGTCTGGACAGACCAAAGATGAATGGGTATTACCCGGGTCTACCTACCATGTCATGAAAGATAAGTATTTGCGTGTACTATTGTGCATGAAGTACAGCATGTGGAAGATCAAAAATGCTAGGGTCATCCTCACAACCATATTGGTACCAGAGATATGTAGTGTACAATATGTGTTCTGTTGACTGTGCCATGGGCCATCAACCAGAGAAGGGGTGGATGGTGTGTGTGTAATATGGGTGTGGGGGGTGATGGGTAATGTAATAATTCGGCAAGGGGAGACTGGGTCGGATGCACAATAGGTGAACTGGAGGTGTACGAGGGAGCAGTTGGTGAATCAGAAAGAAAGCCAAAGAACAAACATTCACATCCGCAATACAACCTGACAGGCTATACTGTAGAACACAATCCCACAAACATATGAACATTAAAATGTGCGATACACATGTAGAGAAATGTTACCAGCTCACAAACACATAATGGTCTGGCCTGAACTGAGCCATCCAACCCAAACACAGCTGGATACATAATTGATTGTACCCATCATCCCTTCCCCAGCACACCACCCACCCTTCCAGAACGTCCAACAAAACCACCCATACTCGGGCTGCTAGAGTGGCGGAGCCATATCTACACATAGTGACCCCTGCTCATATCTAGTAGGCTATATCACCCTAGGCAGTTTTAGGATTGCAAACTGTTTATCCCTTGCATGTATAACACTACCTCATTTTTGCAAAGTCAAAAGAATCGAGGTCATTGGTCCCCACAATTTTTGGATATCCCTCATGGGGTAAGTATCTGTTCTAACCATTAGACTTGGTGTCACAACATGATGTCCAGTCCTATAGACATCTGGACACAAGTTGTATGAGCAGTAGTTGTCCACAACCCTGCTCAGCCTCCAGCTGGTCCTGTAGAACCTACGACCCAGGATTAAACACCTGACCATGATGCACGTCTCCCCACATGCATTATCGGGAATATATACCTTTCACATTTGCATAGTGGCAGTCGGATATAGGGTGATTAAGGCACTTTAAAGCAGACATAAGCAGGGTTACTACCTGTCCCACTTTGCGAGGGACAGTCCCTTTTTGGGCAGTTGTGTCCTGACCAAAAATAATAAAATGGCAAATGTCCTGAGATTGTAGGAAATAATTATGTCCCATGTTTCATGTAACAGTTGCATAAAATAGTTATTTTTGTATGTAAAATACTTAAATGTTACAAGAAACAGAATAAGCAACTAAACTGCTACAAGACTAAGCTTTCATTTAGGCAAAAAAGTAAAGTTCTAGCCTTTGTACTGACTACGGGTATGTGTCGGCCTGTAAAATCTGATGTGTGTCCCGAAAATGCCCCACTTAGGCCATTTGAAAAGGTGGCAACCCTAGTCGCGTAAGTGGGTATGCAAGCGTGTATGAGCGACGGTAAGTGGTGGTGATTCAACGGTATGGGAAATGTAAATAAGCATGTAGGTGTATATGCATGTATATGTACAGACTGATATATATATATATATATATATATATATATATATATATATATATATGAAGAATGAACATGGTCACAATATAGCAGTCACAACGAATGTGAAGGGAAACAGCAGCAGAACCCTCCATAATATTTAGTGCTGTTATATCAGGTTGGCCAGAGGTGAGCACACCTCTGTATCCCCAACCACAGGTAGGATGCTAAAAGTAGAAATAACTAAGTCCCTGTGCTATGACTGACTTTCAACTAGGGTACAGGGTAGTCCCGGTCCCCAGTCGAGTAAGCCTAAACCCGGATGAACACCCTGGCAATCAAATACATGTATGTGCCAGGATTATAGGCTTTGGAGGTCTAAATATACCTTGAGTGAGTCAACATGCAGCATGGGTCCAGAGCAGTAGGGAATGGCACATGTGTAGTAGTGTAGCTTTCCCAACAGGAAAATGGATGCCTGCTGTCTTAGTGAAGTGTTGAGGCGTGTGTTCGCGTAACTATGAATCATGGGCATACATATAAATGAAGCAGAACACCAATAGTGTAGTGGTTAGAGCATCCGACTATCGAGCAGATGTTGCCAGTTTAACTGCAGCGCACACCATTTATAATGTGTAATCCGTATACAAGCATATCTTGCTAATTTTATGGTGTATAACGATATAATACCATTGAGATGAGAACTAGGGTGACGTATCACAGTAAGAATGTAGAAGGATTTTGCGTGACGTGAATCGGTGGTAAACGAAAAACCGCAGCTGAAAAGTGTTGTACTCACCCTTTGTCCAACGGCTCTTGTTCCAACCAGCAACACAATATACCGCGTCGGCCAGGCCCGACGCCAGGACCCTACACATCACAATCAATGTGATTTACCAGTAAGCCACGGCAGTTATACCTAACGTTGATGTTATCACAAACATAGCAGACAGCACAGTCATTCAACAGTATGATCAAAGTAATTAAATCATATAGATGTGTATGCATGCGTACATACACGCACATATATATACATATAGGGTAACCACCTGTCCCACTTTGCGAGGGACAGTCCCTCTTTGGCAGTTGTGTCCTGTACACTTAGTGTCAAATGGCAGATGTCCTGAGATTTTATGACAAAAATATGTCCTATATTTATGTAATAGTTGCATAAAACAATTATTCTGTATCTGAAACACCTAAATGTCATAAGAAACTGAATAAGCAACTAAAATGCTACAAGAATAAGCTGTCAATTAGTCATAAGTAACTGAAAAAGCAACTAAAATGCTACAAGAATAAGCTGTCAGTTAGGCATAAAAGTGAGGTTCTGTTCTTTATACTGGCAGTGGGTATGTGTCGGCCTGCAAAATCTTGACGAACATGGGAACAAGAAAGCATTCATAATGAATGCAAAGGAATATACCAGCGGAACACCCGTATTTTCTAGTGTTGACATATCAAGCTGGTCAGAGATGGCCAAAATCCCTGTGTCTCTAACCACAGGTAGGATGCTAACAGTGGGAGTAACCTTGTCCATGTGCTAAATCTGACTTTCAAATGGGTACAGGGCTGTCCCGGTCCCTAGTCGGACAAGCCTAAACCCAGATGACCACATGAACACCCTGACAATCAATCACATGTATGTGCCAGGACTATAGGCTTTAGAGGTCTGAATATATTGGGAGTGAGTCAACATGCTGCATGGGTCCAGAGCAGTAGGGAATGGCGCATGTGTAGTAGTGCGGTTTTCCCAACAGGAAAATGGATGCCTGCTGTGAAAGTGAAGTGTTGAGGTGTGTGTTCAGGTAACTATGAACTATGGATATACATATAAATGAAGCAGAACACCAATATTGTAGTGGTTAGAGCATCCGCCTAACTAACAGGGATTCACGGTTCAAGTTTGACTATAGCACATATCATTTTCCTTGTGGAATCAATGCCGCTTTGCTATAAAGCTGACATTTAAACATGTAAAAGGGAACGTGTGTATCGCATGGGACTATTAACCATATCCCTTCAATCAAAGTGGTACTGTCATAATGAATAAGGCACAAGTAAGCACAAATAAGAGGCAGTAAACATATGTAATGCACAGTAGCATAGGCGAGTGCACCTTCATGGGTGTAAGCAGCTCCCAGCATTGGCAATGTAATTTTGTATGTACTGATGTAATATATATATATATATATATATATATATATATATATATATATATATATATATATGAAGAATGACCATCATAACAATAAAGCATACACAAGGGATGTGAAGGGAATCAAGAGCAAATATGGTATTATATAGTGCTGTCAGCGTATGT